>NW_021604562.1:7041371-7124836 GCF_004785775.1 Grammomys surdaster | reverse complement strand
TTGGTTTGGTTTGGTTTGGTTTGGTTTGGTTTGGTTTGGTTTGGTTTGGTTTGGGCTTTGGTTTGTTTGTTTGTTGTGGGTTTTTTTTTATTGGTTTATTTTTTTTATCACTAATGCTTCTTTCTGGCACAGTGGAAGAACTTCAAAGCCTTTGAAGCCATTGATGTTCCCTACTTCTCCACATTGATTTTATCATGACCTCTCTCTCTCTCTCTCTCCCTCCCTCCCTCCCTCCCTCTCTCTCTCTCTCTCTCTCTCTCTCTCTCTCTCTCTCTCTCTCTGTGTGTGTGTGTGTGTGTGTGTGTGTGTGTGTGTGTGTAGACAGAGAGAGAGAGAGAGAGAGAGGCTATTGCTCTGTAGCCCAGTCCAGTATAAAAATCACTAAGTAGCCCAGGTTAGTCAAAAAAATCATGGCAACCCATCAGTCTTAATCTTGTAATTGTGGTGATATTATGATTTATATTGAAATAATAAGGAGAGAGAATTCAAAAATATGGTGAGGAAAGTAACTGAAAGGTGACATTAATGAGAAAGATGGCTAGATCGAAAGTTTAAAACTCTTGCCCCACAGCACTAAACACTGTTCCACTCTCTTCCTCGATTTCTAGAGTTGTGAAAAGACTTCCAGCTTTGAGATGAAATGTGCTCTTTTCATCATTTGACAGTTATGAGTCTGATTGTATTTTCACATTTTGTTTTGTTGTCAACTTATGGCAAATATATATACTGTGTCTCCTGAGATAATGACTACATATCATGCATGTTCTCATTATGGGCTTCTCAAAATAATTCCGTATATATTGAGTGTACAAAGTAAACAGATTTTATTGTGACACCTCTATACATGTAGATGATATACTCCAATCATATCATCCTCCACTCTTTTCTTCTTCCAAATCTGTTGGCAGCCTTCCTTTTATAACTTGCATCATTTAGTGTAAATCCTTTGTGATTTTGTTTATCTGTACCTCACATAAAACCCAATCTGGCATTGCAATAGGTAAGAGTCATTGGATCTGTAGCTGGAAAGAGTAAAAACAGATTGTGGTACGAGTGGAAGGCACAGCGTGGTAAGGGAGGGAGAGTAGAAAAACAAACTAGTTGAGGGTTAAAGGTAGTAGACAGAGCAATGAGAAGAAGGAAAAGAAAAACATAGAAAGAAGACATTGGATATTAAAGTAATTAATACTAACACTAACAATAAATAACATTTATATAACATTACATGCCTTATAAGTCCTGCTGGAAGCTCTTTGCACACGTAAATTCATTTAAATCTTTGCCATAACTCTATGAAAGCACAGATTGTTTATATTAGCATACAGAGTAATAGGTTTCCTGATGATACTTTGCATTCTTACTGATCTTCCCCTTCCACTCCCCTCTCCCATCACCTTGTCTCTCCCTTGATCCCCAAAGAAGCACATACATTTAAGTTAAAATTTCGTATTTGTAAAGCAGAGCCAGTGGAAGAAGAAAAAGAATGATCACCAGACTTCTAGGTTACATAAGTCAATAATCCTTTTTTTCAAGTCAGTTTAAGTCGGGTTTCTGTCTCCTATAACCAAAGGAGTTCTAAGTTAAGTGAAATGTTCGGGTTCACATAATCTTGACAACTCAATGCATTAGGCACTGCTATTATTATTCCTGGTTTGAAAATGAAGAAACTAGGGCATGGAGAGGTTAAGTAACTTACCCTGAGTCATGCAGCTAATAAGTAACAGAACTGTGAGCTGAAGTCTTGCAGCCTGACTTGAGACTCTGTATATGTACAGCAAGTGCACTAAGTGTATTTAGTGAAAAAATAGAGCATGTCACCATTCACTGAGAGTGGAAAGCAAAGGTAACTTCATTCTAAGACTCTGCTTTAATGAGTAACCTGGCAAGCATATAACTACTCTTTCATATTTTAAAGAAATCAGGAACTACACAAGTTGAGCTTTTACTTGGAGGTTCCTCTTCAATGGGAAACCAGGATTTCTGGTTGTATGCAGCTTAGACTTTCCAGCAAGGAATCCCCTACTGAAACTGAAGCTCATGCCAGGATTCCCTGTATCCTGTGTTTACTCTCTTCCAGGCTGGTGGTGTTACACAGTGGTGGATAGCTTGTACAAAGCATGGATCTTAATCTTCAGCTTCACACACACACACACACACACACACACACACACAAACACACACCTTTCTAAAGGAAGAAAGCCCCTTTCAGACAGGAAAAAAAAATTATGATGAAGATGTCTCTGTCACTAGTACTGGAAATATTTCTTAGAACAGCAAAAAAGCAGCATGATACCCTGGGAAGTACCTTACTAAGATGCACAAAGCCAGCATCAATTGAGGAAAGCCTACTTTTGATCCCTACATGCCTGCAGTCTCTCTCCACAGAGGCTCATAGCATCCTTGGAGGCTTTTAGACAATCCCTGTGAGCTCTGCTTCTTCCACAAGTGTCTTAGAGTTAACTACAGAAGATTCACTGCAGAAGAATGTGAAAATGTTTATAATGCTTTTGTTGTTGTTGTTGTTGTTGTTGTTGTTGTTTTAATGTGCAGATAGCCTGTCTGCTCAGGTTAAATGTTGGCCAAAGAAAAATCATTTATCCATCAGAAATCAAATGGTTAAAGATTACAAATGGCTTTCATTGATTTTTAAGCTATTAAGTGGCTGCCTGATAATTCTCAGTTGATTTATATCAGTCAGTTCCTATTTGTGAATAGATAACATTAAAGATGTTATGTTAAGTCATTTTATATTAAAACAAAATCAGGATGTACTTCACTTAAGAAGCAAACAGTAATTTTTTGTCAGTCTTTGTGAATGGCTCTTGTTTCCCATTCATTAAATGCTTAACATTTCTTAGAAGCTAAATAATTAAAAGTATAGGAGAGATATGGAGATGTTTTTAAATCAATCTTCGCTTGTAGTGCCATTCCAAAATATGTCCTGCATGACATAGTAGATCTTCTGCATACAACTACTTAATAACAAGCATTCTGCATTTTTTATAATTATGTGTGCTGCCAACAGAGTATGGTTGGATTTATTGTGCACTGAAGCCCCCAGACTGAGAGTTATGCCTTACACACTCTATTATAATGAATGGCATCGAAGGGTTCTTTGTGTCACAGGATGCTGAGTTGGATATTTAAATAGCATACCCCGGAAATGGCCTGTGTTATGGTGGTACTAAGAGAGGGACATCATCTAAAGTACACTGTGATTTAAGTAGCATGGCCCATAGCTGTAAATGCAGCTCATTGACTGGGAATTAGGATCTATAAAATAGAAAGGAAGAATTGTTCCAATAAAACCCCAGTTGATTAGGAGCACATTTGGAAGAAATATTGACTGGTTCTGATTTTTTTTACATGCAGGAAACAAATCATAGTAAAACACATAATTCCCATAGTATTATTTTTTTCATTTTTTAAGATTAAAAGATCTTTATTTCTTAGATTCATGTTATTTTCTGCTTTATGTTTTGTGTTAATAAGTCTTATTAAAACAGCATCAGAGTATATTAAATATAAACTGTGATTAAAACACAATACATTTAAAGCATCTATATTCAATCATTTCTAGTTTTTCTTTTGTTGTATTCAAAGTTATTCATGACCTATGCCTTGTGACACAATCCAAAAAAAGAAATGAACTGTCTGTGTGCCTGTGTGTGCTGTGTATTTGTGTGTGGTGTGTTTATGTGTAGTTTGGGATATGGGGCTGTGTATGTGATGTGTGGAGTATGTGGGGTATTTGTGTACGTGCACATGTAGTGTTAGTTTATAAAGAGTTAACGGCAGAAAATTATAAAATGACAAAATCAGTACATTCATTTTCTCCAATTCATTTTTAAAGAATACTAATGACCAAGCAAAACTAATGCACACTTTGGAATTCATCTTGCTTAAAGAAAACCTTCACAAAGAATGTGATTGGCAGAATTTGGAGAAGACAATCCAATTTCCTGTGCCTCTTTTTTGTCTCCATCGTTTATGATGTTGGAATATATCACTAAGATAAGCCATACATGAGTAGAATAAAATGTGTCCTTTCTGTGGCACATGCAAAAAAAAAATATTCAACAAGTGAGGCAACATATTTTATTAAATAAATTATCTCAACAAAAACCCTAAAAATATCAAGGTAAGATTAACTATTATTGGGCACACATTTAATTACTTTTCCAACTCCCTATACATATGATGAAAAACCAAACATCATTCTCCCTCCATTATACTAAAGGTGTTTACCAACATACCTAGTTCAGATCTTTAATCGTTGAGATTATAATTGCAACACTTCTCCCTATCCTTTAAAAACAATCATGGCCTTTTTTCACTGTTATTATGTGTCTACCTCTGTCTGTCTCTGTCTCTCTGTCTCTCTGTCTCTCTGTCTCTCTGTCTCTCTCTCTCTCTCTCTCTGTATATGTGTGTGTGTGTGTGTGTGTGTGTGTGTGTGTGTGTGTGGTGTCTGTGTGTACCCAAATATAATCTGTTGAGTTCATATAAATTTACCTGCATATATGTTGTTAGGGATGACCATTTGATACTGTATATCCAATTGGTGTGTTCCCTTGGAAAGAGCACCTCCCCTGCTACCTTAGACAAAGGCTTTGGATCTGAACTTTAACAAATGGTATGAGTACTTTGCCAGGCATAGTGAGGTGAGGCAACTCTCCCACAATCTCCCAACCAGATGAATGTACCAGATCAATGTAGAGGACAACTTAAGTTGTGTGTTTCCTGATTTCTGGTCCAATCTCCTTATTACCCAATTGTGCCATCTATTTCTTATGCTCTTCTGGTTAATATACTTTGAGAAAAGCATACATTTCTTGGATATTGTTCTCTTATACTATATTCATTAATCTTTTTTCCCTTTTCCCTCTCACATTCCCACTACTGCCTCGTCCACCCCCTACACCCTAATCTGTATATGTGTGCTGGTCTCTAGCTACTATTCAGCACACTGAAACTCTCAGATTATCTAAATGGGAGGAGAAAAGTCATGCTGTATGCCTCTGAAATTACTTTGACACAATTACGCCAATAATATGTAAAGACAGCGTTAACTACAACCAGCAAAACTAAATACGCATAATTGGTATTACTAATTTGTGTACACAAATAATAATTACACCACTTTCCATCCAAAGTTCAATTAGGACGTGCAAAGTTCTCTTAGTTTACTGGATCAGAAAGTGGAAGACTACCAAAGCCAACAATGCCCACAGTCACGTAGCCTGCACCTCAGACATATCTTTACATCATTCACAGGAACTGTTAGCACACAGCCATGCATGGTGTAATGTGCTTAAGGATGGCTTGCTAAATTTATGGATTTTTCACCAGTAGTCCCTCATTTACATATTGTTCCTCAAACAAATAAAATGCTGGGTTTCACTTCATGCAGTGATACATACTCACTGCTTATCAAATGTAGTTAGCTACACCTCTCCAAAACCATACCAGCTATAAAGACTCTGATGTTACTAGAGTATATAGCCTTGCTACTCTCAATGGAGTCCATAGGACAGAAGCATTGCTACCATCTGGATCCTTTTCAGATATAGGACTCCAGGCCTACAGAGGTAGAGTCCACATATACAAAATTCTCATGTAATTCATGTGTACACTACAAGATTATCTGTTCATCCCATAATAGCAGCAGTCACACTGTATGCTCCAGTTCAAAAACATTTCCTAAGTCCCTCTGACTCTATAGGAAATACAAAGGAAGAGCTATAATTATCACCTAGGATAATCTATAATCTAATCTCAAATTGTATAGTTTCTATTGCAAATAATGCAATCATAGAGATGATTGTGTAGGTTATTGTTTTATTGATAGAAGGCTATTGGGACAAGAAATCATTAATAAGCTACTAGTCAATATGTTGAGATATAAGAAATCAGTAATAATAGCTAATATTTACCAAGTACTTATTGTTTGCCAATGCTCGTAGCTTGGCTTTTTTTTTTAACACATAATCCAATTTAATCTTCTTGCCAACTCAATGTGGTAGGTATTATACAGTTGCTAAACATGGCAGATGGTCTGGCTTTAAATCCTATCTTTAATATTTGCTGGCTCTGTGATCATAGACAAGATGTTTAAGTTCCACGTACCTTAGTTTCTTCACCTATGAAATAGCATCTCACAAGTAGTCATAAGGATTAAAGGAATTAATATGCATAAAGCAGTTATATGTAGAATTAATATGCATAAAACAGTAACAGTATATAGTAGCCATACAATAAATGTCTGAGGTTACTGTCTTCATGTTTTAAATGGAGACATTTATACACAGAAGTTGAATAACTTTTCGAAAGTCACACAGCCAGTGAGTGGGTAGAGACGGAACACAAAATCTTTTTGGTAAGATACAGAACTCATGCTGTTCAACTCTACATTGCATGATAGAAAATCTTTCTCTTCTCTCATGCCTTATGTGATAGAAATAAGGGACATTAAGACTAGATATATCTTAGTGTTTTGTCCTTGTTTATAACACCATACTTCTCTATGGACCTCAGTGTCTTCCTACACATAATAATATCGCCACCCACAGTCCTTAGACTATAGAAAAGTGGGAGTTAGATATAATTGAAGGCATTTGGCTTACTGGTGCAGATCACTCCTAACTTTCTTACATACCTCTGTCACTCTAGCTGTTCTGAGACACTCTTGTATGTCTCAAGAGATGCTAAGGTCAACACAGGCCCATGCCCTTTCTTAACACTGATATCATTCCCTATAAACCAGAATGTTCCACTGAAGGTCTTTAATCTCTTGACAAGGTCAGAGAAAAGCTGTGAAAATAGCTTCTGCAAAGGTCATGGCTTTCCCTTGGCAGTTCCACCCTCTGTCTAAACCTTAAAGGACCAGTGCTCAATATTAGACTCCCACAATAGAATTTCTTTTCTATGACCTGGGTTTCTAAGGAGTATTTCATATCCAGGTTTGAAACCAAAAAAATTTTCCCCAGTAACCCCTTTACCATTTTTCACTTACAAGAGTAGCCTATTACTTCCAAGGAGTCATGAAAAATTTTATAGATCAAATTAATTTTAATGCATTCATATTTAATTCTGGGATATGGTATAAGACACTTTGAAACAAGGCTAGCTGAGGGACCAAGAAAGAGTGTTTTCTAAGTTACTGAGCAAGCACATTAAATGTAAGAATTATTTAGACTCATCTTTAACAAACCAAATTATAAAATCATTCACGTGTTTTCAGAACAGTGTTTTGGTCCAGGTAAGATAGCTTTTTTTTCTTTCTAGTCAAGGATCATTCAAGTAAATAAAAGACCATGTCCAGGGAATTTGTTACCTAGGTTTGAATGACAGTATGTGTGTACAAGAAATCATATTAAGAATATATAATTTGTCCACAGGACATCTACTATTAGCAATAAATTCTCATCCATTGATATAAATCACATGATTTGTCATTTAAACATCCAAGGAAATATGTACCTGGGAACGTACTATGATTTCAAAAATTTCATCCCTTCCACGAAATCCCCTTGATGATTCAAGCTTTATATTGCCCCTCATTCTAAATAGGTTCATCCTGAAACAAGATAGTATTTATTGGCTGCAAGGTTGCTACCACAATTTCTGACTTCCATACACCAGGAATATGCTTCAAATAATTTCTTTCTCTGGTGGGACTTGTTCACTAATCCCCAGGACCTAGTTTTAGCACAAAGCCCACAAAAATTTTACTGAAGGCCTGTAATATGTCAGTCTAGTTTCAAGTTCCAAAATAATGCTTGTCTTTCTGTGGTATTATCTTTTAATATTTTTCATATATTTTGATCAAGCTCTTACCCATTTCCCAACTCCTCCCAGATCCTATTCACCATTTTACATTTCATGTTCTCTCTTTCCCTCCCTCCCTCCCTCCTTCCCTCTTCCCCAGTTTGGCAGCTGCTTCCAAAGGGCTACATTGGTCTCAAGATACTTTGAAATTAAATTTGTATTTTTAATTGAAAAGCAAGAGGAGAACTTTAGAGAATATCAGACAAACGAAATAACACAGATAAGTTTACTTGCTGAGAAGTACATCACAGGCAGCCCTGGCATTTGACAGCAGTCTTAACAAAGTACCTTCAGATTTCCTTAGCCAGTAGGTTCAAATGTATTTTTCTACACCCCCCCCCAATGGATCCATGACTAAAATGCCCAAAACAATCTCCAAAAGCTCTAGAAGTATTAAATATCTATAAAGACACAATTTGTCCCCAAGTAGAGGTAGCCCCTGGATGCTTCCTCCCATAATAAAAGAAAATTTGCAGCAGCTTACCTGAACCACGTCTATTGAACGTAGGACCCAGTGTGGAAAAAATTACTTTCAAATCAATTGTGTACTACCTGACCTAATTTTTGAACCCACACCAACACAAACACAAAGGAAAACTCTGTTACTGATTCTGCCTAGTGAAGAGTGATATATCTGTTCTGGTTACAGAAAAGAATAATGTCAAAACTAGCAAAACAATAGCAGCGAACAAAACGGCCAAGATATTTTTAAAAATCCATAACCACCTGTCTATATCACTTCTATATCTCAATATATGAATCTCTACAGATTAAAAAAATACTTCATACTCCAAAATAAACATCAAGACATTGGAAGGCTTGTCTCTTGTATCATACTTGCCTAATTATGTGCAATCACTTCCATGTTGTACCAAAATGGCTCTAAGATGTATTGCCTATTTTTCACAAGTCCTTATTTTTAATTTAAGGCCTGTTTCTCGTGGCTTCCTTATATTTAAGCATAATATAAATATGGGAGGCAGTATAAAACAAATGCATAATAAATTAATTATAAAATATCCATAAAACTACTATCAGTGAAAAAGAATCTTACTAGTTACCTCAGAAGTCCTTTGTGCATTGTCAAGCACATTTTCTTTGTTTATTCTGGTGAAGAGAGGAATAACTTAATCAATTGTTTGTGAGCATGGTATGTATGTGAGAAAGAAGAGGAGGGGGAAAGAAAGGGGGAGAGGGAGAGAGGGAGAGGGAGGGAAGGAGACACACACACACACACAGAGAGAGAGAGAGTTCCAACTTGTTTGAAATGAGATCTCTTGTTCACTGCAACTGCACATACCAGCCCAACTGGCCAACATGGATATGGAGACTGGACTGTCTCTGTCCACCATCTCTCTATAAGAGTGCAGGGATTTAAGGTGTATGCAATACAATATTGGATTTTTATATGGGTTCTGGAGATCTGAATTTTGGTCATCAGGCTTGTGAGACAACTGAGTCATCTCCCTACACACACCAAATGCTGTTATGAGGCCACAAAATTTCTGTCTATTTTCTACTTCTAAAATTTGCATTCATAGTTTTTGCTTATTGATTGCTTGATTTTCATAGTATTAGGGATTGAACTGAGAGCCTTGTGAATGCTAAGCAAGCACTTTGACACTGAGTTACATTCCCCAGCCCTTCCCAATCATTGCTAAAGCTGACAACCATCCTGTCTGCTCCAGAGAGGATTGGAAAGAAGCAACTGTACATGGGCAAGCATTCTGTATAAGCCTAAGAGATGGAGATGAAGAGTAATGAGAGTCAAAGGCACAACATGCATGAAAGTTAAGTGTAAGAAGCTGGGATCATCTCCAATTTCCTCTAGAACCATGACTTTTCAGTTAAATTAATAACATCCCCACATCATGTAGATACATTCAAATACAAAATGTAAAAAGCTTGTAAAATGAAATATAAGAGAATTTAAATGTATGCATTACTCAATGCTGTCCATATCCCGAATTTCCTATACTTATAATCAAAAGTAAATCTCAAGACTGAATAAATAAAATGGATAGAGAAGAAAAGGCAGGAGGAATCAGGGTTTGGTAGTCTGTCTAGTGAGACTTAAACTTTCTCCAGCATTCTGCTAAAACTCATTGACGTTAATGTTTCTGGACTATTCTGTATGGATTAGGCAAACTGTCATAGATTCACAGATTGATCACTCAACAATCTAAGGTCTATTTGGAAAGATGGTTTTTAAGTTCTTTCCTTATTCATCCCATGGCATATGGATAATTTAAAAGTATATCTGTCTGACTAATTGACCAATTTGACCTTCAATACTGAGAAATCAGTACTTTACCATTATGTTTCCCTATATCACCAGAACACAAATTGAACAGATATCATATATAAAAATATCGGCCAGGAAACAGAACAAGTTATTCTTTTGTCTTGAACTCATTCTTTCTTACCTAGTAGGAAGGAAGTAGTAAATCAGCATGAGCAAGCACCTACGGTGTGACAGAGATATCTCATCTAAAACATGTTTTTAAAAGATAGCTGGGTTGATCTATTCTAGGAATAAATGTCTCATTGGAGACCACAGAGATGTTGCCTCTGGGGATCAAGAAATGCAACAACAAAACATTGAACCAGAAAATCCCAGAATTTCTTGTCAAGAGGAATATGCTTTGTAAAAATGATACCATCACAGCCTTAGCCAGCTGAATGAAAGAATGTCAAGAAACTCTGAGTATGATGCACATCTTTTGAAATGCTCACAACAGTAGTATTTCTCCGAGCTATGTTGAGCTTTCATGGCATCCAAAACAAAATAGGAAAGTTTGCAATTGGACCAACACAGTTATCCTGATTGAGCTATGCCCCCTGCCTGCCACTTCCAGATAACCCTCTCTCTGGCTCTGGGGTACAGACTGATCATACACCGTTTGCTGAAAAAGAATCCCCCTCTGTTGTGATCCAGGGACTTTGGCAGAGGACTGGAGAGGATGCTTTGTGATTCCTCTGGCATTCAAGTAACTCTCTAGTGCCCAAAGTGCAGAGCAAAGGGAGGTTTGTCCAAATCCCTGACCTAAAAGGACCATGGTTTTACTTCTTTTCTAATTAGGATAATTAACCTCCTCTGTGCATTCATTTTATTGCACTCCAAATGGCTCAAATTAAAATGGCACAGGGGACTTTCAAGCTCTGGGGACAGGAAATAATTTATAAATACCTTTCATATCCATTTCAACCACAATTATGGCAAAGCCAGAACAAAGTTGGTACAGCAACTTCACCCTTGACACAATCTGGAGCAGCTTGAAGGCCACTTTCAGAATATTACCGATGCAAATGTCTCATCAGCTATAAAATTGTGTCTTTACTCCATATCATTTGCTGACTAAACTGGAGTGGGGGTTAGGAGGGGAGAATGCTTATAAAAGATATTATCTCTCTGTATTTTCATGTGAGTTTTTGTACTTTGCCCAAGAAAGCCAAAAAGCTATATGGCTTATAAGTTGGTAGAAACTGATATTAGATTGACAGAATTTATTCCTTCAAAATAACCATGGAAGCCCAAACTTTGGGAAGATTTTAAAAATTGGAGTCTAGCAGTATTTCACATAGGACAGAGATATGTTGCTGGAGTTTTTCCCTAGGTGGCTGTAATTACCCATTCTCCACCTCTGAGCAAGTTTGAAGGATCCCTAGCAGGTGTCTACCTCCTTCATGCCACCCATGCAGAGAGAAATAAATGAATACAGTCTCTCTAGATTGTCTGCCTGTACTACAAGCTGCAGTCCACATATTTGTCTGCATACTGCCCTTCCTACTTATACAGGGAACTGCTAAAATCACCAGCCTGACTACAGACCTTGTGCGTCTCCATAAATGATGGGAAAGACAACAGAATAGACAAAATTAGGATGTCTGCTTAAAGTAAATATGGAAGTGTCTATTTTAGCCTAGAGATGCTGGGATTTCATCTGATCTGCCTTGGTTGTACCCTTGGCCTATCCTCAGAAGATGAAGATCCTGATGTGCTACTTGGTAAGCCACAAGTTCAACTGCATAAATTTCTCAACATGCTGTTAAAAGGCTTTTTGTGGACATATATTCAACAAGCTGGCCATTCTTAAAACTTTGCCAATACATGACCCGGTTTCCTCCTAACTCATCCTTCTGTTATATCTACTGAATAATGAGCCTTTCATGCACCTGAATGGCTCATCTATGTTAACCAGCTAACCTGGGGCTTTGAGTAATTATACAATAGTGACAATACTATTACAACTCAAGTTATGATGTGCTAATGGACCACATGGGAAGATTATTTAAAAATGTATTCTAGTTCATTAAGTGTAGGGAAGAATTAAAGGGTCTGCATTTCTAACAAATGGCCTTGATAATGCCAATGTTGCTTATCCACAGGACATTTATAAAGTTGTACAGGGACAGCATCTTTATGATTTCTGTCACTAAGATTGAGATTTCTATAAGTAGAAAGAACATATATCTCATTTCTGAATGAGTTAAACCCAACTAGTATGTCTAGAATAAGAGACTGGCACACTAACCTCTTTAACAATAACTTCCTTTCCTACTAAGGCTAAAAGAAACATAGCCAGATCTGCACAGAGGTATGGCAAAGTAGGCCCTGGCATAGACTACCCTTCTTTGGATTTGGGTCATTAGCATAAGCCATCCTGGGTGCCTTCTCTGCTTTCTAAAGCCAACTCTGCCAACCAAACTCATTCCGCATCCAGACATTCCATTCATTGTGTCCACTTTCACAGTGGCTCAGGAGGGCTGCTGTCACCATATCACTCATGCTGTGATCTGCATCAGTGGTTATGACAGAAGAAGTAGCTAGATCATCCAAGGCACAAGTCATTTATTTCATACTGAGAAATAAGTCTTCTGTCCAAGTGGGGCCAGCTAAGCTGGGCAGTTGTCATGGTTCTAAGGTTACAGGCAATGTGCGTTTTACACTATTGAGTTCCTCGGTAGAGAGCAAAATAAGCCTTGAGGACGACCCAGGTGTCACTAATCCTATCAATAAAATACTAGACAGGGAAAGTCCATTTCTCTTCTAAGATGTGAATTGCAAAACTCATGCAGTTGCTTTATTTTTTTAATAGAAATTGACTGCCTTTTTTCTTTTCTACACAAAACCCCAAATCACTGTCTCATGTATTGCTGTGTGTTTTTCATTCAAAATAGCTAATCAATCTTAAGGAACATCTCAAGAATATTATACATTTCAGCTCATTCAAAAGTTGGTAGAATGTATATATACATTGAGAAATAGTTAAATCTAAATAATTAATTCGTAGTCGTTGCATTGGTGAGAATATTTAATATTCATTCTATGCTTTTCAGGAATGTATTGTTATTAGCTATAGTTGCTTTTATATATATTTCTTGAAACAGAGTCCTTCTAGTTTTAACTACATGTCCTGTCACCAATATTACCTTATGGCCTGTCCTTATACCCATCCTAGCTCCTAGTTACAACTATTCTACTCTCTACTTCCATGGGATCAACAATTTTAGAATTCATACGTGAATGAGATGGTATGATACTTTTTTCTGTACCTTGCTCATTTCAATTAAGATAATACCCTCCAGATTCATCCAAGTTGTTGCGAGTAACAAGATGCTCCCTTGTTGATATTTGGAGAGTTAAACACTACAGATTGGAAGGTTTCCCTAAGAAGATTCCAGAGCATTATGATTATCCGGCTTCAATCCAAAATATAAACATGTTTTATGGCCTAAGGGAGTTGTCAAACAGTTTTAAAACACACTGGCAAATTTAACACAGATTTAAAAGTAGGCCAGCTTGAAGATACAGAGCAGCTCCACACTTTCACATCCCAGTGGCTCCATGGAAACAAGTGTTTGCCGTGCAGATCCATTACTGCCCCTGGTGGGGTCTCCATACTAAAGAAATAAACATTTACCATTAACTGATTCACCATGTTCTTTAGCTCTTTTCTCTCTGAGAAAATACTTAACTCTTCATCAGATCAATACTTCCATGTACATAGGATATTACAACTTACTCAAAATCATACAGAAGAGCTAAAATAGAGGCTAGTGAAATCAAATTTCTAGCTAAGAATTCAGCCTGAATGAGCACAAAAACTTTGAAGTCATTGCTGACCAGTCTCTCAATTAATCCACCATTGTGGTGACTAACTTTATAATTTCTAAGTACATTTTAGTCAAGTAAATTTCTAGCCCCATAAACTCTCCCAGCAATCCAATATCAGATTTGAGACCTTAATTGTTAGTGGTCCTGGACTCCGCCTCTGTAAAGCCCCTATATATCCTAGTTGGCTGAAGCATTTCTAAATTCAGTCCCAGCCATGTGGCTGTTTATCCTTTGCAAAAAATTAGCCCAGCTGGATATATCCTCTGACTAAGTGAAGTCAAAGCCAGAACTGGTAGTGTCAGTTAGCTTCTCTCTGTCTAGTCTATGAGTCTAGACATTTTCCTCCAGATTGGCTGGCCAAATTATAAAGTGGCTTAAATTTTCACTGATTTAAGTCCCAATAGCTCTCTAGTCAATGGGCCAATTTCCAAGTGAGACAGTAAGTAGGAATTGTAAGGGGAAATGAACAGAAATATTTAAAGAGGTATTCTGCCTTATTTTCCCCTTCTTCATCTCTAACTTCTAGCCTCCATTTGTCTCTTAGTACAGTTGCATTCTCTTCATCTACCCTTCTACCTTGTACCTATTTATAAAATCTCTAGGGAAGCCCTAGAAATAGAATATCATTTTACTAAAGAAGAAACTAAGTTCTAGAATGAGAAGGTAACAAACATTTTTAATACATGCAAAAAAAATTCTCGTGACTTTTTTAGAATGGACTTGGCTATAAGATAATCAGAAGAACAAGCATCTTGAGTGGAAGGGGAAGGATTATTGCAATGGCCGAAGCATATACTAATAATAGCTTCAAGGGAGCTAGCTGTACTGGGGATAAAACACAGACATATGAAACATGAGTTAACTTTACTTCACATATGCTTAGGGCAAAGAAGTCCAAGGTAGCACTCAGAATTTATAACTAGGAAATTAACAAAAATAAGGAAGTCAGAAGAAAATGCTGGATTGGAAGCAGGGAAGTCTCTGAAATACCAAAAAGATATCGAAATACACCTAGTCTTCGAAAAAAAATTATTAGCCTAATGGTTTCAGGTCAGTTCTGTAGGTGATGAGAGAGATGTCACCATGCAAAGAAACTTAGGTTAGGGATACATACAAAGACATTTTAAATTGATTGTATCATATGTGTTCTATTAGGCCCAAATACCCAAAGGGATTTTTAGGTAGCCACAAAACTCTGCATTCTAGAACTCTGTCTGAGTAAGAGAAATGTACAATGTAAATGCATAATTTCCTGTGCTACATATGCTAAAAGCACATTGAAGTATCCCAAGGTCACCCTATTTTGATTGTTCATTTTCTTTCAATTGGGTTTGTCTAGCAGGGGAAAAGTTGTATTTAGAACTGTGAAGGAAGATTACAAACTAATGTTTCATCCTCTTCACATCTTGGCCTCTAGACAAAATTATTGAATTGTACCTGAGTTGCAAGACATTAGCCTCTCAGAGGTGAACAAAAATATTCCACATCTCTTACAATTTTCAGATATGAGAACCAGAACAAATAATAACCTGATCTCTTCATTATACAGATGAGAAACTATAAACTAGAGAAGAAAATTTTAGTCAACAATAGATCCTGTACTCATGTATTTTGCCTGTTATTTTTAACTTTCAGTATTGATATAAAATGACATTTCTGCTATCTTCTGGATAGTGATTAATTTTGATAAACAGTAAAAGCTTACATTCAACAGAAGTGTTCTGACAGATACATTTCTTTTAGCTTTGCCTAAAAGTCTTTCGTGATTTCCTTGAGGAATCACTTCCCCTTTCATTTGATACCCTTGTATGGAGAAACCATAGAGTCCACAGCAAGCCTGAGCATTGAAAAAATATCTTCCTTTTCTTACACACCAGGGCTTTTATTTGGTACCAAGGCCCAATGCAATCTACACCTGTGTTAGAGTTTATGGTTCATTAGTCTTAGCTCCACAAATTCTTGGGCACTACCATAGCCTACACATCTCTACCAACAATTTATTTCTCTTCCCACTGTCCTCTTAACAAGGCTTTACCTTTCATCCAATAGTCTTCTCTTCATTAAGACTCAGATCATATAATATTTACCAAGGAAAATATCTGCTTGAGATAGTTTTTCTGGGCTCTCACATCCATCCTGTAGACTATGTTAGATTGGACAACCATCTCCAAAGGTCAATGGTCAAATGCCATGTTTAAATTATTGCATGTACGAAATATTTTCTTTATGTATTGTGATAAATAAAATTTTAGCTTTACTCCTCAGGTATTTTTAATTTTCTATTTTTAAGATTTGTTTTTCCATATGTGTGTTTTGCATGCAAGTATGTGTGTATGTGCACCATATGTACGCCTGATGCCTGTGGAGATAAACATATATCATTTCCTCCACTATCATCCAACTTCAACTGCCAAGCACATTTCCTGATTGGGTTCTATGGCACTGCCTCTCTGCAGGTACACATGAAATGTTAGTCCACTTACCAGTTTCTCATAGAAGAGACTACTTGATCACAGACTAAACACTGGAAATTACTTCTTCAAGCAGAGCTAAGAAACCAAACAAGAAAGTATTAGTGAACAGGGCAATTTACTGAATGCTATCTACACTGGTTACTTTTCTCATTACTAGAAGCAAATCCCTGTCTAAAAGCAACTTAAGGGAAGAAGGGCTTGTGTTGTCTTGTGGCTTATGGGCATGGTCCAGCATAGTGAAGAAAACATAGCACAGGAGTGTGAGTCTGCTTGCTCTCGTCTGAGCAGATAATGAAACTGGAACAAGAACAGGAACAAGATTTACTCCAGGCACTCTGTCTCCAGCTAGTCTCTATCTCCTAAAGGTTAGAGAACTTCTCAAAACAGCACCACCAGCTGGAGACCAAAGTGTTCCAAACATGAGAATCTGTGAGGAATATTGCACATTCAAACCATGACAACATCTATTAAGTGTTCAACAGTCCACAGTACAGCTTGTAGTTGACTCTTGCCCTTGGTGAATTTGCACTGCAAATGATCCTAAGTAGCATACATAAATATAAAAGAATTATGCACAGCACTGTAGGAACTCCTTTTAACCCAAAGTCCAGTTGCTTTTATATTTTTATTTCAGACCTAGAGTGGCTGGCTGACAATCAGAGGCTTGCCTATTCTGATTTTCCCAGACGTTGAACACATCTACTCCAGATGGTCTTCTAAATTCCCTTGCAGCTGATAATGCAAAGCAAGTGTACATTCACTCAGTGAAACTGACACATCTCTTTGGGCATATTTTCTCAGCATAGGGTGAGGAAAGTGAACTACATAATTCACCAGCAGGGAAACAAGGTTCAGAATGAAGAACAGAATGAACAAGAAAAATGGAAAATGTAGGATTATATGCACTGCCAGCTTCAGAGCCACCCTTAAACTTGACAAGTAGCAGTTCCTCCCTTGGTGAGATATTAGGGTAATTGGAATACCTGAATTTGCCAAACAGTACCCAACCAATTATTGTTGTGCACAAATTCTCAATTAAAACTTGATTCTTTAAGACATTTAATTCCAAATTTGTAAAATATAAATTCTCCATGGAGGGGGGTTCAGAGTTAAACTATTGAATAGTCTAGCACAAGTAAAGAGCATGCTCTGAGTTGAAAGAAATATATTTAAGGAAGAGGTATAGGACACAAAACTAGTGAGCACCTTATGTTCATTGATTCCACAAATTAGCCAAGGGCCATTCGAATAATGCAGCTATAAGAAAGCGAAGATTTGAAGAGGGTCAGTTCTTAATTAAAGAATGACTTAAACAAACACAGTTATGAAGAGCAAAGGCTCCAGGGAAATCTTAATTTGCTGTAAGTAAATTGGGTTGGGGTGAATGAATATTTGCTTTTATCATGTTCCATAAAATTCACAGATTAGCATTCATATCCAAACAGAGAAGGATTTTTGATCTTCCAATGGAAAGCTTTTCACATACGTAACATTTTCTGTATTGACATCTTAAAGTTTAGATACTCACTATATTGCTTTTCATGAGATCAAACCATTTAAATGAAGCTAAAGCAAATACTAGCAACAACAGAACAACTAAACTAAACGTGAGTCCAAATTGCTATGGGTTATTTTTAATGGAGTACATTGTGTGATATGAATAATCATACTCTGAGTTATTAGCTCTGAGGTCAGATGTTTATACATCTAGCCTCCTAGACATGGCAAGCTGCAACACAAAATGAGTGATTGGGCTCATCTTCATCTCCTGCCTCTGCTTCTATGTTTTCCCTTTTCACCTCTGTCTCTGAAATCACCTTCATATTCTATATCAAGCTTGTCCATGTCCTTATTTTGCCACAGCATTTAAGATAAATTTATTTCAAAGTCCATGCAGATCAAAGACATTTAAGAAACAGAGAGTCTGAGGTTGTATAAGGCTGGAGTTTGCAGCCCAGGCAAGCTCAAATATAAGAATAGAAGAGCAATTTTGATTTGGCTAGTTTCGTCTGAGTGAAAAGAATACCAATTTCATAAAAACGTTAGACACATGCTCATCAAAATGTACTAGAAGCAACATTAAAAGTACAATAAGCTAAGTTAAACTAGACATTGCATGTGTTATAGATACAATAAAGAGATTAACATTATTAGAAATATTTTAAAAAAGAAGCAATAGTCAAGAAATAAACTCGAATCTTAAAATGGAAAAAAGGAAGGAATGGAATAAAAGTAATATTGCCAGATATGATCATCTGTGCCTGTACTCCTAGTATTTGTTGATTTCAAGGTCAGCCTTGGCTACATAGTAAGTTCAAAGTTAGCCTATGCTAAATGAGATTCTAGGAGTCAAAAGGGGATAGTCAAAAAAAAAAGTAAGACCTAGCCCTTAGATACTTTTAAAAATTTTGTCACAAGCTCTCTAAGAAACCTTACCAGACAAAATGTTTATAAATGCCATCAACATTTCTGTAAAGGCTGTTCATAAACACTAGACTTCTGTCATCTGGGATACTGTTAGAGACCATGTCAGAAGTACCTAGAGTGTGACTCTGAGTGCAAGTTCTAAGTAAGAACAGGTGCTGGTAGCCCCTATTGGAAGATACGAAGCAGAGAGAAGCTCATCTTCAGTATATTTTCTTGGATGTCTTCATCACCATTTTCTGTGTGCCAAAATCCTATTGACTGTTTTCCTATTTGTTTGATTTTTTCCAGAGAAAATACTAAATTTGTTCAGCATGAAGTATTTTTACATTTTGTTTAAACAGTGAAGAAAAAAGAATCCTGGCCTTCTTTCCCTGGGAACATGATTTTCACAATATAGGTTTGAGAGCTTTTTGTATCTGCTGTCATCCCTTTTGTGAGGTCAAAGTAATGGCCATGGTTTGAGTACTCCTAAGAACAGATGTTGAAATGTCAATTCATATGCCAAAAGGCTCTTGGTGGGTATACTCATTGGCAGCACTTGTGCAGAGAAGTGTGAAGTTGGCTAAGTAAAGGAAAGCTGTGGTATACCCATGCCAAAGCATTAGAGCTCTGAAGCTGAAGTTGCCCATTAGTTATCCCACTGGAAGTTTGGAAGGATTGTGCCTTTACACTTTGCTGCTACCAGTCACTGGATGCAGGATGCTCTGGGGAGGAGGCACAACCTTAAGTTAGGTGTCTCTCTTCCACCAACAACTTTCCCATCAGCAGAAGTAAACTAACTCTTTGGTACCAAATAATGATCTAGTTGCACAGAGCAGCATCCCTGCACAGCCTTTAACCAAGATGGTCTGCTTGTTTGCCAAGAGATGCCCAATAAACAGTACACTAGAATTCAACTTACTATGATCCAGTTCCTGATGCCTAATTTCCCTGTCCCTCCTTTACTGCCATCCTCCCATGTTACTTTTGTCAAATGCAGAGAGTAAGCTCTCAATCAGCCAGTTATCTATATGGTAACTCCCACCATTTAAAAATAAGGAGGAATAAGGGCAAGAACAGCATTGGTGGTTTGGAATCCAGATGAGATAATTTGCTGCTCAAATCAAAGTAGCTTTGAGACTTGCAAAGCTGGGCATGTGAAAACTCATGCAGGGCAGATGACAATCTTGAAGCTGCTAAAACAGCAGGCTTTATTTTTACAAAGCCAAGACTTTGTTGCAAACCTTACCTCCTACAAACACTAGCACCTGGTTTTGCTCTGCCAAGTCAAACATTTCTTTCTTTCTCCCTCAAGCTTCTATTTATGCTTTGGTCAGCTGGAACAGAGTCAGTGAAACTATGATAAATTGAGTATGAAAACAAATAAAAACTCGGGTTGGATTGCTCACTGACATATACTGAACTGAGCTGACCATTCCCCTCGAGTTCTAGATTGCAACAGCCCCATGCCCAAGCAGACACTGGGAAACTGCAATGAAAAGAACAGTGTAGTTGCTAAGCCACAGTTGTGACTTGCTCAGGAAAAAAGAAAATGTTAGAAAGACTCATAGCCAACACACTCATCAAAAATCAGTGTGCTGCTTCTGCTGTGTTTTTGATTAGGTAACACATTCCCATGGTTCAAAGAACAGAAGTATAAAAAGATCTATGAAAATCATTGCTTATTAAGAGGAAGCACATTTCGGAGTGTTGCTCTGTCATCGGAATATTCTAGCAGCTTGCACTCTGAGAGGACACCATGAGCCGCACTTTTAAAGTCTTATCAGTTTTATTCTTGCAGAGAATAATTCCTGCCTCTTGTTAAAGAACCAAACATTATATAACCAAGTGGGATGTGGGATGTCTTCATAATTCTGTGTCTGAGAAAACACTAATAGTTCTTGCAGATTTTCCCCCAGCATATACAAGCATTGGCTCTTTTACTTAAGCAAAGATAAATAAAACATAATATAATAATAAAGTTACTTTATAAATGCTAATTGGTTAGTTTTTTCCATTCTGTAATGGAAATCTTCCCTTGTTTGTGTATGCACATTATTGACAACTAAACTTTAGCATAGAATCGTGTGTGTTTGTGTGTGTGTGTGTGTCCATGCATGAGTGTGGGTATGCGTGTTCACTATAATATACTTAATACATTCTGTTTTGCATTTTAAAATACCTGTGATACAGTTATTCAAAATGCCTTTTCATTGCTTTTGATTGATTTATCTTGAATACAAAATAAGGCATATCTGAGGAAATTAATGAGAAGTCATTAAAGGAATCTTTACAGGAAGAGGAGAAACACCCAGAAATGTCTACAAGTAGTAGAGTATGCTTGGTAACGAGAGAGATGTGCAGTTACACTAAGGAGGTAACAAAATACTGAGTAAATGGTACACTTTTTTCAATTTTGAAAGAACATGAAAACAAACGATAAGTAAGGACCAGTCCAGGAAGAGAGATTAAAGAAAAACAAAAGCACGGTAGAATGCAATGAACATTACCATGTACACAGAAAATTATTAAAGCTTTATCAGAAATAACAAGTTTCTACTGAATCCAACCTTGATACAAATTAATAGAATTTGGCTATTTAAATATATTATCAATCCAGGCTGGGGATATATCTCAGTGATATGGTGCTAGCTTAGCATTCATATGGCCCTGGATTTTTCCCTCCAGAAACTCTGCACTGCTAAGATAACTTACATCAAAATGAGAAGTAACCCTATTGCCATTTACACTTACTGTTCAGATAATGTCTGAAATATCAAGACCAATAAAATATTGACAAGTAAACATCCTGTCATGAGTAGAGAACGTCCTTGAAGATCCACCCCTCCCTAAGGGCTTATAGGCATATAATAGCATCCAGCGTGGAGAGACTTGTGAGGCTACATCCTTCCCTGAATATCTATAGTCAATTAATCATTACTAAATGTGGGAGAGACATTTTCTTCAGTAGCATAGCCACTAGTAAGAAGGTTATGCTCTTATAAATAACCCCTTACCCATGTCC
This sequence comes from Grammomys surdaster, assembly GCF_004785775.1. NCBI lineage: Eukaryota > Metazoa > Chordata > Mammalia > Rodentia > Muridae > Grammomys > Grammomys surdaster. The sequence goes on along the minus strand of NW_021604562.1, from coordinate 7,102,983 downwards.
CTGTAAGCAACCCTAGTAAAGCTCACAGATTTTTTTTAAAAATATATCATGAAAATAAAAGGGAGACTACTTAAGAAGAAGGAGGTAGTGGGGATGGGAGGGGCACAAAAAAGGATAATGAAATGGATATAATAAAAATGCTTTGCATTCATGTACAAACGTGTCATCATGAAACCCGTTATTATGCAAAATTAACATATACTTAGAAACATTAAAATTATTCATTTTTTTAAAAAAGAGTAGAACTGAAAGGAAAATAGTTATCATCACATAAAAGGAATTGCTGAGGATTGGGGCATCTCTAACCTGGAGAAGACAAGGTTAAAGTGAGACATGTTAGGAGCCCTCAAAAACATGGAAGATTGTCACATGGAAAAGAGATTAATCTTCCTCCCTGTCATTTTAAATTGTGGGCAAGGTTCATTAGGCGGAGATGACATCAATTTGGACTATCTACTAAACATGTGAAGACTTGTGTTTTGTTAAAGAGCCCTTCTTTAAAAAAAGTTTACTTTAAATATATCAAAGAATCCCTATGTAATTTCTTTACTATTATTAAGCCAATATTTTCTTCATAAATAGTCTAGAAATAAAATTCAACATAGTCCTTACTGAATTTTCATAAATTCTTAATTAGTGGCATTCAAAATAATGAGGCCTTATTATACACTGCTTAAGAAAGATTTCTACAGACTTTAATCTCTTTCTTCCTATGTTTATTTCTTAATTCCATGCCTTGCCCCACTATGTGCCCTCAACTCCCACTGAAGCAGAGAGTACATCTAAAACCCACATGAAAATGTAAATCTAAGAAATAAATATGCGTGGCTGGTTTTATAAGAGTAAGAATTAACATTTAAAGCAATGGTAATTTGCTCTGATCTGTAATTTTGAGCTCCTGTGCTGAAATTGCTCATTTGGAAATTACCAAGTGCTTGGGTCTCGTTTGTGATCTTCTTCCTGCACACACCCTGCACACAAAGGAGTTATAATGACCAGCTGAGTCACTACTGCCATCTCCCTGAAGCATGTTTTCCAAATGCCAATACCATTTTCTATGGTACAGTGAGGACGCCTCTCATCCACAGCCTGATTACACCACAGCAGACAGAGAACCACAAGTGTGTTCAAAAGGCATCACCACCTCCTCCACCCTCTGCTTCTGTGGCCATTGAAGTATTATGTCACAGATAATTGGGATTTGCAAATCACGTCTATCACTCACTCCTACTGGCAGTAGGAAGATTGTTTTGATAATATCCCAATAAAGCTCTCTATCCTTGATGAGATTATACTCAGATTATAAGTTCATACAGGAAACACAAGCGGAGATACAATATATTGTTAGAAATGTGACTACTCTAAAAGATGTGCATAAAGACTCTGTGCCTTTGTGCTTTGTGCTTGAGGGTTTGTTTGCTTCCTCGCTTATTTGTCTGTTTGGTTTGGTTTGGGGGTTTTGGCGGTGGTGGTGGTGGTGGTGGTGGTGGTGGTGGTGGTGGTGATGGTGGTGATTTGGTTGGGTTGGGTTGAATTTGGGGATTTTTGTTATTGTTGTTGTTGTTTTTGCTTTTTGAGACAAGACTTCTCTTTTTAACACTGGTTGTCCTTAGACCAAGCTGGCCTTGAACTCACAGACATCTACCTTACTACGCTTCCCAAGTGTTGGAATTAAAGGCATGTGGCACCACTGTCTGGCTGATCTTGAATTTTCAAGATAGAATCTTATTGTCTACCTCAGGGTGATCTTGGACTTTTGACAATCCTCCTGCATCACCCTCCCAAATTCTGACATTAGAAGCATGAGCTCCCTATAACTCCAAGTAGCTCTTTCCTTTTTTTGAACAGAGCTCCAAAGTGTTTGTTTGTCAGATCTAAATTAGCTAATGCAGAACCAGAAATTCCTGGTAAATTTGATTGGGAAAGAGAAATACTTCACACAACAAAATTTTCTATTGAATATTTGATAGAATTCCAATGTAATCAAAAAGTAATAGTCTATATTAGAGGCTGTCTTTCACAAAAATCTTAGTGACTTTATCTGGGAGACACAATTCTCTTGTTCAATAGTCACATCCGCGTGTGGTTCAGCCCGTATTAATAAGGCTCTAGCACTAGTAGTTATTTATAATGTTTTGTTGTGGTTTTCTTTTAACCTGTAATTCTGAAGAATTAAGTGAAAGATGAAAGAAACTAAGCTTCAACTGCAACAGAGAAAATTAGAGCCAGACCTAAGAGGTTCTTGGCATTCGTTCCATAGATTTTTTGATAATGCATGTCAAAACCAAAGGGACTTGATAAACACCTATCCCATGGTGCTCACAAATGATAGAATCTTCTTTCCTTTAAAACAAAACACCAAGATGGAGGTGCCAAGCATCTGGAGAGTTGACGTTGAAGCTGTGAGGTCTCTTGGTCTCTCCAGTGGATAAAGTTTGAAGAGACCCAATGGGCTGTGAATAGAAACTCAGTGGAATCTTTAACACCTACAGACATTTTTTTCCAAGAAAAAAATTAATATAGCTGTTTTTCCTTCCTTCAGGGTTTTCCATCCTACAAGCAATTATGGAAGCAGCAGTGCAAAACAACTGGCAAGTGACAGCAAGGTCTGTGGGAAACATAAAGGACATCCAGGAATTCAGACGAATCATTGAAGAAATGGACAGAAGGCAGGAGAAACGATACTTGATTGACTGTGAAGTCGAAAGGATTAACACAATTTTGGAACAGGTATGTCTGAGGTTTAGTCTTCTCCCAGCCTGCATGTTAAATCATTATCCCGAGGCAGTTCCCATATCTGCTAATAAATTAAGTAGCCAACAGAATAAGCATGCCAACAGTTTTCATCGTCTCTCTAATCCCTTTTTCCTCCCTAGTGGCTCCAGGGGGGAAAAAGGAATGAAAAGAAAAGAAAATTCTAAGCTGATAAAAAAAATTGCATTGCATGATTAATTTGAATGTCTCTGCAATTTAATGCTACATATCAGATAAATCCATCGCTCCACTCCTCTGTTTAATAGATAGCTGGTTATTTCAAAGTAATCCCTGTCCTTTCCTATATCATCTAGCCCAACAGGGAACAGACAATAGATTAGGCAGGGCTGACAGGTAGGATTTTTGTTTCTCATTACTGGAATATGTACTGCCTCAGATCCTTCTAGGGAACACCAGCAATAGTTGATGAATGTGGGTAGATACTACTTACCAAGTTCAAATTGTCTATATCATTCTAAATTATACTTCTGAGTTAGTAGGGGGGAAGAGAATAGTTTAGCATTGTTTTAATTCCATAAACTTTATTATTAAAAAAAACCCTTGGAAATAAAAATATTACATGCCAAAATTAACTATACCCAAAGTCTATATAGATCAACAAACTTCTGTACTAGGATTGGCATTTGGAATAGAAGCTATGAAGCTTTACATTAAAATTTACACTCTGGTATCAAACATTATATGCATTCATCTACCACCAAAATGTGAAAGATTCAATGGCAGAATTAGAATTAGAAAAACAATTAGCTTTAGGTCCTCTTCCATAGCTCATGTCCATTATCTGGATCCAGTCCTTCCTTTTCCCCTTAAATTTAGCCTTTCTTGTTCTCTTTTTTGGATGTTATACTGTATTCTTGATACTGTATATTTTAAAAAATAAGCTGATTTAATTAAAATGGTTTTGGTTTTAAAAGTGTGAACAATTAAACAGAAAAAAGAACAGGCCAAAATTACATAAGACGTGCACAGGCTGAAGCAGACAAAATCTCAGCACTCAGAAGGGGAAGTGAACACAAAAATCCCACCCCTCACCAAGAAGCTATTTGCAATGGATACCTGCTGGGAGAGGAAATCACTTTTCTTCAATGAAGAAACACTGGATATATCAAATACACTGCAGGACAGGCCCTATGCCCAGGAATAGTTGGTCAATACAAATTGCATTCCATGGGTATTTGGGTTTTTTCCTTTGGTTGATTGTTTTGATTCGTTTTAGGTGGATAGGAAGAAGGGAGAGCATCTGGGAGGGGCTGAGGAAGGGAAAAGAGCGGGACAGAATATATTGTATATAATTCTCTAAGAATAAAAGTGTTTTTAAAAGTATAAACAAATCCTTCAAAAAAGGAACAAGATAAAGAAAATATAATCCAATGTGCCACGATGTTTTCATTATTAAGCATGAATATATAAATTTTAGAATAAAATTGCAAGGAATATTGATCCTAAGCTAGATGGACACTATGTTTGGGGTAGAGGGTCAAACTGAAACATGAAAGTTTATTGTTTCCTTAGAAGTCTCATCATTTTGCCACTTAATAACAAAGTTTCTGTCTCTACCATGAACAAAACTATAAGGGAAACCTTCTAATTGAACCTAATGTGCCCGGGAGTCAAAAGAGCAAAGAAGAAAATCATGGTGAGCAGCCATTGCCTATGAGAGGCTTTTTAATGAGAAATGAAATATTAAAAATGTGTCAGATGTACCCCCATAAGAAGGGAAGACAAAAAGAAAAAAAATCAAGAGAAGAATGAAAGGGAAAGAGTCGGGGCGGGAGGTGGAATTCCAGGTGCTATAGGCTAGAAATACAAAGCTACACCCTTGTTAAGCTCAGCACTGCTTTTAATGGATGATGGCTCATAGAAAATTTAGAGCGCAAGCCTGGTTAGTTCCTCAACTAACATTCACCCGAGCAACACAAATGGTCCATGCTCTCCCTCACTGAAAACCCTTTCTTTGATTTTTTTCAGTTCTTAAAAATGAGGAATCAGGTCAGTGACGCTGCTCTATGTACTACATGCCCTCCAAAATGTTTAGACCGAAATAGCCTTTTAGTGGGTGACCTACTTAGTAGCCCCAAACAGAAGAACATCTTCCCTTGTCACACTTTTTTGTTTTCCTTCTTTTTCATTAGGGACTTTGGCTTCTCGAATATCCAACAGTCTCTTAAAGGTCTGGGGATTTGCAGGAACTTAGACTGGACTGAGGGGTTTTTCAGTTCTATGTAATGGGATAAGGGGTGGGTAACGCTTTGACTTCTACATAGCTCTGAAACCTTGGGCACTTAACTTTCTGTACCCCAGTTTCCTCATCTGCATGATGAAAAATATTTTGCTGTACTATACAAGATTAATACAACCCCTCTAAAAGGCATAAAATTTTGGAGAGAAAAATCAGTATCACAGGAGGAAAATCAAACTGTTACACCAAAATTCGACATTTCTGGGTTTCTTTTTATTTCTTACTTCTCTGTCTTCATTTCTTCTAGCTGTGCTTTGAAAATATCCCTCAGAATAGCCTTTATGTAATTTTATTAATTCAGAGGCCCAAAGTTGCTATCTTGTATCATCCTCCCTCGTTCTCCACTTTATTTATCAAGGTAGATTCTCTCCCTGAACCTAAAGCTCACTCTCAAGATAATCTAGCTAGTGCCCTTTTCCCAGGAATCTAGGCTGAATGGATTGTGTCACTTACTAGCTTTTTGACAAGGGGTAACTTACGTGCCTCCCTGTATTTCCATTGTCTCAAAAGAAACCATAAATGAAACCTTTAACTAGATGAGTTAATATGCACAAATCATTTGAAAAGACCCCTGACCCATAGTGTTGTTATACCACTTTGATGTCCAGAAAAGCACTGTCATACAAATGATTTCATCTGAACTTCACAATAGGATACCTGCAGGAAAGATATGTTTATTCTAAATTTACACATGACACATTGAAGATTGAAGACTTCTAGATGACTCGTCAAAATTTGACTTCCAGTTCAATACCAGTACATAACAAAGAAAGTGTGAACCAGAAGCAGGCCCACTGACCCCTAATCTAGTATTCTTGCTTTAAACTGCACCATCTCATTTAATTTCTACATTACTCATTAAATAACTCATCAAACCCAAATGTGGTCTGCTCATCAGGTTCTATCTTAAAATGATGGCAAAGCAATTAGAGATGATCCAAAGAAGAATGGCAAGAAAATGATGAAAGCATTAGGAAACAGGGCCTGTGAGGAAAAGCTAAATGCGTTAAGGTTGTTTATCCTGGTGAAAGAGAGCCAAGAGGCAGTTTAATCACCATGCTCGAGTATAAAGAGTTGCCATAAAGAGGGCACTGACCAACTGTTCTGCATGCCTAAGGACAGCACTGGAGCAAATGAGCTCAACTGGACCAGGGAGACAGTCAGCGATAGGAAGGACTCATTATAAAGGAAAGAGGAAAGTGGAAGAAAGGGAAATCTCCCCCACTTCACACTGTATGAAGGCAAGACTCTGTTGAATTAGGAAAAGGTTAAGATTAACAAATTTTTCAATATTGTTTTTCAAAAAAAGCACAAACTTTCAAGTTTATACAATGTGCTAGCAGTTGACTAAACAAAAGCCTGAGAAGCATAGACACAGGAGTGCCAATCCTAGCTCTCTCACTACTCTATTGGGTGCTATTGAGGAAAACGGCTGTTTATTTGAGACTTAATTTCACAAATATCTCACTGCCATCCTTCAGTGGCTGCTGAGGAGCACATCAGGTAATGTGTGACAAGCACATAACACCTAGTAGTCACTCAGACTCTGGTACTCACAGTTATTTGCTCAAGTGATTATTTTCTTTGCTCAGGAAAATAAGCTATTTAAGGATTGTTGCTCAAAAATGGTGTCCTTGTGGATTTTTCAAGCCATCTTCCATTTGAGGTCATATTGTATTTGGATCTCACTGAGTTCATCATGTTCAAACACCCCTGCTTTTCTCTTTACTGTAACCTTAGGTAACACATGTGGATCAATCAACTCAAGTACTATTTGAGTAGCAACTACATTTTCAGCATCATGTAAAATAAAGACAAAAATCTTGAGCCATACATAACAATTTAGTATTTTTAACAATAAATACGTACTAAGTGCTTATAGTCATCTCTCTCTCTCTCTCTCTCTCTCTCTCTCTCTCTCTCTCTCTCTCTCTCTCTCATATACATATATATATATATATATATATATATATATATATATATATATATATATATGTGCATATATACACACACATATGGGGAATGGTGACCTAGAAGCCATACAGCTAATACAGCTAATAGTTGGTGAAGCTAGAATTTGAATCCAGAGAGTATGGCTGCAGATGCTATTAATCACAGCACTAATTGGCCCTGCATCTGACTGAATTTTTCAGTTGGAGTTTATTCAACTAAAAGTTAGATAAGCATCCTGATGAGGCCTGAAGTGGCTTTGTTTACACAACAGGCATTTCACAGATATTTTCTCCACTTGATGAGGAGTCATATCCCATTAACACAGAGAATTGAAAATACACCCTCAAATAGACGCTTTCGTAAAGTGCTCCTTTGTAACAAACAGGTTCGTTTACTTACAACACCAAAATAACCCAGCTTTGAAATGAGACCCACAGAGGCATGTATTGTCAAAAGTGGTCTGTATGTAAATCTAACACAGCTAAAGAATACCTAAAGAAATGTGACCTCCACTGTCTTACCATAGTCTTCTGGCAATATCTGATCAGCAATGTCCCGCCTTAACATCTAGCAGATGGATTTCAGGTGGGTGCTTGGACTTGAGCAGCAGTAATGCAAGAGCCATAGTTATCCCTTCTCCCACTATCACCACCAGACCCTCATGGGAGGAAATGTTCCCTTAAGCATCAAGCTTTAGCGGAGTCCTTTTACTACAAACTCTGAAACCCAAAGATCTGTTCTTCCCTTGTGGCCTTAAGAGCATCTGAAAGATTAGTACCATGCTAAACATCAGGGACAAGGCAATGGGTAGACAGACACAAAAATCAAACTGGGCAGGCCAAGTCAAAGCACACACTATGATTCTTAGCTATGAAAGGGAGGTCCCTGAAAATAAATCAATGCAAATCAAAATAAACTTGCTCCCTAACATATAAAGATGTTTGTCCTGGGAGTTGGTAATACGCAGCACTATTCTACATTGAGGGACTTTGGCTAAAGTCATTTTTAAAAAGATGGCTTGATGATCTGGTCATACTTCCCAGTAGACTGGCTTGGTAAATATTTAGAAGCAAATCCCCCCTGGGGAAAAAAGGAAAAGAAAAAAACTCATTGAATATCATTACTTTGAAACAGAGTCTTGTTTGTTTCAGGTAGTAAAAATGTTGGTCTCAAAAAGGAAATGTTCCCATTAGACCCACAGTTTCCTCTTCTAATTTTTTAAAATTCCATTCACTTTTATTTCCTAGGAAGCTTGGAAGGATATTTTTAAAAATTAACAAAAAGTCAAATTACTTTTCATTAACTAACTTCAGAGTTCCTTCTGAAAATTCTCAAGGATTGAGACTCTTTGAAATGAAGGAAAATATCCAAGAGTTTTATAAAGCAGAATGCAGAAGCTTGAGGCAGAAGATCTGGTTTTAGCCCCAAGCCATAGGACTTCAAAATGTACCAACATTTCCTAATCCCTAAAGCAAATGAGTTAAATGTTCCAAGAGACTTCTAGTTCTAAGAGACTGTGGTTCCTGGTATTTAAAAAAAAAAAGATAGAGAGTTTAATTCAGGAGATGCTGATTGAGAGGATAGGGGTAGTGTGTCTCAGTGGTAAATCGTCCGTGCTACTCTGGGTTAATCTCTAGCACTGCAGTGAATGACACAGAAGAACAAGCCTGTGAGCTGTCGCAGGGGAGACTGGGAGAAGGTTAAAAGAAAAAGGAGGAAGAAGGAAAAAAGGAAGGAAGGAAGGAAGGAAGGAAGGAAGGAAGGAAGGAAGGAAGGAAGGAGAATGGGGAGAGGAAAAGGAAGGGAAAGAGAGAGAAAAGGTTCATTTTGTCTTACCTAGTTTTATACAAGGCAAGTGGAAAATCATAAGGCTTCCTTACTGAAGAAATGTACAATCTAGCAGGCTGATAAGAAAACATAATAATTCTGAAAGGCAGAGTATGACAACTATCTCAGATGTGTGTTGACCTTCTTGCTTTCTCAGCTAGTGACCATCATTAAATGGTTTTTGCTGACTGGGGTTCTTGAAAGCCTGAACGTCGGGGAGCTTTTCTGAGACTTGGGAAGATGGGTGATAAAGAGAATGAGATAACATGTCCCAAAGGCCACAACACCACTAGGAAATTCATCATTTACCTCTATCCTTAAGAACACAGAACAACAAACATCCCTGGTAATAGAAGTTTATGTTCGATCAAAGCTAATGTCACATATGTATATACATAAATATCACATCAGGCCTTCCAGAAAATGCCCAGGGAAATTTTCTATTAATTAAAGGTTTCTGGTAGTTGGATTCTGATTAAATGAGATTTGTTTGTTCATTACAAACCTATGCCAAGTCCCTCACTACATCCACATCAACTACTCTCCTTCTTCCTGCTTGCATGCCCTTTGCATATAGAAACATCAAGGAGAAAACGGGGGTGGGGGAAGGTACACTGAATCAAGACAGACTCACTCCTTGCCTTAACATCAGAATCTTAGGGCTAAGTCTGGTACTTTATACCCAGACCTTAAACATATGAACCAATACAAATGCAACAATAAAATTGGTATAAATATCACCCTTGTTTTTACTTAACCCTGTTACAAATCAAAAGGGAATTCAGCATAGCTATATTTGAAAACAAAAATAGAATAAATCCGTAAAGAATTATAGCTATGTTATCCCTCTGCAGGAAATGCATGTATTTTCTGATGGCACAGAAAGAAAGCCCCAAGACACGCCTGAGTTTGTGTGGCTTCGTTGGTGAACATCTTAGTTAAGTCTTTGCAGACACTGAGAGTTTGACAGAGTCCTGTGGTTTTCGATTACTGGCTTGTAAACACTAAGTATTTTTTAAATCACCATTGGGCTTTATTAGGAAATTTTCTCAGATTAAGAACAACAAAAATGTAGTAATTAGAAAGTTTGTCATGCAGCTGCATGATTACAGGAGCGCTTTCCTAGATTCTAACAGATGTTACAACAAACTCTTTCAAGAAAGCTGTGAGAACCACAGTTCACAAGAGCAACACAAAAGCTAGTTATTGTTCAAGCCCACATTGCCACAGGACCCTTATATTTAAAATGATTTAGATCTCAAGGCTCCCCTACAGAGCGGCACCAAGCAAATACAAAAGAAAGAACAGTAACAGAAAAATTAAAATAAAACGTGTGGATTCAATTTCATCACCATGCTAACAATGAAAGGCAAATGCAAATGATAGTGCCATGCAAATATCTTGACTTTGATGCCACTGATGGTGGGAAACAGCCCTAAACTAGCATGATAGCATTCTCCTAAGATGTTCTCTTGGCCCTTCCAGATGAATGAATCTTTTTTGTTGAGACAGCTTTGCCTCAGTCCAGATAATGGCAGGGTCAAATTCTCTTTGCCCAGAGGTCATAACAAACTGGTAACTAAAAGGAACCATGCAATGGCCTATGGTAAGCGATTAAGTAAATTGGTAACAACTATTATCACTAGGAGCAGACCTAAAATAGAAGATAGTAGGTAGCCAAGCATCATTATTTTACTATCTTTTCTTTTTTTGAGATAGGGTCTTACAGTGTACCCCTGGTTGGTCTAGAACTAGCTTTGTAAACCAGGCTTCCCTCAAACTCATAGAGATCTGCCTGCCTCTGCCTCCCAAGGACACTGTCATGCCCAGTCAACTTACATTTAATAAACATATAACTATCAAATAGTGCCCCCAGTGCACAAATATAACCCCTGTTTCACTCTGAAAATGAATAGTATCTGATTGTCTTTTGAAGGAATATAGCTTGAGGTCAAAGATTAAAACTCTACCTAAGTTCTTTTACAAAATCATGTCTGCCATTGTACAGCCTCCCCCATCTTTTTGTTACTTTAGTGATGTCAGCCATGAAATAAAAAGAAAACCATCCTACCTTGCCCTACCAGCATGACATTAGGATGAATCAGACAGCTTCTCTAAGGCATTCCAAGATGCTCAGAGAGGGCAAGTCTACAACTACAAGGCATTAGAATTAGAATCATGTACCTCACTTTATGATGAGGAGTAAGTGAATAGATCATGCAGCCTGAGAACTCAAAAAGGATGTAAGCACCTGTCACCCGAGGGAGTTCAACCTGGCTGAGTCAGAGGCACATGTGTGAGTACTGCAGGGCATGTTCCCAGCACATAAGGACTTTTCTGTTTGCCTTCAGCAGTGTTGGGCACATAACCATGGTCATCATGAAGGTTTAGATTTGTGAGTGGCACCAAAGCAGCAGCAATTATTTCATTGTTTTTTTATTTGACTATGGTTCAGGAGGCAAAAACCATCTTGCCTTCCATAGTGAAATGAACTGGTCAAATGTACAAAGTACTGTTCAAATTAAGGGGCAGGAACTGAAATTGTTTTTATGTCTTTAGTTGAAACTCTTGTAGAGAGCTTAGCTGTAATTATATCTAAACTGTGTGTGTTTTTTTTTTTAAGAACTTGGGAAGCCTAAACATAATAGTGTATACCTTTCATTCTAGCACTCGGAAGGCAGAGTCACTTTTAACTCTGAGTCCCAAGCCCGTCTGTCCTACATGGGAAGTCTCAGTTTAGCCAGGGATTCATAGTGATACCTTGTCTTTAGAAGGTTGAACCAAGAAGTGTGAGACCTCTAACAGAATTCACTATTAGTAGAGATATGCCTGCCAATTTTAAGACCATGAACACTAGGGAAAAAAAAGTGGGTAAGTGATTTGCATGTTGGAACCTGCATAAGAGCTTAGTAGACACCTACACTTTTAAAGGTAAATAAGAGAAAAGAATCACAATATGGTGTGACCTCAGCACTACCATGTCTTAGACTAAGAGATGAAATTCAGACATATTGAAGGAATGGACTAGACAGTCAAAAAGGATACTCACAGGAAGCTTCTTAACAGGCACTCCTAAGTGACTTGCCTTTGACTGATATTACTTCAACACTTCTGAGAGTCCTTTGCACTTCTCTTGACTTATTTCAGACTACTGCTTGTACTTAACTTGAGAACCTGTGACACAATAAGTTGCTCCTCCTCCCTCTTTCCTAGCCAATATAAAATTAGTTGTTACTTAATAGACTGCTTTGCTGCAGTTTCTCAAATGTGCACAGCAAACACGTCCTTTTTTTCCCACACACTTAATTTCCGTCTCACCCACTCAAGCACAATGCAATCCTTCCAACGCTGACCTCAAACACCTTCCCCACTTGGTATCTATGGCAACCACCCCAAGCTGCTCAGAGAGAGCTGCAAGTAGTGGCAGGAAAGCACACCTCCCAGTGGAGCCATTAGCTTTTCTGCTTTAGCCACATCGATAAGAGATGGCAGTAGGCCAAGCCCTGAATCCTCAGGCATTTTCTTTCTTCAGAGAGGAGTGTTGTTCACACCTTTGTTCCAAAGAGGGAGAGTTAGGTTCAGCTGTTTTCTGCTCTCAACCTGTTGAAAATAAAGCAGTAAGTGTCCATGTTGGAAGGACAAGATACTTTGAGTAAAGAGTAGCAGCTCAGGCTCAGTAGTTGATGGTAAGGAACCATCACTTAAGCAACCTCTTTCTAGATTCTCCACAAATAGGAATACATTGAGAAGTGGAAGGAACAAATACATAGCTTTAGCTTCTTAACTGCATCAAAAGAAGGAAACAGGAGGCCACTATTCTCAATGCTTTCCAGTTGATCTGCTGAAACATAAGGAGATAGTCTCAACAAGACAACATTCCTTTTCACATTGCTTATCTCTGAAGTTCTTGGGAAAGAACTAGCCATACGTTTAAAGAAAGAATCACCCACATCAGAGTCCCTTGACGTTGCCCATCGTCGACAGCCTAAAGCCTTCGACCATCGATGTGACTCGTCTCACATCAGTGTTTTGGGGTTGTGAACTTGTCTAAGACCCCCCATAATTAGACATCCAAATTCAAAACTCACATAGTTGGGATTGAACATAAGACGCCTTCTCTAACTAAACAGAGAAGGGGGAGATGCCAGAAGCCAGGACCCTCGCCCTTACCCTTACCCCCTACCTTTCCCCACCTGCACAATGTCCTCTGAAGCTTGGCAACTGCAAGATCCTGCTTAGCAACTGCAGATAGACTCAAAGCAGAGTACCATGTCTTCTTAAGAATAGCAGGGAGACCATAACTCAAGCAGTGTACCATATCTTCTGAAGAACTGCAGGTAGATCATAATTCAAGGCAGTGTACCATATAGACCATGACATGTTTCAAGGCACAGGCCAAGAAGATTTTGTACTTTTCCACCACCTGGACCCTCTTACCCCCTCCCCTTGTAAAACATGCTATAAAAAAAAGCATTTCATGTTCAAAAAAAAAGAAATTAAAAAAAAATATGAAAAAAAATAAATAAAAAAAAATAAAAATGTGCAAAAAAAAAGAAAGAATCAAAAAAAAAACCACCCACAAGTATCTTTCATCCCTCAAAAGTAGAGATGTACCCACGTGAACAGATAATTGCAATCCATCCTGATAAATGCATTGATAAAGGAACACACAGCTTGTAACAGGAAGGCAAAAGAAACATAATTAACTCAGCCTGACTCAGCCAACCAAGGATCCTGACATGTCATGATTGAGCTAAGTCGGGGAATCAAGAACCCAGTGAAATTCATATGGTTTTGTGGAAGGGGACATATACTTCTATTTGCCTATGTATGACAATGTTCACTGAATTGTGAGAATGAGGGCCAATAAGCAGGAACAAATTAAAATTTGAGGCTGGTTAGGATGTCTTAAGGTAGAATAATAGAAAGATCCTACTAATTGCATGTACTATGGGGGCTGGAGAGATAACACATCTTTGCAACCCTAGCTCTAGAGGATCTGACATTGTTCTCTGGCCTCCATAGGTATAGGCATGTGTTCACACCTCCAAGTGTGTGCACACACACATAAATAAATAAATAAATAAATAAATAAATAAATAAATAAATCTTAAAAAATGGTAACATGGGCTCAACTGATCAGAATACAATTTGTCCTTTAGCGGGACCTTTGAATCCTCTAGAAACATTTTTTCCACCAGCCAGTAATGTAACATGTTATCAGAAATGACAAAATTCTACTTAAGCATTCAACTACTCTTTGGTTTTAATTGAGGTATTGAGAGGGGGACTATCATGTGTAACTGTATTAAAACTAGAGAATAAAAGAACCAGGATTTAAGAATTTGGTTCCAGAGCCCATATTTTTGAAGCTACCAAATATACAAGGATCCAATAGCCAACTATCCTTGTGTTCCTTGTATCCCATTCTGCCTACGTCCAACTCAAACACAAGAAACCAGTGCTAAGGTTAAGATAGACTAGTAACATGAAAGCACACCACACTAGAAAACAACATGTCAAGTGAACCCATCCTTCTCCCCTTTTCTGTATCCTTTTCATTATTTTTGTCCATAAACATTAATTGAATACCTACTATAGGGCACTACACTGAAAAACACTCACAATACGAAGTAGAAAACTGGGCTTCTCCTCTCGAGGAATGGTAGGCAAAGTAGGATGGAAGGAAAGCTATCTGTATTGAGTAAACATTTAGTAGATTGGAAAAAATGAGAATTTGAGACCATATAGGAACACACAAAACCTGAAAAAGAAGTGATCCTTAGGCAACTGAAGCAGAAGATAGGACTTATGGAGATGCGGGTTTGTGCTTTGTTTAAACTGACCAATAGCTTGGTGAATACTAGGTGTTGATAAACTTCCAGGGTCTATTGGTTGGTTGGCTGGTTGGTTGGTTGGTTGGTTGGTTGGTTGGTTGGTTGGTCTTTTGAGACAAGGTCTCTTTATGTAGCCCTGACTATCCTAGAATTAGCTATGTAAACCAGGCTGGCCTCAAACTCACCAAAAGCCTTTGCCTCCAAAATGCTGGGATTAAGTGTAGGTAACCCCATGAGCAGCAGTAAACACCTGTTGAATTAAATGAATTCATATTCTGATTTTTGTTGTAAGGGTGGGAGGAACATCATTTGGGGGAATATCCAGACATATAAATACTACGTGCACAGTGTGGCTTTTGTTTTTGGTGCACAACGGGAACCTTCTAGATGTGTAGAAATGATCACTGTACTTGATTTAAACCTTAGTAAATTCTCACCAAAGCCATGTTTGGGCATTTTTTAGTGATGAACATTAATACATGAATATAGATACAGGGCACAGTCCTTAGAAATGTCTTTCTAAGAAACAACTCCTGCTATTAGCTTTGCTCATCTAATAAGGCCAAACTCAGATAGTGGTCTTAAAAATAAGATTTTTAAGTATATTTTAGTTAAGTTAGTGAAGGAGAAATAGTTATGATTTCTCTCAGTAGGCATAGGTTGTAACTCTCTGTTTCAGGTACTTATGGTCTGCTGGAAGTAGAGGGAGCTCAGCTTGCATATGGTTCCAAAAATCAATGTATTTGTTGAAAACATAAGATCAGAAGAGAAAGACATTTCCAAATAGTCATTTTGTACATCCCTAAGTGGCCAAATTACTGTTCTAAAACCTTCTATTACAGTATAATTTCTTTTTCACTTATTTTATTGTGAACATTCTACTAATTCTGTAGTGAATTTTGGCATCCAAGGCTTTTGAAGATAAAGACAATTTGATGAAATTGGGCTTGTTTAAGATAGTACGGCCATAAACATAATACATCCAATAAGAATCTATCAGAACTCTAAAGGGACACCTAAGCATTCATATACAAAGAAATGAGAACCATTGTAACTCTGACTTACTTTCACCTCAGGTACCAGACTGCCGTGCCAGCATACAGCACCAAGTAAAATATATTTCAAATATATATTTAATATATTAATATTTGATATAGTTAATACATGTATTATTGAGTTAATATATTGATTAGTGTGCTATCTATCTAATACTCTATATATTAAATGAATCAGATCTGATTTCATGATGTTATTCTGCTCTGACTTCTTCCAAAACCTCCAAAGTCATTTTCAGCTCTATGGATGTACATTCTAAGCATTAGAAAAGTCCAACTCAGCATACTAAATGGTGCTGAATATATTATCCAATGTGGCCTAGCTACCATCTTCCAGGTGTAGTTCAGAAAGCACCTTCTTCTTTGTGGCAGAGTCTAAGGAAAAGGTTTGAAAGCTTACTCCTAGGGGAGCCTTATATCCCAAAGCCTAGAATCTTGATTGAGAAACTTTTCTGTAATGCAAGAATGACTCCTGCCTTCCTGAGTTTTCCACACTTTAAAGATATTTGTACAAGATAATTTTGACTCTCCAAGGTAGGTAAGACTCATAGTGAGTTTATTTTCTCCATTGCAAAGAGAAAGTGACACACAGAAGTTAAATAACTTGCCTAAGACCACACATTTCTGATTGCTTCATTCTTCTCCTTATTTCCTAAAAACTCAATCTGAATTTTGTACCACGTCTAAAAGAATGTATTTGGGAAAGCAGCAATGGAACTCTTGCTATACAACATTAACTGTGCCCTGCCAGGGTCAGCTCCCATGCTTTCCAAAGCTATGGGTAAGAACATTTACTTTGTGCTTAGCCATTTCTCTCCCCACCCTTTCCTCTGTTTCCTGAAAGAACAATTAAGATCCATCTGGGACTAATTATAATGATTCTTGAATTTGAACTTGCAACCATTACCCAATTGAGGTCACTTATTTTAAATTAACTTGCCTGGTCAGAACACAGGTTTGGTTATCTTCAGAACACAGTGCAGAGGGGCCCTGGCTCACTCAGACTTTTAATTAACTAGCTAAATAACATGCACTGTGACAAGCTGCCTAAGATTTGATGGAGTTGTACATTTGCATTCAGACAAGGATCAAAATATACACTGTCAGAGCTTCAGGGACGAAGTCCTAGAAACCTTCACACAGTCTCTTGTTCAAGGCTGTGCGCTTCTTCCCTTTGGTTACCTCTAATTATTTTCCTATGCTTTTGTTCTGATTATCCAACATTCATCACAAGTGCAGCTTGTTATTCAACAATGACAATTCATGTCCTATGCTGATAGGGAATCAAAAATTGGAGTCATGTGCCAAGCACGAAGCTCCATGAAATAATTAGGGAAATCAAAAGGAGATTCCCAGGATGCCCAGGGGGGAAAAAAACAGAAGACTTTCTAAAGAGGGTCGGACCTCAACTGTTCCCCACTTAGGTAATAATATCATACATACTAACACTAGGTAATCTTTGTTGCATAGAATTCATAATGAGAACTGATCATCCTGCAATAATAATGATAGCAACGACAGTTCTTATCAACGGAGATTCTTAGTAGTAATATGGCTGCTGACACTGACTAGGCTTTTGAGTTAGTTAAACCTAATTTTGACCTCTGTCTCCAACCCTATATGCCTACGAGTTCTAAGTCAAGTTGCTAAACTTTTCTGAACCTTAGTTTCTTAGACCAAAGGATAAATTCACAATAGGGCCTACCTTAAAAATTGTGGTGAGGATTCAGAGAAATAAAGCCTATGACACAGTCAGTAAAGTGCCTACTGGGTTCAGATCCCTCAAAGCCATGTTTAAATAAACTCATGCTCTACAACAAGTAACTTCAATCCCAGTACTGGGAAGGTGGAGACAGGAGGCTCATTGGGACTTGCTGGCCAATCAGTTTAGCTGAATCAGTGAGCTTCCTGTTCACTGAGAAACCATATCTCACGAGAATAAGATGGAGAAGTAATTGAGGAAGATTCTTATGATGACCTGTAGCCTACACACACATATACAAAAAATGTATACACAAACATACAAATGGGGAGAGAGAGGGGAAAGAGGGAGAGGGAAAGGGAGAGGGAGAGGGAGAGGGAGACAGAGAGGGGGAGGGGAGGAAGATGGAGAGGGGGAGATGGAGAGGGGGAAGGGGAGAGGGGAAGAGGGGGAGAGGGAGGTAGAGGAGGGAGAGAGAGAGAGATTTTAGCTGGTAGGATTAGTGCACTCCTTTAAGCCCAGCACTTGAGTGTTTGAAATAGGAGAATTACTTCGAGTTCAGGGCCAGCCTGAACTGTTGAAAGATTTTTAGGCCAGCCTGTACTACATAATGACATCCTAATTCAAATGAATAAATAGATGATAGATAGGGAAGCAGTTAGACAAATGTATGGGTAGGGACAGAGATACATAGATAGATAGATAGATAGATAGATAGATAGATAGATAGATAGATAGATAGACTGATAGATGATACATAAACCAACAGTAGATAAATATTTAAGAGAGTGCTTTGTTGTATTAGTCACTTTTTTTGGTTTTGTTGTTGTTGTTGTTGTTGTTGTTGTTGCTGAAATAAAACACTGTGACCAAGGCAGTGTATAAAAGGAAGGGCTTATCTGTGGTTCCAGTTTTAGGAAGGTAAGACTCCATCATGGTGGAGAGACATAGCAACTGTAGCAGGATGCTGAGAGCTTATATTCTTTACCAGGAGGATTATACAGAGGAAACACTGAGAATAGTATGAGGCTTTGAAACCTCAAAGCCTGCTCCAATGATGTACTTCCTCCAGCAAGGCCATACCCCTAAAACTCCCCAAACACTGCCACATACATAGATCCCATGTGTTCCAATGCTAGAACCTATGGAGGACATTTTTATTCAAACTACTACACTTCTGTACAAGTCTTAAAAAAATGCTAGCCTATAAACAAAAACTACTCATCTGTTATATACCACCAAAAGGTCTTTGTCCAGCTTTTCCCTATCTGGGGCCTTTTTTCCCCTTCTCCCTGAGGAAAGGGAGAATAGAAGGTGCATTAGGTTGTGGTTGATTCACTGCTAGCTTCTCATCATCTTGCGTCTGCATCTCTTAACACTCAGCTTCAATTTGAAAGCCTCAGCTCGTTCTCTCTTCTTCCCAGTGCTATTCTAATAATCAGTACCATCATTCCTCTCTATCCAAGCACTAATTTATCTTCCCATTCTTCTCATCCAATAGCTGCAGGGTTTATTTGTTTGTTTGTTTGTTTGTTTGTCTGTCTGTCTTTAAGTCAGGGACATGAAATCAAGGAAGGCTTTATGTAGGAGGCTGCCTATGAACTTGGTCTTTAGGACAGATATGATTTCTGCAGGGAAAGATGAAGGTAACAAGTAGTATAAAAAGGACATAGCCAATACAGGGCAAACTCTAGACACTGTCTTCAGAGCTGAAGACACATTGTTTCACACATTTCTTACTTCAGTTCTGTGAAATAGCTATTAGTAATAGGTATCTTTAACATGTAGGCTACTCAGACCTAGAAAGCATAAGTTAACTGGCCAAAGTTGTGATGAAGAGTGGGGTCTCTAGCCTATCAATCTAGCCTTCATTGTTGACTACACTACTTTATTTTTCCCATGATTATATCCTCTATATTTATTATTTTACAAATGGAAAACTAAGGCTGGTATGTAATATAACTTGCCTGGGATTATAAAGCTAATAACTGATAAATCTAAGATATATTGCCTTTAGCAGGTCCCCTTTTGTTTACTATCTGAGCATTTATTTCTTCTTTTAAAAATTTATTTATTTATCTATTTATCTATTTATTTATTTATTTATTTATTTATTTATAACTCTAGATTTTATTCTCCCCTCCCAATCCACTCTCTGTTCCACATCCCATACCCCCTCCCCAACCCCCTGTCTCCACAAGAATGCCCACCCCCACCCCTAGCCCATCAGATCTCTAAATTCCCTGGAGCCTCCAGTCTCTTGAGGGTTAGGTGTGTCTTCTCTGACTGAACCCAGACCCGGCAGTCCTCAGCTGTATATGTGTTGGGGGCCTCATATCAGCTGGTATATGTTGCCTGGTTGGTGGTCCAGTGTCTGGGAGATCTCAGGGGTCCAGGTTAATTGAGATACATAGCACTTCTAACTTAGCTTCTCCAAACATCATTTCAATCACAACTTCTTATACCAAATGCTTACATTCTACCTCATACCAAATGCTTATATTATAGTTGCCTCAAATATAAATCTCTCCTTTAAGAACCTATTGCTGCCACTTTGCTAGACCAGTAAAATTCCTGAATACGTTCTAAATAGTATCCTTACACTCAGAGATAAGTAAATCTCTCAATCCTAATCAAAGAAGTTTCTTTTTAAAGCAGATATTTGCAGAAAGCCACAACTGGTCAAAATGCTGAGAAGAACTGATTGTGAAGTGCCCAGTGCCAATTAATACATCTGTAATATAACCCCATATCTGAGGCTCAGGGACCATCTCTGAAGAGGGGGTGGAAACAATGTAAAAGCCGTCATTGAAAAGACAGGAATGTTACACCCATAAAATCTCAACTGTATGGTTTCCCTAGACAAGACCTAAAGAATTCTAACACTAATAGACCTGCTAATATGAAAGGGGAAAATAATATCACAGGGCCGCCAACCCTATATGAACAGCTGCAGGCAATTAGTGACTGAGGAGACAGGGAAAATTTGTCTTCCCCAGCGATGAGCCTCCTAATTGGTTATCCAATACCAAGTAGTCAGCACTGAAAACATATACATACAAACAACACTAAATACACTCAGCAGGTCATGTGTGTGTGTGTGTGTGTGTGTGTGTGTGTGTATACACTTTAACATATATACATATATATAGTGTGTGTACACTTTTTAAAATGTATATATACATATATGTATATATATAGTGTGTGTGTGTGTGTGTGTGTGTGTGTGTGTGTGTGTGTAAAACATAGAGGCCATGTATTTGAGAGGCCTCAAAGGGAGGATTGGAGGTGGGTTCGAGGGTAGAAAGGGAGAAGGAAATAAAATAATTGTAATTTAATTTTGAAAACTGCAGAAACATAGATTTATGTGTTGATACATGCCTATAAGCCTAGCATGAGGGAGGCTGAGATAAAACCATGAGTTTGATGCTATTCTAGACTATAGAGACCTTATTTCAAAATAAATAAATGAATGAATATTTTTAATTAAAAAAATCTCTTCTTTAGCATTTAAGCACTATAAAACAGCATGTCTCTCCTGAAATCAGGAGGAATAGCCTTAAAGAATCCGTCTCTCTTCATTTTCAAAATAGCATTCTATTTAAGTTACCTGTTTGTCAGGTTCCCACTTATAAAAGCCAAAGGAAAAAATGTTTTAGCTTTCTGGTTGGAGACAAAGTACTTTCTATCTATAGCAGGTTGAGTTAATCATTCTCTCCTCGCTTGTACTTTGTTCATATTTCTGTTCTCGCACTTCTCCCACTGGGCTATAATCATCTGTTAACTTGGCTGTCTTTCCCATTCAAGTGTGACATCCTCCAGACTAGGGCCCAGATTCTTATGACCTCTGTCTCCCCATGGTCTAGCCCCATGATTGGCACAGACTGAGCACTCAACAAACATTCATTAACAGAAGGAAAAATAAAAGGTGGTTGATGGTTGATAGAGGCAGCTTTACATATATAAAGGGCCTTCAATTCACATTCTTTCTGATTCCGGTGGTGTGCCAGAAAATGGGCTATTGTCAAAAGACGAAAGTGTTGATTTGTAGGACCCACTGATTTCTGGGTTAATAATTCTGGCATTGCTGATTTTAAGCTACCCATGGTTTTATTAACTGGCTCAGAAGATTCTGAATATTTAACAAGTGGCTTTCAGAAGCTCCCAGTGCTTGGCTGAAAATCAGCAGTTCTTCCTAGGGTACTTGAACTGTTTGCATGCCAGTGTGATCATAAGGTAGATGAGTTGGCAAGGAGGGCAAGATGATGCCAGACCCAAATAGCGAGAGTGAAGGGCCAAAGGAAACATTTCTGAGTTTGGAGAATTGTAAGCTTTGCCCCCCATGAACTAAGCCTTAGTCATTTGTCATCCATTTGCAAATTGAGATCCACTTAAATGACATGGCTCCCAAAAGAGGAAGGAAGCTGCCAACTAAGCAATTATCCTGAAAATCACATAGGGTTCCTGGGAGACAGTTTATTTTTATTTGAAAATATAAACATGGTCACTCACTTCAACTATCAAATTTTTTACTGATTAGGGTGTCAGATACTGAAAATACTGCACAAATGGAAATTTATTGAGAGGCATACCCAAGAAGCTGAAAAAGAGACCATTCTATTCTCAGTATCTATACCAGCTGCTTTCTTTCCAGTCCCTGCCTGAAAGCTTCATCAGCTCAAGCTACACATAGGTCTCTAATATTATGTCCTACTATTTACATTTCAACTTTGTATACAATCATGAAGCTAATAATTAAATTGCAAAATTTGAATTAAAAAGCCACACAAATACATCACCTTTAATGCTTATAAGGCAATTTCCCATAAAATGATTTTATATATTGTCACGATATATTACCAAACACCTTTTCTTGAAGTTCCTAGTTTAGAGGACCTGTTATAGGACCTGTTTATATGTGAGATATCTTAGACTTATTTCATCAAAAGATCAGTGGATATTCCTCCTTTTTTTATTCAAATGATAAGGCCACTCCCATTGCAATGCCTGCTACTCATCACCTATGCAGTCTTTCCAGAATGTCAGTGAGCATAAAAATATATATACAGAAAGAAAGCCTTGATTGAACTTTTAGAATACATTATGCATATTAAAACAAAAGTCTCTGTGAGTGTAGCTATGAGGATTGCCACAAGCCAAGGCCAGCCTGAACTACATAGTCAATTCCTAGGCCAGCGATGATTACATAGTGAAACACTGTATTTAAAAAGTAAAAAGGGGAAATTAATTAAGTCTATTTTAAAATGTGTGTGTGTGTGTGTGTGTGTGTACATGCCATGATATAAATATGGAGATCAGAGGATAACTTACAGAAGTCAGTGCTCTCTCCACAATGTGGGTTCCAGGGATTGAACTGAAGTCTTCAGGCTTATTTTGTAATCTACCAAGCCATCATGATGACCCTCTCTTGTGATTTCCACATATTGCATTAAGCTATGATAAATTGAATATGAAAGTCTTAGAAGTAAAGCTACCTCCAAAGGATAATCTCTGTTAAGTTCTTACTCTCTAATCCTCTCATCTAAGAATTGTATTTCTTGCCTTCTTCATTTCCTTTCTTTCCACGTAAGCTTCCCTACAGTCACCGGAAGCATTGACAAGATTTCTTTATTGTATGACCATTTGTCTTGCTGACAAAAAGCTCCAGTCACTCTCCGTGTCAGCAACACTCCCCCACCCCAACACACACTGCCATGGGACTGACTTTGGTATCTGTCATTGTTCTTTCTTACCACACTATTCCAACACATTCCTTGAGGTAAGATGACTGACTGCAATATAAAGCCCTGCCATTCAGGCATAAAAGAACAAATATGTGCACATTGAACTTCCTAGGAAATAATGCCAGTGGAATTGGCTTCTGCCATGTTTATTAAGACTCAGACAAATTCATTGGGGTCTTCACTGAAGAAGGCTAACACCTATGATTGGCTTGAAAATCTCTTCTGGAAGGTGTAGCACGATAACAGGCTGATTTCTGCAACACACCACGCATTCAGCTCCCCACACTGCTGAAATTACATACAGTGCCATAAGAAAACAATGTCTTTTTTTTTTCAACTAAAAGAAAAGGGAAGGCAGATGTGAGCCTTAAAAATCTTTTCTTTGAACATAGAAAATTTGTTCTAATAGGTTTTTTCCTTGCAGACAAAATATCCATGCAGTAAAGGAAAACTGCCTAGTGAATTCAACCAAATATCCTCCCCACAAATCCAACCTTATTTCCCAGACTCCCTTGCCCAAGCTTTTACATGATACTTAAATCAAAGAGAAACAAATTAAGGTGAACATCAAGGCATGTTCTGTACTCAAAGCAAGATCAATCTTTCTCCATAGATCCTTTTCTGGCACTGATGTAGAAAATCCAAACATGGAGATACTTAGGTCTGCAAATAACCTAATCTGCATACCAGATGGATCTAAGGGGGGAA
The DNA here is from genome assembly GCF_004785775.1 of Grammomys surdaster. Taxonomy (NCBI): domain Eukaryota; kingdom Metazoa; phylum Chordata; class Mammalia; order Rodentia; family Muridae; genus Grammomys; species Grammomys surdaster. The sequence continues at coordinate 7,079,143 of NW_021604562.1, read as the reverse complement.
AAACATACACACTTCTTCACACACTTTTTTTTTTCTAAAATGTGAGCATAGAAAAGCAGATGCTTTTGCCTCCCAAAGGATACGTGGGCCTCTCTCAAGTAGTCTTGTGGAACAATTTCATTTCAAATTTCTAAAATTATGAAAATATCTAGATTAAACATGAAATTGGGAAAGGACGAGTCTCCTTGAGAGACAACCAACCGAATGTCTTATAAATCCTTTTTAACTACTCAAAGATACTCAGCCCATGGTTTCATAAAAAGTTACGATAAGGGGCCATTTAGTAAGGGAAAATTACACCCAAATGAATAAACTGTGATTCCCTGACTTTCTACATAGCCCAGTGTTAGTAGAATATATAAGATGTTCTTCAAAGAAACCTCTGTTCAGTGAAAGAAATTTGTAGCTGAGGACTTCCCCTCTTTGAGATGCTGTATGTGAAGATAAAAATAATTTTCCCTAAAACAATGAATTTCATCCATACTTCACACATTTTGCCTTATTACATTTATCGTGTCTGCCATCCTAGCAGGCCATTCATCATCTCTAGCAAATCTTACAAAGGCAAAATGACTGCAGAACATGGATGTGGGAACTTGGTATTTCTTCCTTAAATGTCACATCTGAGTGTAAAAACAGCTTTTTATCTGTGAAGTTCTAAAACTAATTCAGAAAGATCTCTTATAATTACTATAAAAGCAAAGTTCAATATTCTTTGGTTACCAGAGTTATTAAGTAAGTGGGGTTACAGTTTATGCCTCGTTCATCAGTAACAGATCGAAAGAATAGAGATTGAGAATTAACTGAACAACTATCCAGTTCTCTGGTGTGCCATATTATATTCAGTATTCCCAGCCCCTCCCTGTTTTCACAAGCTTTTCCCAGAAAAAAAATTAAAAGAAAGGCAAAGAGAAAAAAATATATAGCACATTTCTCACTGAGGCCTCATTTGCTCCCATCAGTAAGATTGGAGCAGCTCCACAGCAGATCTCCAGACACCAGATGCTTACATTCTGACAACCTGCAGAGCATTTCTGATGGAAGCCTTCCTTGAAACATATTACATGGCCCTGATATTTTCATCAGAAGTTTCTGATCAAAGTAAGCTATTGTCTGATGACTCAGGCACTCACAGCAAACATCCCTGATTATACTGTGCAGGAGTACATTGTTGCCTGCTCTTCTGTTGTTTCTTCCTTCTCCTATAAGGCAGACTGTCACTTCCTCTAGTACTAAAGCACCTCTCCCAAATATCACTCCCTGCCTCCCTACACACCCCTTCTAGCTTGAAGTGTTTAATTTACTAGGAACTGGGAAAACCAAGATTGGTAAGAACTGTATGTTAAATCAGAGTTAAGAAGGCACTGAAAGCAAGGATGAGGAATTAATTACGGGCTTCAAGGCAGCAGCTCTGTGACACCTCAATGTTCCTATCTTTAGATAACTTTCCCATCTCCTCCAACTTAAGGCTAACTCTAGAAAGGGCGATGAGAGAACTACCTTCCAATAAGTCCATTTGTTCTGAGCACACAATCTGGGCATGGACCAAAACAGTTACTCTAACAGCTTCATGTTTTCCTGAAGCTGAAGATGCAATGTCTTTATGAACAATCCCGCCCTAGAAGGAAGTAATATGGCATACTTCATCATTCCGATCTCAGCCACATTTGGAGATGTTCTCTGGTTTGATCATAGCAACCTTGCTAGGAGAGCTAGGGCCAAACTGTGGATAAGTGAATGGAGACTCAGAAAGTTAAGTGATCTGTCCACAACCAAGCAGTGAGTACATGACCAAATCCAACCTCTGGATTGTCATTCAGGGCTCAGCTAATGCCATTACCATTGTGTTTTGTTCCTTCTGGCCTTCTCATAAAGAAAAAAAAAACACAATAAACTTGGCCTCCACTGAAACAGCCTTCCTTATTTTTCTCTGAGTTTGTCACGTGTCCTTAGGAATGTTGTTCATTTTTCATGACATATTCAAAATTCTCTAGTTTTATTATGTGAGGGTTGTCAGTGAATTAAAAATTCAACAAATGTATGGTCCCAACTTGCCACCAAAAGTTAACAAATGTCACCAGCAAAGATGTTTCTCATGAGCAGACACTGAAGAATACATCCCAGAAGACATCTAACAGCTTATTTTGTGTCATGGCAGCATGAGAAATCACCTCCTCAAGACATTCATTAACCTTTCTTTTTCCTTCATACATAATCAGTCTGAATTGTGGTTCATATTTTAAATTAATTGAAAACATCACTCTCTATGCTCTCTCTTATGCACACACATACACAAATCCACACACACACACAAAATGGCTTGAGTCTTTATACTAGCAAAAAAGTAAACATGATACTCAAAGGTACAATTCCATTTTTTATGGACCAACTTAACATGTACCTTCCATGGCGTCTTCCCTTTCTGCTTCATGCCTTAGACATCTTGTCTTGCTCCTCTGCAAAAGTTGAGAACAATCATCAGCATTTACCATAAATAAAATGATGGAAATTGAAAATATATTAAGTCATAATATTTTTAACATACCTCAAATCCTAGCTTAACCTAATCTACTTTAAACATGCTCTGAGCATGTGCATTAGCCTTTAGCCAGGTGAAATCGTCTAACACAAAGCTCACTTTATAAAGAATCACTGAATGGCTCCCATCATCTATTGAGTTCTGTACTGAAAGGAGAAAAGAGCGAACATGGTAAAAGAGCTGAGGATGGGACTGATTGGTAAAGTACTTCCCTGCAATGCTACAGCCCTGGCTCCCATCACTATCACTTCAAATAAATAACATTCCATCTCTCCTACATATCCATAATTTAAACACCACCATAAAGTTGCAAACTCAGGAGGCAAAATGAAACATGTCATACAGTCATGCCAAGGGAACTGGCTCTAAAGCAGTACTCAGGTATTTACCAAAGTAGATAGATGTGTGTGCCCCTTATACAAAACTGCACGCTATTCATGTCTTTCCATATACCTTAAATAATATATACATTACTACTTATATTAACTAATATGATATAAATATTAAACAAATAGTTCTTGTACTGCATTGCTTGGGAAAACAGAGGCAAGAAAATAGTCTGCACATGTTCTATTTGAAATGATTTTTCAGGGGTTTTAAATGTGGGCTTGTTTAAACATTTGAATACAGAGACCACATATATGGAAGATCTAATTGCACCGCCAGTCCTTCCAGAGGAAGAACCAGCTTCTAGTTCCAGCTTTACCATTTCCTGGCTATGTGGCCTTGGAAAACTTATTTAAACTACCTTTGGGCTGTGATTCTTCATCTGTAAAATTAGACTTAAAATTTTATAGAAATTACTTACACAGACAACATTGAGTAAAAGGCCTGCATATTTTAGACATTAAAATAAGGGCAGTTGTAATAATTATAACAATTACAGATTTTCATATATGCTGCCAGTTTGCTATGTGTAAAATTCTGAGGCCTTGCCAGTTGTTTTCAAACCTCTGACATCTGCACCCAGCTGTATCCAGAAGGAATTCATCATGAAGCTTAACTCTACAGGCTCTGGCTTGCATTACTTCCTTCTAAGGCCTGTTCCAAACATTTTACTCATAGGTTTCCCTTGTTTTACTTAAAGAAAGATCATATTAGCTTCACATCGACATGAAACTTAAATATACATTAGGCTGTTCCTTTCATCTCTATACGTTCACTTCCTTGTTCCCATCACCTGGCTCTAGGACAGTGTCAGCACCTTGGTGTTTGACAAAATGCTTAATGAATCAAAAAGTTTGGTATACTTTGTTACTAGAAAATAAACTTATGCCTTTAGGAAAAACAAACAGCCAGTACCTTTGGTTTGAAAATATTTAGCCCACTGACATAAAAGACAATAAAAGACACTTTGTAAACTGAAGGCCAAGTACTTATCACAGCATTACTGATGAAAATAATGATAATTATGATGACTCTGAGGAAATGTTTCTTACCCTCACTATCACTGACATTTAGGACCGGATGATTATGGTTGTAGGGACTGTCCTAAGCATCAGAAGATATGTAGTGGCAACCCTGACCTTTATCCACTAGATGCTAATAGTCAAATACTTTGTCTGACATTGCCAAATATCCCCAGAGTGAAAACTCTTCTGAATGTCCTAGGTCATTCATTGTCTTCAGCATCAGAAGATATTCAGTTGGCCACATATCTTTCTTTCACATTAGGACATTAAGGCAAGAAAAGGAAGGCAAGCATGTAGAAAAGTTTTCAATAAGCAAAAGTAACCTCAGTTAACCTGAAAATCCCATTAACCCCATTCTTTGAGTGCTCTATTCCCTAAGCTTTCTAGATAACAAAAAAAAACTGTACAGTACATTCTATTTTCTAATTTATATGCTAAGTTCAGCTCATTTTCCATCTCAACAGCTAAACACAGAAATCCAGTTCATGGGTGAGGGATCATCAGCTTGGATTTGGCCATCTATTTTAAGTGACAATGCTGCTACTGACCTGGAAGTTCCAATGGCTTTCTGTTAATTCCCTTGTTTTGACATTTTAACTTTGATACTGACAATGATTCCTGTTTTATCTGACTACAAGTGAAGTACAACAAAAATGAACCCAGTCTAATTAGCAGTGGTTCTACTGTATACTAAATTCTCATCATATTGTTGATGATTTCAAAGCATTTGTTCTAGCTACCCCACTGATTGTACAAGTGAAAATGCCCTTAAATAAACAATATTTCTTTCTCATTTCTTCTTTCTACAGGTTGTGATCCTGGGGAAACATTCAAGAGGTTATCACTACATGCTTGCTAACCTGGTAAGAACAAAAAAGTAGTTCAAGTGTCCCTGGGCAATATAGTCCATTTAGTTCATGTCGTCTACAATCAACTGTAAAGGAAATCCAGGAAACACCTAACGTGTTCTTTAGATGCTTGGAGAAACAAATTCAGTAAATACCCAAACTGGCCTTTGGTAGCTCTGTATACTATTATATTGTCTTTTTCAGCTATAAAGCTATCTTCTTTTCTTATTTAAAAGATAATTTGTGTCAGGTGTGCCGGAACTAGCCTATAATCCCTGCTACTTGGGAGGCCGAGGCATGGTCAAAATTCAAAATTTTCCTGTGCTACCAAGCAACCTCAAGGTCATCCTGGTAAACACAGTGGCATCCTGTCTCAAAATAAAAAATAAAAATAATAAAATAAAACTTTTTCAAAACTGACTGAAGAACCAGCTCAGTGGTAGAGTGCTTTCCTGGGAAGAAGCAGATATTAGCTTGAATCTCAAACACCAAATCATAACAATGAAACTAGCAGTAATCAGGCACATTTCCTCACTGTCCTTAGATTCAATTTGGATGTTAGCTATTTTAATTAGGTTTGAAGTGTAAACCAAGGGAGAGAGAACACAGGAAAATTACTTTCAATATATCCAAGGACACTTGCATGTCAATATTTGATTTGTGCTTCCAGAGGCTAACAAATCTCTTCAAATCAGGTACAACAGGATATACCTTTCTACCTACACAAAATACAACCTGGAGTTTTATATTCAAATGCCCATGCCTTTAAAGTCCATGACATCTGAGAAGATAGTGTTCCATCGAGGTCACCTCATATCTTTTTATTCTGAAAAGACAACTTGCTTCATGATTAACAAAATGGCTTATAAATTAGAAATACCCTTTACGTAAAGATTCTACAGTGCATTGTTTCTACGGAATGAAAGAGGGATTCGAAATTATCACTTTACTACTAAGAATCTATTAAATTATCACAGGAGTTCAAGCAATAGTTTTGTTTCATTAGCACAACAAAATCAGGGTCATTATAAAGCTCTTAAACCAAAAGAATAGTAGCAGCGATGGAAGATGATTATTGTAATTGTGCTCTTAGTTTTCTAAAATTAATGGACTTGTTTTACTTCCAAATGTTTCTAAATGATAAAAGAAGTGCTATTCAAGCCTCTTTCTCAGAAAGCATCCAAACACTACTGACTTCTGATGTAGTATGCATCTTCAATACGCTGCTCAATGTGAAGGAGGTCTTACATCCAATTTGAGGATAACTGAATTCATTGTTCTAGGAGAAAAAAAAAACAATCCTCAGTTCATATATAAAAATACTCAACTTGGGTTTTGGACAACAAATGAGTAAGGAATATTTTGAGTCAATGGAGGTTAGACTAGAGTGTGGTAGGAAATACTGGATGCTCCTCCAAGGTACCTGAGACAGTTTTGTTGATTTTTTTTTTCAGTTTCATTCTTACCAATAGTCTGCTTTCCTTCTTTCATTTTCCTACCTCCAGCCCTCTCATTTTATCCCCCCCCAGCCTTCTATGTTCTAGAAGGCAGTTAGATATACAACACAGTGTTTAAAATATGGGGCTTCATGAATTTACTCATACAGTGTATGAGATGACTTTAGGTAGTGCTCACACAAGTATTTACTTTATACAAACTTTTATCCTTAGTAAACATTAGGAAAATATATCACTTAGGACATCGAAACCAAAGTTTTTCAGACATTAGCTCACATGGAGCAAAACCAGATTTAACAAAAGTGAAATTATGTTTGATGTTCAAGTAAACAATATAACATGGTTTCTTCATACATCTGCAAACAATAACTATGGTCATGCATGTTGACTGCAGATTGAAAAAGAATATTGAGTTGGAGTTTACAATGTTTTGGTCTTGCTTAAGTAACCATAGAGACCCCAGTTTCCTTACAGTGGATGTAGAGGTTAGAATAGAGGGATTCTTCCATGTATTGGGACCCTTGGAATTAGATGTTAAAACATAATTAGAAAGGCAAGACATTTCTCGAGAGGGATAACTGTGAAAACCAAGGAAGAGATACAGTAGTAGGAAGGGAAGATTTCAGACCATAGTACACATACAATACCCTGAAGAAGGGCAAGAAGGAAGATAGTCAAGAAGAACACAGTCTATGGTGTATCTCTGAGAATATCTTGATCAAACAACTAAGAAATACTTTGCAAAGACTGCAAATAGCAAGCCATTTCAGCCGCACTTTGATGCCAAGGAAGAAATGTCCTTCTCTTGAAAGCTAAGGTAGATTCTGATGGCACCTGAGGGTGGAGTCTGGTCAGCTCACTGGACACTTTGAGGCAAGTTTTTCCTGAGAAGATTTGAGCTCATTCACATCAATGATCGTTTCACCTTCCATAAGATGATCTAAGGAGACCCTTTCTATCCCAGAACTCCAGCTAGACCTCATTATGCCTAATAACAATCTTTCAAATATATTTTTCTTTCAACGTTGAGATCCAGATCTGATTACCAATCCCTCCTCCTGTGGGGGAAAAAGAAAAAGCCTGCAGAGTGATGGAACAGCAAGAGAGAATTGCTACCTGATGTGGTGGTGCACTCCTGCAAGCACAGCAGTTGGAAGGTACAAGGCCATCCTAGGCTACATAGCAAGACCATGTTGGGGGACCAATGAGTAAGAATGTAGCTCAGTTTCATGGTGTTTAGCTAACATCCACAAAAACAGGAGTGCTTGAGTTTGATCAAAAGTGGCAGAGAGATAGACAAAGACAGACACAGAGACATGGAGAGGAAGAACAAACCAAGAGCAAGAGAAAGCTAGTGCAAGGGACACAGAGAGACAGTAAGGAAAGAGATCACTACAGTGTTCTGGAAATGAATGGCAAACTGAATCCGGAGCACACAATTCATGATAATGAGACCTTAGAGAGATGCCTCCTACAAGAACAAGCAAAATCTGTTCCTTCTAAAAGAAAGTAATGTGTAGTATCATGTCAGTGTGAGTCATGAAAACATGAACTCATTCATTGTGCTTGGAGGTGCCACTTTTTCCTCTACTGACCTTCTTTTCATTTGAACTCAACCACGCAGCTTCCATAAGTCCCTGAACTCTATATTAATAGAGCAGTAGATAGAGGAACTGCAACTCAACTGATAATAATAATGAAAGAGATCATCTCTGTCCTGGTCTCCAGAAAATTTAAAGTGCATGAAAATACTCCAAACACCTCTAGCAATGACATACACATACAGAGTAAAGCAAAACTATTTAGAAGTCATTTGGATGGTCAAAAAAGGAAGTGGAGCTAAGAAGAAGCTTCCTTCCAAGATGAGCCATCTGGCCTTTCAGGATGAGCCAGCTGGGTACAAACTGAGGATGTGTATATACTCGGGGGAACAAACTCTAGTCAGTCTTGGTGTTACAACAGCACAGAACTCCTTTCTTCTACAAATGCAAATTCAAGAACACTCACCCTGCCTGAGCTTTCTATACTCTAAGTGTCCTCTTTGATACTGAGCTCCAAGTATCTGCCAAAGACACCTATATGCTACTACATAAACCTCCTTAGAGGCAGTCCTAAAATGAGAAGGAGGAAATTCCATAAATGCTTCAACAGAGGCCCTCGACAGGTCAGGGTATCCACTATAAGTGAAAAACAAGTTTCAGAAAAATCCATCTTGCTAAAAATCTCTGGAAGAAACAGAGATTCTACCAAGAACACAAACCAGAGATGTGATGTGATCAAGCTAGAAGCAGACATTCCTGTCAAGCAAGTAAACCTCCTACAAATTCCATATCCATATCCATTGATAGTGTCTTTTCTTGCTAGAGGTTGTTCCATAATTAATCGTTTCCTCTTCTAAAACAGTGCTGTTACTCAGTCTGCTCTAGTCCCCGGTGGTAACTAGTATGTGCATGCAACCTGTCAGTTAAGCAGCATCACTTTCCCATATGGCTGGGTCCTATAACAGTACCTTTTACATTGCATTGCAAAGCATATCAGGTATCATGAAATTTTTCATATATGTCAAAAATAGTAGCTCAGATATTATATGCAAAATCTTAAGTCACAATTAGAGATTGATGTAAAGGATGGAGGTGGTATGCATTAGCCTATGAGTTAAGAGTCAAGTTTAAATACTTAGAATTCATTTAACTAGACATATTTCTGCACTTATTAATTTACAAGATGGAGGAGAAAGACCATATCACTATTTCCCAAAATAGGTTATTTGCATGTTAAAAATACATGGCAAAATGTTTTTAGAGCTTATTGGTTTTGAATTTATATTAAATACATATTAGACAAATAACTACGCTGTCACTTCTGTGATTTCACACACATCTTTTAGAAAAAGGCAGAAACAGCTGTTTAAGTCTTAGAAGTATAGTCAATATAAAAAAATTAGGCCAATTTTGGTTCAGATACAGATTTAAATAGAAAAATGTAAAAGGTGACATACTTAAGACTAAAATGTTAAAACACTCCAAGGTCACATGTACTTCTATACTTCTTCCTCCTTAGATGTCACCCAGGTGGACTATGAAGGAAAGTATAAACACAGCAACTGGGTGAATGCTAAGCACACAGGTAGGGGAGCAAAAACCAGAGGCTTATTGTTTTTAAAGCAGACTGAAGGATTAAAATCAGTCCAGATGGGCAAAGGCTGAGAGAACCATGGGTGCCCTTAGCCAAGTTCTAAACAGAGATAAGGATCCAAAGAACTCATCAACATGGCCAAGCAGTTGATACAAAGCAAATTAGGTCCAGGTTGAGATGGTCCAATAGCAGATGTTCAGTATACCTTAAAAATCAGACCAAATAATCTAAGCACTTGAGGTGCCCAGGGAAAGACAGGAGCCATAGCAGGGCATGTTCAGTGCTGTAGTGTTTAACCACTGCCTTAGAAGACCTGACAGTTCCCCAGTGTTGGAGGCAGCTACAGATGCTGCAAGTGAAGATGGGTAAAGACAGCTGTCAGTGGTAAAGAATGTCAAGGACAGGCAATCAGGCTGAGCATTGTACAAGGGAGAAAGGGGATAGGAGTTAATGGATCTCTGGCTCCCCCCTGCTGTGCTCGTTATTTTCTTGGGACTTCTTTGAGCATCTTAAAACATCTATGAATAGAGACTTCTGGCCTGCCACCTCCTCAAATCTTTTTAAATATCAGGAAATAAACTCTGAAAAGAGACTCAACTTGCCCAAAGTCATATAGACAATCTGCTTGTAAAGTGACTTGTTGTTCTTGCTCAGTCTACCCATGCATCTCAGCAAGACAGGTCATCTCTGAAAAGGTCACAGAAGAGTTTGAGCAAAGAGGGACTGGTGAGATGGTTCAATAGGTGGAGGCAATTGCCAACAAACCTGACAACCTAAGTTCCATCCCCAGGACCATTGTGGTAGAGAAAACAGACTCCTAAGGGTTGCCCTTTGACCTTCACAGATATGCAGAGATATAAAGATATGAAGCACATAGGGTAGAATTATGAGAATGGACTGATCAAAGACAGTTATAAAAAGAGAGCCAGCCCAGCCTGGTCTACAGAGTGGGTTACAGGACAGCCAGGGCTATACAGAGAAACCCTGTCTCTGGGGGGGGGGGAGGGGGGAAGTAGTTTAAAAACAAGGACAAGGAAGTAGGCTTCAGGCAAGAATCTGACATTAGGCTGGAACAAAGAAGTAATTTCAGGTAATAATCTAAATCTTAGGCTACAATAAAGAAGTAATCTCAGGCAGGAATCTAAATATTAGGCTAGAACAAAGAAGTAGGCTTCAGACATGAAAATGACTCTGGGCTAGGACAGGGAAGTGGGCTCAGATATTTTGATCATCCTGATAAGCCCTTAGGAACAGTGATCACAGGAGTGTTCATGAAACTTTGTTTATTGCCTTGATTGTTCTTTGACTATTTGTGTCTATTGTCTTGCTTGTTCCTTAACTATTTGCATCTATTGTATTGCTAGTTCCTCAACCTAGAACTGACCTTAATAGTTGCATGTAATTAAAATGGTATAAAAGCAAAAAGGAAGAGGAGGGATAAGATAGGGGGTTCTAGGGAGGGGAAATGGGGAAAAGGGATGACATCAGTATTGGCAATAAATAAAATATCCTATAAAAATAAAAAAATAAAAATAATTACTTTTAAGAGACAAAAAAAAAAGAGGGCCAGCAAGCTGAGCATGGTATGACAGACAAGTAATGTGAGCCTTGAGAGGTGGATGGGATAGGATTAGGAGTTCAAAGTCATCCTCAGTTTTATAAGGAATTCCCTGAAGGGCCTGGAAGGAAAGGGTGACTCAAAGAATAACCAATGAAACTAAAACAAGGATAACTTTGTGATTCTGCATTGTAAAGCTGTCCAAAAATGCATCTAAAGACACATATTGCATCCCACTACATCCACTTCCTAATCCATTCTGTCTCTCTCTCTCTCATCCTTCTGTAGCTCCCCCTCCCCCTTTTCCCTCTTGCTGTCTCTTCTCCCTACATCTCCCTCACTCATAATATGTTACAAGAAATGGGGAGAGAAACACCTACTTTTTTTAATTTTACTAAGACAGAAATCATCAGTCATAAAGTAGTATGCAAAAGTACGTCCAGCAGCAACCAACTTAGGCTTGAAAAAATGACCTCTGTGCTTACCAGATCTTGGAATTAACCTAAAACAGAGAAGAACCTGCTTTGTTTCAAGGGAAAACATATGAGATTGAGTCATGCTTCTTGGCTTGCCAATATCAACTAGTCCCTTCTGCTCCCTTCCCCTTCCAGGTCTTCCTGTTCTGTTCTCTGCTTCCCCTTCCTTTGTTCTCCCAATTGTAATGTTCTATATAAAAATTCAAATGCTCAAAGCCACGTGTTGTGATCCCCTCAGCAGATGGCATGTAAACACAGAGGTCATTGGGTTGGAGCCTAGTTTTGTAGGCAAGGGAAGTGGGCTTGAGGCAAAAAGCTGCCACTGGTCCCAAGTGCCAGGAAACACAATCACTTCCCCTGGGTACACAGCCTCTCTAGTGGCTCAGGATTCAGTTTCTTCTTAAGACAGATATAATATAGCAGAATACCAAGAGACAGAAGACTGAGTATTGGTCTCAAATCTGAACCCCTATTATGCTATTGCGGGCCGCAAACATTAGCTTAAAGTAGACTATTTTAGATATTCATTCCCTTTTCTCCAAAGTGCTTCTTTCTCTTTCTCTCCCCCCTCTCTCTCCATCTTTTCACTACTTCCTGCCTGAAATTTACAAGAAAAGATCACCCCCTAGCCAATGTTTTAACAAGATGAGTTTGTAGAATTATATCTTGTCTCTCAGACTTCTCAATGTTGTCTCTAAAACAGGGCTACTTAGTAGATTGATATCCAGGTGTTTTATGGGATTATATCTTAGACTGAAAATATCATAACTTGATAATGTGCTTAGTAGCTTAAACTCTCCCCTATCAGCTGACTGATAACACTCAACAATGAACCAGCACTAGGCCACACACATCTGGGGTAGTAGAACCCTAGACATATACATGGTCTCTTTTTTATTTTTATTTCCTTTTTGCTGTGTGGGGGTAGAATAAGAACAGTACACATACAGAGGTCAGTGGACAATGCGTAGGAGTTGGTTCTTTCCGACTATCATGAGGATTCCAGGGACTGAATTCAGATCATCAGGCTGGGTGGCAAGTACCTTTATGTACTGAGGCAAGGCACCAGTCTCTGGGTTTTCTTTCCTATATCATTTGAATGCCCCAAATTGCATTCACTTCACTACAAAGAAGACAGGAGACCATGTCCTTGAGAAACTTATAATCATATTGATGAGAACAGTCTTGCCTAGCTTATGGGAACTGGCCTGGAGATAGACAAAGAATAAAGAATGCTACAATGTACAAAATCAGTACTGTCAGCGAAAACACTGTAAAGGGGTGAGTTCAAAGAGATGCTGTAAACAGTGAGGAAGACCCATTTACATGACAAATCAGGAAAAGGTTTTTTTTTTTTTTTTGGTTTCTTGAGACAGGGTTTCTCTGTGCAGCCCTCTTCCCATTTCCCCCACCCCCACCACAGCTGGAGGGAGGATTTGCTTTCCAGAAAAAAAAAGACTTGTGTCTTTCATTAGGACCCTGCTACCTTAAGCCACCACAATTACTTTGCATTTCCATGTTGAAGCATCAGTCTGATGAACAATTCAAATAGCACTAAAGACAGAGGAGGCGTCATGCAAATGCTAAGATAGATTGTTGTCCTTGGCAGTCTTCCAGATCCACAGTCTAGAGCTTTTATCTCCCCTCTAGCAGGCCACTTGCCCGTTCCTCCTCACCCATGATCTATTATCAACTCAGGAAAAGACACCCAACTTACCTCGTGCTTGGTCTCCTCCATGTACAAAACGTACCATAAGAACAATTCTATGTGCAAGAAATCTCTGTACAATAGCCTGAAAACAAATGCTCGAAAAGTAAACCTTGGATGCACTTTTTTCCAGCTTCTAAGTTATCCACACTATCTGAAGGAAAATGATCTGCTTAAATGTCAATCGATGGAGATCAAATACTACCAAAGTCATAAGAAACTTTGGAAGTTGAAATCATGTCAGAGACAGTTTGTGTTTCAATGCCAATTGTTCCAACACCAGCTTTGTAAATGATGGACTTAGAGAATTCACCAAAGACTGTTTATAGTACTTGGCATAAACTTCTTAGGCACAAAGTCATGGTTCATTTTATACAGCCAAATTCAGATATGAACAACAGTGATAGAAAGGTGATATACAATTGATGAAAACTAGCCAAACTTACAAATCAAAATGAGTGTCTTTATTGCTCATGTATCCAGTGAATATTACGATTGTCATGGAGGTAAATAACCCAGATACGCAGATATTTAATAACTAGAAAAGGAGAAAACATTTTAACTTGTCCTGTGCATCAGCAGGAGGATTCCTTCCAATCTATCTCTCTTTGCTTTCCCTCATATCATCTAATCGCTTCCCTGTGCAAAGTTCACTGAGACAACCAAAGAAAAAGATACCGCTGTGGCAATTAGGCAAGTAGCACTGATTTTGATGTTTAGTGTAAACCCACAAAAGTAATTGAGTATCTAATCATGAGTTGTAATTGTTAAAATCCCCGTGAAATAATAAAATGGGCTTAACAGAAATTCCACTTAGTACAACAGGGAACTTGGGACCTTGAAGTAACTTAGCAATGACATTGCAGAGTGACTATACAAATGCACTTATTGTACACAAGGGAATGGGATAATAAAGAAGACAAAGGTCCATAAGCAGTCATCAAATGTACAACAGCCCATGCAATCATTAGGGAAAGAGGAAAAGAAAAGAAAAAAGACACACACGTTTTAGTAGAAAATACGGCCAAAATTGATGTAGGGCTTTCTTAGTTGTTATGTTGCTAATTGAAAATGTTGGTAAAGATGTAGAGAAAAGATAATTCTTAAATATGATTGATACAAATGTAAATTAGCACAGCCACTTTGGTAAGTGATATGGAATTTCCTCAAAAACATCTAAAAGTAAAACTATCATGTAACCTAGAATTGCCACTTCTGGATATATAGATGCTCCTTGACCTGGTGGATTTCATAAATCAAAAGTACAGTAAATCAAAATTTACACCTCGATCAAGCCAGGGCAGTGGTGAGGACTTTATAATCTTAGGTACTAAGGAGACAGAGCCAGGTTGATTGTGAGTTCAAAGTCATCACAGGCAACAATGAAAGCACTCAGAGGAGGCAGTGCATTTAATATGCCTAACTCACCCAACACTATAGCTTGGCTCCCATAGCCCATCAAAAGTTCTAGTTGTTTACCCTTAATGTAGTCACTGACTGGGAGTCACAGCTCACTGCAGCTGCTCAGCATCCTATCACTATCTGACTACTGATAGCCCACTCACTCGTATAATTTCACATGAACCGAATTTTTGTTGGTCAACCCAGGTGAATCCATGTTTTTTTTGAGGCTTTGAGGGAAGCCAGGCCACAGTCTGCAAAATGTAGTGTGGTGTGTCTGCTTGTGACTATCGTTGTATCTAGGAGTTTATGAAAGAACTTAAACTTATTTTCAAATGGTAGAGATGGGTGGACAGCTAAGAATCAGGTACATTCTACCCTCAGCCAATGACTTTCACCGGCATTCTTCTTTGTCCCATTTCCCTTCCCCCTTTTATTTACCTATTTCAGCTCTTTGATAACCTTTTAACCTTTTATCATATAAAAAGTTTTACAGGCATTTTTTTAAGATATTTGACATTTATTGTGGTTTGACTAAGAATAGTCCGTATAGGCTCATATATTTGAAAGTCTAGTCATCAGGGTGTGGCACTATTTAGAAAGGATTAAAAGATGTAACATTGGAGGACATGTGTCACTGTGGCTGGGTGTTGAGGTTTCAAAAGCCCATGTCAAGCCCAGTAATTCCCTCTTAGCCTACATATTAGGATATAACTCTTAGTTAATTCTCTAGCACAATGTCTGCCTACTGCCATGATCCCTGCCATGATAATAATGGATTAAACCTCTGAAACTGTAAGCCAGTCCCCAATTAAATGCTTTCTTTTAAAAGAGTTGCCATGGTCATGGTGTCTCTTCTCAGCAATAGTAACCCAAGATAAGACAACATTTATGTACAAACTTTGAAGTTGGTGTGTTGGCAACTCCAAAAGAAAAATCTAACAAAAAGTTAGAGTAAAGGAATTGCCTTAAACACAGTGAAAGTAGGAACCAACAGCCTGCAAACTCTTCCTCAGAGACATGAGCCCTAACGTCTATTACCAACCTTTCCTTTATGTACTTTAGGTGCTCAGTGGACATTGTTTTATAGCAGTTTAAGTGAGACTTGAATAATACTCCCACATGTTTTTAAGTGGTCAGTTCACAGAATGAAATGGCTTGAAAAGTTATGATAGAAGGCATAGTAGGGCCAAGAACCTGCACGTGTCTTCTCCTATTCAGTAGTCACCTAGTTCTTCCCTTTGAACATACTCCACACTACAGAATACAGCAATGTGTAACAGAAATGACAGCATGATTTGGATCATGTTAGAAGGCAAGCTGGCATCTGCTGAGTGCTGTCCAATGGTAGGCACTAGTCTCTCACCTTCCTTAGCTCTAGCCACGACCCTCATAAATTGGTGCTTCCTGACTTGCTTCTCATTATCGTTGCCCTTTCTGTTACATTGTTTTATTTGTAGAGATTTCAGTGGAACTGGGAAAACAGTCCCACCTCTTTAGATAATCAGGAGAAATCAAACTCAGGGAATATTTGTGACCAAGTAAATTAGTAGCTCCAATGGATTTGATAAAAAGACAAGTGCAACAAGATCCAGTTCCACTTTGATTATTCTACACCTTAGAATAAATTTCACCCTTTTAAAAAAATCCCTATTATATTCTGGATGTAATTTTGGTGACTTCTTTGCTAAGGTTGCCCATATAATCTCAGTTTTCTGTACCTGCATGTTGTGTTTGTACATGTCACCCATAAAGTCTAGCTACTGATGGTAAAGTAGCTCACGATATAAGATAGCTTTAGGACATGTTAGAAGAGAAACAGAAAGGCCAGCAGTAATTGCCCCAATCCTATCCTTACCTATGAAGCAGTTATAGGAAGAAACTCTGTCTCTACTCTTCACACAACTATTTTCACCTTCCAGGTGTGGTATGGTTGTTTCTGTTGTACTATTTGATTAATGGACTTTTCAGTCAACTTAGCACATAGTCCCTCCCTCCCTCCCAGTTCTGGGTCTATAGGTGGTCATCTCAAGAACTGAAAATTAGCCAGAGTTTGTGGAAAAGTTAAATGACCTGAAGTGGCATATAATGAGTATGATTTTTCTAAAAAAAAAAAAAAAGGGGGGGGGGGCTTTGAATCATGTCCAATGAGAAGAGATAAACCTTGAATCAGCCAGTTTCTGTCTCGTAGCCAATGCTGTTCTCTGACCTCTTTTTGCTCTATTCAAGAGCTCCCCGTTTTTGTTTTCACTTCTATCTCCCATGTAATCAGTGAATGTTTCTGTTATATTTTTTCTTTTAGAGAAAATACACTGGTCTCAGTGAGTTTTAGCCAAATATCTTGTCAGCACAAGAAATGAACATTAGTTAAATCTATGGATACTCAAAATACCTGACCATGTTGTGACAAAATGCAAAGCAAGAAGGAATACTTTTTATACCTCCCCTTAATAAAAGTTTTAGTCTCTGATATTCTCCCCTTGCCACAATAACAACTTCTTTCTCATCTTTTTTTTTTTTTGAGAAATACAATGGGGTTTATTAAGTATGCCAGGAAGTGCACGCTGACAGGAGCCTGATATAGCTGTCTGTTCTTTCTCATCTTATAGCTCCCGTATATTAATGGCTATGTATAAATTATCCAAATAATCTAGTCTATTTTCTGTATTTGTACACTGTACACACACACACACACACACACGCATGTCAAAATGCAATCTAGAAAATATGATCAGAAGCACAGTAGTTTGAATCACAGTAGAAAAAAACTGCCTTATCATTCCATTGTTCTGTTGATTCACTCTCTTCCCATGTAGATAATTTTGGGTCACCTCTTTAATAATGCTTTCTTTGTTAAATTTCTCCAGACAATGAAGTCTCTTTGCTGCTTGGGATTTTAACTGCAAATGTCAGCAGTTCAATCTAGCAGTGTGTAATATAAAAACAACATATTTGAATACGTGTTAGGATAGAAACTGGTAAGCCATAAAACCAGTTATAAGTTCCTTTTTTAATGATATATACCATTTTTTATTTATTCCTTTTCTCACTTGGGACTTGTTATCATCTCTATGAAATTAATATCCCTCCAGAGATTTAGAAGAGACTCCCTTTTGATATACTCATCTTTTACAATGAGATCAGACAGACAAACTTAAGCAGTAAAAATTAGCAAGCATTCTGGGCAAGTGAAACTCCTTTAAATGATGGAATAAAGAGAAATTATGAGTTATTATCATCCAGTGCCTGGCTCTTTATCAGACTTCCTCCTAACTTCCCTCATCCTGCCACTGCATCCTCCCTCTAAAACTCTTCCATTGTCCTACTCACTTATTGTGGGTGCTGTCTGGGTGTTCCTACTAGTCATCACTGTCTTTATTTTCTTTTTATAGATTACCAACAATCTTTTTTTTTTAAGACTTATTAGTTTATGTATGTGGTTGTCGCCGTCTTCAGACCCATCAGAAGAGGGCGTCAGATCCCATTATAGATGGTTGTAAGCCACCATGTGGTTGCTGGGAATTGAACTCAGGACCTCTGGAAGAGCAGCCAGTGCTCTTAACTGCTAAGCCATCTCTCCAGCTCCTGATTCACACCAATCTTACACCCCAGTGACAGTGAGCATCTTATAGAATGAAAATTATTTAATCAAATAGTACAGAAAAGGATATTTTCCAAAGTATTTTGAATATTATTCAAAGAGTTTCAGGAGCCAGATATCTCTTGCTTTTAGCTGAGAACCTAAACTTTAAGCGAAATGGGGTCCTCCGTTTCCTCCATCTTGATGTGTCTTTCCATCATTAGTAAGTGATTCATAGTCATCTTGTCAATGTTATAGGTAAACGTTTGGCAAAATCAGGCTTGGTTCAATTCTCAGAAATGACAATATCTCGCAACATAAGACAGCAGTTTGGAAAGAAAAACAGTGACCCCATTGCCAAGTTGAATCTGAATGAAGTTAGTCCAGGATCTAGCTGAGTCCTACACCTCTCTCTGAGCTTCCCTTGTTCCACTACTGATAACTACTCTCTTGATTTTCCTCACTAAGTAGGCAATGTTGGTTTTTGCATTTGTGAAAATTTTAGATATGTGTGGCCTTATTCTCAACTTAGTACCATTTTATGTCAACTCTTAGAGGTAAATTTGGTAAGAACTGTGGTTAGTTATACTTCTTACAATACTGAGAAAAATAGATGAATATGGGCCAGGACTCAGTCTTCCCCTTGCCTTATTGAGAATGCGTACCCCCAAACTTAGTATTTTAAGTACCTTTCATCTTTTATTTTTCTTTATCAGTCAAAGTATTGAAGGTCTCTTCTATTGTGCTATGTTCATACAGTCTTTAGATAGACTTGGTGTCAAAATCAAATTTAAGGCCTCTGTGTAGCCAAGCAAGGAGTGAATTTTGAAGAGTGATATAAACAATCATAATGTCCAATGTCTTAATCAGATGGATGGATAAAGTGAGCTAGTTACCAGCCACTTCCTTTCTCCAACTTCATTATCTTATCACAACCCTCTCTTCAACCATCATTTGATCCTTTTTTTACATTCTATGTGTTTATGATTATCCTGTTCTTTTTAGTGTCTTTACAATGATTTTAAGCCAACAAAACACTATGAAGGGTTGCGAGTGTTCAACCCAATGACACGCACAATAATCTAACTACAAATTATGACAAAATATAGTGCCTAAAAATTTGGAAGGTAGGAGTCTAGCAGTGTTTGCCTTTTAGTCTATACCCATTACTCTTAGTCTTGCCATTCCATGTTTATAGTCTACCTACTACATGTCTGCTAGTCAGCTTTCTTGTAATAGTTATTTCACTAACTCTGGAGAGTTTGAGGCCTCAATTTACAACATTGTCAATTTGTGGCTGTACACAATGATAGACTGTAGCAATTCATTTTAGAAATAGAACAATTCTTCTATAAGTGCAACAAATAGAGTAGGCAGAGAAGGAGGCATCAAAATCTTTCTCGGCTGTCTTCTGCCACTGATCCTCTACCATTTTATTGAACCATTTTGCCATCCATATATTTAATGATCATTTGCTTGATGAATCTTCTGAGAGATTTTTAAAGCCTTACCCCTAACTTGACCACTGTGAAAACTGGTTCACCTACCTAAGGAAGACATCAAAGATCTTACCCTTTACCCATGACAGCATACAAATAGGCAGTTGGTTTTCTTGCACAGTATCTGTTACTTCCCAATGTTTTCACTTGGTAAAATTGAAGCTATTAATTAAACCCATATTCTAATAAACTTTCATAGCAATGATAGCCTCTGCTAGGTTTTATACACGAGCTTGTTTCTCTGGTGATTCTAGTGTGGAGGTTAGCAAATTGGAGAAAATATTGTCTTAGTATCTCTCATAAAGGGATCCTTTAGGAGAAAGTTCATCACAACAAGTTAATATTAACTTTAAGATGCCTTGTGGTTATTAGAAAAGAGGAGTGATTCTCAGTATGCAAACCAAACTAATTGGCTCCTTGTCCAATCTCCTTAGATTCATATCTCACAATGAAAGGAAGATGATAGGGGTTCTAACTAATTACTGAGAAAGTGTCTCACTAAAATCTTTTCTGAGACCATTTTCTGATTTATTTTAAAGCGCTCTAAAATTAAGACTGTGAAGTTGGGGTTGGTGATTGGAGAGGGACACAAGGGGCACTTCTGAGAACTGGTTACATTTGTGGCTCAGTTTATGCATATTCATGAATATATGCACTTAAAGATATAAACATGCTTCTTTGTGATCATCACAGCACAAGGAAGAAAGTGCAAAAAATAGAAAATGAAAGAATGTATAAGAATATCGATAATATAGGCATATGCATTTATCAAAACATATCAAGTATACTTTTAAAATTTTGTATGTTTCATTAGATATAAATTTTCCCTCAAAAAAAGAAAAGAAAAAAGTCTAGAAAGATAACATGCACATATGTATGCACATTTACTTGTATGTACACATGTCCATGCCCACATGAACACATATTTATACCACAAATACAAAAAGGAAGGGAGAAAATACTATATAAACAGGAAATTATAGCTATTGACATTGGTGTTAAATCTTTGGGGTTAAAGTACACTAATATCTGCACCTACTTACCCCTTATTTTGTTTGAAACATATTCCAAAAATGGAATGAGCTAGTGGACCAGAGAACATCAATAGTAAAATGTGAATATCGACTTTAAGGGTGTTCACTGCATGTTGCTTTGAAAGTTTCTGTGTATTTGAAATTTTCTTACACTGAAGTGTTAAGAGGTGAGGCTGGGCTGGAAGACTGCTCAGTTTAAAAAGTTATAGATATGGTCCTGAATTTAAGTCCCTAAAACTCACGTAGAAAAGGTAGGCCTAGGGGTGAGTGCCTGCTATCCAAGTGTGGGGGAAAGGGAGTTGGAAGAGACAGGAGAACCCTGGAACTAATTGGCTAGCCAACATACCCAAGTCAACGAGCTCTTTATCAAGAGATTTTTGCCTCAAAAGCAAAACAAAACAAAACTGGAGAGCAATTTAGAAAAGAGTTCAACATGGACCACTGGTCTCCACACACATGTTCACACATATGCTACACAAATTCGTACACATGAACACATAAACAAGTGAACATATACACACACAAAATCCTGACGATAATCTAAAGAAGAGAGGAGCTTCTTCCCATTTCTTTTTGTTTTTTAGTTTAAACTTAAAATGTTTGTCCTCCAGAAGAACTTGATACGTAAGTACTGTATGCACATTACTTCTACCCCTTCCCTCTCCTCCCTTTTCTCCTTCACCTTCCTCTTAAATTCATGACCTCTTCTTTTTTTTTTCACAGAAAAATCAATACATTTTCCAATTTTTGTCTCTTGATTTTTTTACAAGCAGTAAAATTGCCACAGATACATTGTGCAATTTTTTCTCTTTACAATTTTCCCAAATGGTAAATAAATCTATTTTCTTTTCTAATGTCTGTTTCTTGTTTTCTTTTTTAACACAAGAACAATAAGGTACACAGGCTATTCACATGAATTTTAGTAGCAGCTATGTTGGAGGAAGACTCAGAACTAGCCAACTCCTATATTTGAAAAATAAAGGAAGTTCCCAGATGCTAGTGTCTTTTTCCTTCTTACTGCCACAAAAGTCTGCTGTCTCTAGGCACATTTTTTTTTCTTTTACTGTAAATAGGGTTTTTTTTCATACAATATATTCTGATTATGGTTTTCTCTCCCCCAACTCCTCTGAGATTTTCCCACCTTCCCTCCCATTGATATAGAAAGCCGGCATCCATTCATTAAGGATTCTGACACATGAGCAACAGAGCACAGGAGACAGATATCCAACAGAAGTAGCAGCAATTCCTGGGCAGAGTATCCCAGAAGACAGTAATACCCAAAGGAGTTGGCAGTGCCCGTGTGGAAAAAGGCTTAGGTGTGAACCCTGGGGAGAGCACTTTGAAGTACTTGGGTGACAAAGACACCAGATGGTAACCAGAGCAAGTGAAGGAGCAAATGGTGAATGCTATACAGATGTCAAGACTCATTTATGGATTCATGTGAGACGCACCCTGGGGTTTATGCCATCATATACAGGCAAGCTGTCAGCTTCACTCACTGGTATTTCTGTGAATCACAAATGTCTAAATACTCATCACAAGAATCTGAAACACTTTTCTCTGCTCAGCATGTTAAGGTGAAGAAAAGATTTTCTTTAGCACTTCTTATGGTCAAACATCAACATTCTCTAGTCACATGTTGTATTTGAACTCTCTATAAGACCAAAAGAAAAATACAGGTAAATGAAACAAAATATTTGCTTAAAAGCAAAACCTGCATCAGTCACAGACAGAAAAATGGAAGCATGCACCATTTCTCCATTTTGTTTGTACTTTCAAAGACATGGTGGCCTAAGAGTTGGTTTCATGGCCAAGACCTTCTTTATTGCTAATAAGTAATCCTAGGGAAGGAATCTTTCATTTCATCCTTTCACTCCAACAGATAAATGTACAAGAAATGTATGTCTCTCACAGTCATGGTCCTTTTCACTATCTTTCCAGGGTTTTACTGACATTTTACTGGAAAGAGTCATGCATGGGGGAGCCAACATTACAGGTTTCCAGATTGTCAACAATGAAAACCCAATGGTTCAGCAGTTCATACAGCGCTGGGTGAGACTGGATGAAAGGGAATTCCCTGAAGCCAAGAATGCACCACTAAAGGTAATGCTCCATGACACACAGACAATGAAGGCCAGCTTTCCAAAGCTTTTCAATATGCCCTTTATATACTTACAACCATCCTGTGATCAAGTGCTCTTCCCTCAGACGTGATTCACCAACTCTTAAAATATAAAATCAGCTGCAACTGATATTATAGTATAACCTAACACCCAAATAAACTATAGAGAATGGCTCTTGTAAAAAAAAAAAAACCTAGTGTTTGAAAATAAATTAGTTTAATGTTTAAATGAATCTCATTTCTACTATTCTCATAGTAATTTACACTATTACAAGAACCTGAATTAGGCAAAGGGTAGAGGCAGTAGGAATAGGTAAAGATTGATAGTCTAAAACAGAAAATTGGATTTTACATTATTTATGTGATTGCCCCATGATAATAACTTCCATGAATCTCAGAACACCCAAGTGACTTTGTCTCTAATATAGAATATATATTACCCATATGTACGGAAATATTGAACAGAAATAGTTACCTGTCCAGAAAAGTGTCTTTAAAAATAATTAGATTACCTAAGTTACTCATTTTCCCAAAATCAAGATAAGAATATTAAAAACAGAAAGTCATATTTAGAGTGCATATTTTTCATATGTGTTCCCTATGGTTAGAAAACCTATTGCTTACTCATGATTTTAAAACAGATATATTAGGTGGAAATTATTTGTGCTACACAAAGGTTTCTTAATATATATAATATATTAATATTCAAATATGTATTTTTGAAGGAATACATATTACTGGTTACCTCAGCACACCAATTCAAATATAAAACTAGATTTTAATTCTTTTTTGCTTCTACACTAAAAATGCATACAATGATACAACGATACAATGACTGTGACGTAAGAAGAATCAAGTATGTTAAAACCTTCCCCCTTTAAAAAGGGAAACTGAGGAAGGTCTTCTTTCTCATACTTTCCAGTTCTCCTTTCTCCCTGACAATAATAGGGTAGAGAACAGTAGGGAAAATAGATGAAAGAAGAGATGTATTCCCTACAACCCTGGACAGGTCACATCAGGACCTGTAAAGTTCAGATACAAGTAAATACAAGTAAAATTTTTAAACAATTGAAATGCTCTAGAAAACTTGTGAGCTAGACATAATTTCATAATTCAATAAAGTCACTCACTAGTTAGAAGCTAATTGTATGACTGTAATATAGATTATATGTGCCAGAGTTTTCCAGGGCATTTACATCTTAAATCATCCTGCCCCTTGCTCAGACCAGATGTTCTCATTTGTCTTGGTGAGTATGGTCACATTCCCACTGAGGAATCCTTTATAATCAAATCTCTTTTAATGTATGAAACTGGTATGATTTCTCATGCTTTACTTAGGCGAATTTATAAAAGTTTATATTCCCACGAAACTGCCTAACCATGCTGCTTTGTGATGTGTAAATTTAGCAACTATGTAAGACAAAGATACATTTATTGATTATTTTAAGTGTTCTCAACAATTTTATAAACACAATGTTAGACACAGAAAATGAACAAAAATAAAGATATAAAGATAAATACTGCAGTATAGATTATCCTTGCTCTGAAGATGTATAACTTCTAAAAAAGATAATGAAAACCATCTCAGGTACCCATTAATAATGAGTGTGTGTATGAAACGTGCTAGTATTTACTACAAAAAAAATGCATAGTCTTATAAGTAAAACCGTACAAATAGTTTAAAAAGTATTTAACCTTGTGTTGAATCAATCAAAGATCCTACTTTAATACTTGATATAGAATATATAGCGTTGGAAAAATCATCTAGAAATTAAAATCTAGATGCTGTTTAATCTATAATTCATAAATATTTCTTTTTATGATTTATTTTAGATTGACTGGGCAATCTCATGCATGCATACAGAAACTGGATAAAGTACAAAATTAAACAGTTCTTTTAACATAGCTTTAGAAGAATTGCATTAAGACTAGTGACAATTCATGCAGTTGGTTCGAAGGTAAATCACCACTCTGTTGGCTTTAGGTAGTAATAGGATGGGCAAACACAAAGATTTTTCTTCATGAAAGAAAATATGTTCCAGTTATAGTCATACTTGATGAGTTGCTTCTGAAAGAAAAGTAACAAGAGAAAAGTAAATTGATAGTTGTAGAGACAACAATGTATTCACTCGAAATTGTATTTGGACAGACTTTTATATAGTGAGAACTCCCCTTAGGACATTTTGCTACATTTTAAAAAGTCAATAAGATTCCATATTCTACAAGTATTCATCACCCTTGCAAAACAGTGGCCAGCTTATTTTAATCACGCTTTGTTGATTCATTTAATGGAAAAACATCCACCATTTCAAACTGCAGATAATCAAATCCCTTGTGTTAAGTGACTAGCAGCATCCCTAGTAGAACATGTCACTGTATGCAAGGAACAGAAAGTAAAGTGTTCTTGCCTGAGAGAGGTAGCATCATGAAGCATTGCCGACGAATTGTCAACATTATCAGTTTTAAAACTCAATAACGATTGTAATTTTCGACACTTGAAAAGCATCTTTGGTTTTTGCTACCCCCTGGGAAACAAAAACTGATTTATTGCTGGCCAGAGGTCCTAGCTTGCTTCAAACATGGTCCAGACAGAAATGATTAATGTTTCCTTCCAAATTAATTTCAAGCTGTCTAACTTAGCTATTTCCATTTTCCCCTAAGTAAACAGCAGATCTGAATTTTCTATTACAAACAGCAATAACTCAGCCTTGCTTTAGGTTATCCTATTTCCTCTCTAATCTATACATGTGATCCTGTAACATCACATGCATTTCTCCTCTTACAAAATATCAAGCCTTTTATACTCACTCAATATCAAACAGTATTAAGAGCAAAAACGAGATTCCCTTGAGCCATTTGATTTTAATAACCCTAACATGTGCACACATGAGGTAAGAGGCATCATTGCTGAATGCATCAAAATCAGGCTTGCCCACAGAGAATTTTGAACTCAAATAATTAGGATAATATCTTTGCAGAGCAAAAGGTGGAAGTGAATGAAAAGCACAAGGAACAAGGCAAGTTTGGAGGATGTCATTTGTCACGCTATCTTGTTTTTCATGCATTTATTTTAGTATACGTCTGCATTGACACATGATGCAATACTGGTCATAGCAGAAGCCTTTCGATACCTGAGGAGGCAGCGAGTGGATGTATCCCGCAGAGGCAGCGCTGGAGACTGCTTAGCAAATCCTGCTGTGCCCTGGAGCCAAGGAATTGATATCGAGAGAGCTCTGAAAATGGTAAGGACAATTGCTTGTTCAGGAGGATGGGACTTAGAAAGACACAAAAAAGGAAGACCTCAGTCCTAAAGAAACAGCATCTCAGGCTGTGCAGAAAAGATATGTGTGGATAGTCACCCAAATCTAGAATTCCACCAATAGAAAGTTCTGCTGTGAAGTTTGAAAAAAAATAAATTTAGGGCAAATAAATCTTTGGTTCTATGCTTTGGTACATGGTAAATGAAACTTGGTATCCTCCAAAATTATAGATTGAATTAATAAGTAGCTTCAAAATAACATATCTTCTACAAATATGACATTTCCTATGAAGATATGTGATTTTTTTTTTATAAAATGATCTTAACTTCAAGATAGGCATTACAAAGGACAGAAGCATTCTTGGGCTCATCAGACAAATTAGGAGTCTGAATGAACTGTGAAACTGAGCCAGTGTGATAGTATTTCTGTTGTCAACAAGAACACTTATTCTATTCTGCATGGTAGACTGCAGGAACATGGTGCATTTCTAGACCTACTTAAGAGGCTTTTGCCCAGTGCCACAAAGAAAAAGCCTAAAGAAAAGTACAAGGAATCAATGGATAGATGATCAAATAGGTCACTTGTTTTTAGCATTTACTGGGTAGGAGATCATTTAAGGCTTCAAGCAGTGTCCTTTGAACAGATTCCATTATTTACACTAGGAGCAATATCACCCATTCATTGCAGCTTTCCAAGCAAGAGCTCTTTCCTGAATATTTAACTTTATGCCTGCCACATGTCCCTGCATGCATTAAAATGAGCCTCCAAGAGTACAAGAATCTCTTCTTTCCAACTAATTATCTTGATGTTTGGGACATCCAAATGAACAAAGAGATAGGTCATCCTAAGATAATTCTGTGCACAACTCAGAAAGGAAGAATCGCAAACAGCCTCATATCGTACACCATTTTGTGTCATTGGCTCTCTTACTGCTGTCTTAATTTGCCAAGTTGGATACATTCAGTCCAAAGTGGTTAGTAGCCACTGCGTCTCTCTCCAAGAAAGAGATATGAGCCATTCTCATACCGTGTAGACTTTTATGTCAGTGTGTCAATTCCCTAACAGATGCCCTGAGTGTAGTTTTATGGAAGCAGCGGTGCATGATTTTGAAGAGCAGCTAATTAAATTCCACCTTCCTAGCAGTTACAAGATTTGTATTGTCAGGTGGAACATAATGATGAGTGAAATATAAAACTGCCTTAGAGTGAATCAAAATGAGTTTTCATCAACAAAACCTCATGGGCAAAAGCCAGCATTTCTAATTGATTGGCCATTCATAACATAAACCACCACTTCCCCAAGTAGAAATGTGGCCACCAGAAATAAAAATAAGAAACCAACTTGGCTATAAATTAATAGGACCAACCGTCCTGTCACAAAGAAAAATTTCTGGATGTTTAACTCACTGATAAGTTCAAGGGACAGGCCAAATAAGCCACCTTCCTTCCCAGGCCTTAATGGCCAATCATCTGACCACAGGGCTCCTTCAATTCTTTTTAAAGACCAACTAATTTCTATTCTAGAAAGCAATGGCATTTCCAAAAAAATATGGTCCCTCAGAGTAGTGCTATTCAAAATGACTGAAAATAAGCCTGATTTTATTACATTTTTTAAAAACTCCTTTTTACTGAAGTTCATTAAAAATGAGATTGCATGATGTACCAGCATCCTTCCTTGTGACTAGTGTATTTTTGTTTCTCAATAAATCATTTTCTTAGGAGGCAGAGGCAGGCGGATTTCTGAGTTCGAGGCCAGCCTGGTCTACAGAATGAGTTCCAGAACAGCCAGGGCTACACAGAGAAACCTTGTCTTGAAAAAAAAAAAAACAGAACAAAAAAAATTAAAAAATAAATAAATAAATCATTTTCTTCCTCCAAAGAAATCTGGAAACCAAACCACTGTTTTTAGATAGAGGCAAGTATGGAGCCTGTTTAAATACATATATAGCCATGCCATCCATTCTACACTTAGTGAGATATAGACTATTAAAATGATAGTTAAATAACATTAAGGCTGTTTGGATTAAGGAGGGATTCTAGATGAGGTAGTGGGAAGCTGTCATTCACATTCAATACTAGTCTATATCCCTAAAAGTAGACTTCACTTAGAGTGGTGGTCCACTTCTATTCCTACTCACTGAAGACTTTGCATCATGAGGGCTGGCATCTTTAGGACACCTGTTGATTGCCCAATTCATAAATCAAGTTCAGGTAACCTGGGTCTTTTGGAATGTCTAATTCTTAATGAGACTTGAAGGCCTGAATAAGATGTACAGCAATGAAAGATTTCTATGCAATTGTCTCAGTTCAAACAGACATCACAACATGCATCAGTTTCATCCTACTGAATAATGTATCAATAAAGGTCCCATTTCTATACCTAGAACTATCATCTCATGTGGTCTGCAAGCTTAGTGTTTACGGTTTTTGGCTTGGATGGCATTGCCATATCAAAGCAGTTCCATGGTCTCCTACTGGTACTCAAAAATCTACTTCTTTTAAAAACTATTCCCAAAGCTTTGATATCAATTTTCCCCTTGGCAGTATAATCCCATTACTGCCCCTGACTTGTTTGCTAGCTTGTCATTTTCAATAAATGAAGGGAAAGATATTTTGTCAGCTTATTCTAAAACAACAACAACAAACCAGATTATTTTTCTTTAAAGTCTCTGACCCTTACTCAGGAAGTGAAACATCCAGATTGACTGACAGTCTGTATTTGATAGTTCTAAACTGTAGAGCAGAAAAGAAAATCTGTCAGTAGATGTGGCCTTTTGATTTCATATGACCAGGAACCCTGGTGGTGTAGGTACGCTCTGAATTTGGCATCCCAAAACAGAAATGGAGCTCCAGCACTTCTGTCTCTGTTATGGAGCATCCCACGTTCATGATTCCCTGAGGTTCACAAATTTTTATCAGTCTTTGAACTATCTCTCCATGGCATCCATACCCTCTACTACCTGTCTGTACATTGGCACATAGTTTAAATAAGGGGGAAAGGCTGCTTCTCTCATGGTAGAAGTTCATAAATGTGCAACCCTCTCAAAAAATAGCTAAATTCACTTTGCTTGGTAATTAATTCAGATTGGAGCTGGAAAGAAGATTTCCTGGGTTAAGGTGCGTGAGGCATAAACTTGATGACTTGAGGTAAATCTGAAGATCTCACAGGGGAAGAAATGAATCACCTCCTGAAGATTGTCTGCTGACCCCCATATACACTGTAGCACACATATACCTGCATTTACATATATTCGTATCATACACACAGACTAATAAACAAATAATTACAAACAGTAACATAGTTAAACTGCACTGTGATGCTTACTACATGCTAGGCATTACTTGGAACTCATTTAATCAACTAAATAGTTTTGAGAAATAGGTACTTCTAGGATTCCCCATTTCACAGATTAAGATTACTGAGTCATGCTGTAGAAACCAGATTATTTTCAAATATTGGAAATATGAAGATTAGACACAATGATGTCTCACAAGAAATTCATAATGCAGAATAATACATTAACCTATTCCAGCCTAAAGTATATTCTTATATATTCTTAAGAAGGGACTACTAGAAATGTTCAACTTGTTGAAACACTGGTTAGAGACATCTCACTACATTATACAGGTAACCATTTCTAATACCTACTTAAAGTTTCATAACTTAAAAGCATACCAAGAACATGTTGTTAATAAAGTTCTGTGAAGACTTGATCTGCTAGATAGAATTCAATGACCCAAAATGAAAATCCTCAAAGATTTCATCCTGGAGACCTAGAGTCGACAATGTAAAAGCTAGTTTAACTTTTCGTCTTTTGCCTTTTTACTAGGTGCAAGTACAAGGAATGACTGGAAACATCCAATTTGATACATATGGACGTAGGACAAATTATACCATTGATGTGTATGAAATGAAAGTCTCGGGCTCTCGAAAAGTAAGTAGCCAACACAGATAATAAGAGAAATGTCTCTCCAAAGGTGGGAAATATACAAAGACATCCCCCACTTTGGTGTTTCTTTCTCTCTATCGGATAAACCTTTAGAATATAAACTATCTTGCATCATATCTACCAGCTACTAACTGGCTTTTGACTCCTATATATCAGCTTTCTGCAACTACAAACAATTGTCTGCTGTAAAGATTTAATGATAGAAAAAGCAGTCATGACACAGCAGGCTCAAGTGTTTTGCAGAATTATCAGTAAAGGTAAAGTGAGGAAAGGAATCCTCAAGATGAATAGCAAGCATACCTCCATGTGTGTATCCTTTTTGTCCTGAAGGCAGTAAAAACACAGAAACAGGGTATCAATCCTTGTAAATCTCAAGCTCCTTAAAATCCACTTAGTATTTCTTGAGAGAAAAATGGGCAATCGCATCAAATGTCTGTTCCTTCTAGGCTGGTTACTGGAATGAGTATGAAAGGTTTGTGCCCTTCTCAGATCAACAAATCAGCAATGACAGCTCATCCTCAGAGAACAGGACCATCGTAGTAACTACCATTCTGGTAAGTGTGGGCATACAGTAGGGAGGCTTTCTGAACAGCATTCCTAAAAGTATTATTCAGTTCTAAGTATTTAGAACAGGTCTAAAAATATTATTCAGCCAGTTTTGAGTTTAAGCATGCAGAAGTTCTAACACAACAGCTGCTCAGAAACCCTCAAGCTCCTCTCTGTGATGAACAAAATGTCGTTATACACAATGGGATTTTATTCATCCATAAAGAAATATTATATAATTTGTGGGAAAGTTTTCAGAACTTGAAAATATTATACTAAGTAGTACAACAAGGCTCAGAAAAAACAATTACTACATGCTCTCTCTCTCTCATATTCAGATGCTAATTTCCAGTTGTCAAATATAGGAGTAAGTATGAGTAAAGACCGAGAAATTCAATTGCAGACCCATGAGAGCAAAGAGATATTAATGGGGGGATTAATGGGGTGGGGGACATTGATCACATGTGTTATCAACACGAAAGTAAAAATATTGTGGACAAAATCATCCAAAGTGGTTGATGCAAGTGTGGAGGGAAAAGAAGAGGTGGATAATCAGCCAGACTGAAGTATGTGTGAAGATTCTACAAGAAAATCAAAAGGAAGAAAAGAAAAGAGGGATGGAGGGAATGGCTCAGTGGATAAAAGTGCTTGCCACCAAGCCTAATGATCTGAATTTGATGACCAGGCAAAGGAAAGAACTGATCCCTGCAAGTTGTCCCTCCTCTACATAAGTAACATGGCTCATTTGCAATATACTCAGAAAGGAAAGACAGAGAACAAGAGAGGGACGAATGAATGAGGAACAATTTTACACATCATTGTCCTCTTACACTTCTCCCCTAAAAGAATGGTGCTTCACCATGATATGAAGTCTAATTCTTCATTGTCTAGGGTTGTTGTGTGCAAATAGAAAATCAGTTAATGTTCTAATATCGAATCTAACATTCCTTTGCATAACTGTGCAAGTCACAATTTTTCTAATCCTCAGATTTTTATTTTTGCAATTTGTAGAATGGAAATAAATAATAATAACCTCTTACCTGTGCCTTAGGACCATTTCAAGACACAATTAGTTATATAGAAGTATTCCACAAAATACAATACACTATAGACATGTGATGGGGTAATGTCATTTCCAAATGATTTTCCAAAAGCTGTCTTTTTTTTTTTAATGAAATGTGTTCCTCAGGTAAAAACAAGTATGGCATTTAAACAGCACATACCAACTTCTCTTCTTCACTTTATCCTAAGAACTGTATATAGCCCTCAGATGGAAAAAAGAGCCAGTCAAACATTCTAGCTTCACAAGGACTGTAGTGATTCCCTATGGCCTGCCTCAGCTAGCTGTAGCCCCTACCTAATACATCCTAAGAAATCAAAGGCAAATCCTCTTTATATACCGAAGGAGATAGTACTTTCCAATTCAACTACATCAAAAGCCTTTACTGGTAGAAACTAGTCCTGCTTTCAAATTCTGGGGGAAAAAAATTTAAATGTTTCTCTACGTCATTAAATCACCAGTTAGGGGCTCCAAGGAGTACATGGCTCCATGAATAGTTGATTGAGGCTCCCTTCCTTATTAAGTCACAATTTCATTTCCATACACCAAGCCTCAATAGGAACAGAGAGGAAAGTGTCTTCCTATTACATTTACCGCATCTTGGAAAAAAATGGATGAGTAATCTTTTGTTCATTTTTTCTGGTCTCTAAGGAATCACCATATGTAATGTATAAAAAGAATCATGAGCAACTGGAAGGAAATGAGCGCTATGAAGGCTATTGTGTCGATTTAGCCTATGAAATAGCCAAACACGTAAGAATCAAATACAAATTGTCCATTGTCGGTGATGGGAAATATGGCGCAAGGGATCCAGAGACTAAAATATGGAATGGCATGGTTGGGGAACTTGTCTATGGAGTAAGTATTTTCACTTTCACTGTTATCTATTTCTATGCTTTTCAGTTAACAAAAAATGAAAGGATTTAGTGTTCAGTCTCAAGATTATCAGATTTCAGAGGTTTTATGAGTCTATAAAAACAAATAGTTTCTCATGTTGTTGAGGTCAGGAAAGGGAGACTATCAGTAGCATCCTTTGAACAATAAGGTTATTTTACAAAAAGAAAAATAAAATTGAAGGACTGTACTTCGCCACATTAAGCATAATCTGCCCTCTATTTAGAGTCTATTCCTTATCCCTTCTGTGTTTCACTGAATCAGGTACCAGAACCACCTACTCATGTAGTTCCTTAACAGTATCGCCAGCTTACTTCACTGGTCCCCTTGTGTCTAATGAACCAGTCTTTCAAATCTAAATGCACTCTTCATCCCAACCATCAACATTATTACCTTAGTTAAGACTTTTTACCATCTGTCTATCACTTAGCTGTATCCCTACCTCTAGTTTTACATCAGCAAATCAGATCTACATTATTGCAATTCCCTTTCTTAAGACTACAGTGGTATTGTCACAGCTCCTTGGTGACTACATTTTAAGTGGTTTTGGTCTCAGGGAAGATCAGATCTTAGGCAGAACAATGAAGTATATGAAGATAGGTACAATTGGCCATCAGAACTGCTCATTTCATAAACCAATCTCTAGTGAACCAAAGTTCAGATCTAAATATCAGAAGATATTTAGTCTTACTAAACAAGAATCACTTGCTGTGATTGGTACCCATCTAGACAACAGATATTGAGAAGATAAATGAACTGGATGTATGTGTGCTGAGAAAGTCACAGTTGGTAAGAAGAAAACACCCATGTTTCTGTTGGATGGAGGATTACGAAAATGACTCCAGTGGTAGCCAGCACAAATAGGGTGTCACTCAAGCAGAAAAGACTACTGGGGTCACTTAATATGTTTTTAGAATAGGCTTTTAGAAACCAGCATAAAGGAAGAAGCTTATTTCTAAAAATGAGGACACAGAATGGGAACTAAAGCTTAAAATGAGGCTGGGCCCCAGGTATCAAAACTGGGACACTGTCCTCTTGCCAGACAAACAGCACAGTAACTTGAACCCCCGCCTCCATCTGTGGGGCTGGAGCCAATCACCACCTGCCTTAGGTCAAGGTTGGCCCTGGGAACTGGGGCAGGACTGAGTTGCAGATGAGATGCAAGTGAACTGAGAGACGAAAAAGAGATTTTCCACTTCCAGAGAGGGACAGACAACTCAGTTGGTTTCTGAGGACCCTAAGCCACTCTCAACCATTTGGACATGACACTAGCCTCTCACTTTCCAGGTGACAATGTTTTCTTTTTCTTGTCCCTAATCTCCCCAACACTCAAAAGATATTGTCTTGCCTATAGCTCTCCCTGCATTTAGTACATTACATAAGGAAAATTCACTCTTTGCCCTAATGAATCAATATCTGTATACAATAATGATTGACAAAGATTCATTAAAGTTAGCTCATGGTGGGAAAAATAAGGCAATATTTTTGTTATTATTAGCTAGCACTTATAGAGTGTTCACTGGCTGCTACCTACTGTGCTAAGTACTTTACAGGCATTCTGTACCTTAATCTTCACAACATGCCTTTTAAGAATTTCCATTAGTAACCTCATTGTATATGTGAGACTATTTAAGCTAAGAATTGAAGTCACATTCCAAAGACCAAACATCCTACAGGGCCCATCTTAGTTGTTCAGGCTGCTAGAAGAAAGTGTATTAGACCAGTGGCTTACAAACAACAGATATTGATTTCTCACGACTCTGGAGGTTGTGATGTTCATGATCAAAGATTTAATTGTCTTGTAATGATGAACTTTCTAGCTCATAAATTGTACCTACTTGTTGCATCCTCATATTAGGGAAGGGGCAATTAGTCTCCGAAGTCTCTTATATAAGAGCACTAATCCTATTTATGAGGGTTCTGCTTCATAGAGTAACCACTTCCTAAATAACCCATTTCCTAATAACATTACTTTACAGATGACAATTTTAACATATAAAGAGAGGCACACACATTCTGACCTTAACAACAACACAGTCCCTTGGATCTATGAGGTTCATGTGCTTTTAATTAGTTCACCATACTATTCAATAGAAAGAGTTGTTTTGGGCCCATTCCATCTGGAATAATATTTGAAATTTATTATAAAAGGTTTTTGGTGCCTTGGCCATTCTTGAGAGAAGTTATCGATGCTTTAGTAACATGGCAAGAAATTGAGGTGTAAATTAATACTGCTCCAGTTATCTGATGTGATCTAGTCCATCAGTTCACCAGCCCATCGAAATGGAATGGTCAGAGCCCTGTAGTATCTTCAAAGAAACCTAGCACAGTCTGGAAATAGATCCATGCCCTCCTAGCATTGAGCAAGATGTCAGGCATGGTGATATAGGATAAGAGATTTCCTGACATTGTTCAGATGAAGTGTTGCACTCTCGTGGTGTTTGGTTTCTCCTCTGGGATGTTCTCCTTGCTGCATGATTTAATCTCTACACATCCCTTTCTTTTCCTACTTCATCTATTTGTAACTGAGGGAACTTGAGAAATACAGAGTGCTTTGTTTAGTAATTCAGACCTCATCTCCTCAATTTTGAAAAGGTGAGATTTCTGAAGCAACCTTTCTCTCATTCTCCTGCTGCTCTGGGAAGAGCTTTCCTCTCTGCCTGGGAAGGCTCTTAAAGGCGCATCCTCTCCCCTCTCCTGACCTAGAAGAAGTCTCTGATGTTTTCTAAGCTGAATAATACAAAGTGATTCTGGACAACTGACAGCAAACCAATTCACTGAAGTAGACTGTCAAACTACACTTTCCTCTAAAATCTAGGAATAGAAAAACTAGACTTTTCTGCCGTGCTAGGAGCAAGAGCTTGCTGTCAGAGAGGAGGATAGCATAAGCTAAATGTACCCTCATCTTCATGGAGAAGTTTTAATCTTTTGCCATTAGAAACTTTTCAATATCTCTGTACATGATAGAAATGGTGGGGGTGATGAAAACACAGGCTTACATTTCTGGCAGTTCTGACCTCTTGTGGTTTGTAAGTTGGTTCAGAAAAAGAAGGTGGAAAAAAGTGTCTGATGATTTCCCAGAGTGCTTAATAGACAAAAAGATGGAGAACAGGAAAACTATGACTTGCATTTAGCAGGAAAACTACACAGATAAGCACGGCTTCATCTTCCTACTATAGCCTCCTATGCCTTTTGTATGTACTATGGATCAGAGCAGGAAAACGATAAAGGAAGGCAGAGCTGTAGAAAACTTTGCCAAAGACATTTCTGTATTTGTGATGAAGTTTCAAGAAAAAAAAAAGTCAAAAGGAATTAAGTTCTGTAAAGAATAAAGAAGTTAATTAGTCTCTTTTCAGAAGATTCCTGAATTTTTTTTCCTCTAAAGAAATTCAAATCAAAGTTGATGTTGGGGCACCTTGTATCTCTAAGAAGATTATTTTTGAAACAAACGTCAGCAGCATACAATGTTCCCCATTATGTAAGCCCTTCAGAACATTGTGGTCTTGAAGCTGTCCACCTGCTTTTAGCAATTTTGATTTAGAGCTGGATTTCTGTAACACTGCCACATAGTAATCATTCCGGCTCAAATGGCTCGCACACCACCAGTTTTTACTGCTCCCAAATAGCAAGTGTTTTAAGAGGGCGTTTTAAAAGAACATTTGTGGCTATCAGGATTCTTAAATATTCTTTAGCCAAACATCTAATTCATTTTCACAGATGACTAGGAGATCCACCAGGGCCCAAATATTAGCATTGCCCATTGAGTAAACCAAGAAATTGAAGCTTGCAGAAGCACAAGAGAAACAGCAATTTCTCAAGGAGAAGGGGTGGTGGCAAAAATCAAATTTTGACAATAGCACAAAAATCACACTTTGGCAACTCGAATACCAGTATGCCTGGTCTAGTGCTCTGTCCACTGGTTTACATTGACTCAGCTCACTAAGCTTCTCAGCTTATGGGAATCTTGATATTATTGCAGTCAGATATGTCATTTCTTCACGGCTTCAGGGTAAAAGGTTTGCATTCTAGCTGGATTATGAGCAATTCCATCTAAGATACTCATTATATTTCTATGTACCCTCTAGGGCAATGCAATACTAATCTCTAGTAATCTCTTGAAATATTTAAAAATATAATGTAAATAGCTGGAAGGTTCTGTTCTCAGAAAAGATATATGACCTAACAAGGTTTATTTTTAAAAAAAGAAAGAAAGAAAGAAAGAAAGAAAGAAAGAAAGAGAAAATGAAGAAAAGGCAAGAAATGGGCTAGAAGGAAATTGAAGCCCCAGTTATGAAGAGGATGCCTCCCAGTGGGCCACTGCCACATTCTTTATGTTCTTAGCACCTAGAATTAAGAATAAAGATGACGTGGGATTGCTTTGGGAAAGGCCAGGAACGATATCATCCAGATTGGTTCTTCTGACTTGGAAAATAGCAGAAAGCTCAGGAATGAAGATAAGATTGGTATATGTGGATTCCAAGTCATGGTCCTTGGGTGTCCCAGTCTCTCCCTCCCAGGAGAAATGGCAACTCAGCAGATACTACTTACAATCACATTTCGTTGCCTATAAGAAATTACCTTAGATTGTCACTATCCTAAGACACATTTCTTTTCCATTAACAAAGGCAGAGAGTCAATCTGTCCTCCCAGTTAAAAGTGGAGAAGCAAGGATCCAGTATCAGATGCTATGCATTCATTGCTGATCTTCAGGTGATTACACTGGGCTCTGGCAGAAAGGACTGATGGTTTGATAAAAGTGCTCCTCTACTGAATGGACACATAGACTCCAGGGAAAAGCATTAATGATACATGAAAGTCTTCTATTCTGAGCATAGGGTTGGGGAAATATTCCCAACCAAATTTAGCATCGCAGGGCCTTCATCCAGCTCCCGGGATGACCGTTTATCTTCAGTGAGTCTTTAAATCCCTCAGCTCCCCAAGGACAAGGAGTTCAAATCAATAGACCCATACTGATACATCTGTTCTGGATAAAGAAATGAGGGAATCCTGTTGTGACTCTGCTTGTTGCTGCCCTGATTTAAATAGTCCTCATCCCTTTCTCCAGATCTTAACAATGGCAGACAACAAACATCTCATAGAGTACAGCCAATAAAGCAGTTTAATCCGTTTCCTAACACACAGCCATTGTGTTCCTATTGTCCATCTTCTGCTTCACTCTTTTTTTCTAACACATTAAATTTTCTGGAGGAAATGCCTGCTGAGGGCCACTAGAGCTTTAGGCTTGATGCAGGGAGCAGGGAGCAGGGAGCAGGGAGCAGGGAGCAGGGAGCAGG
>NW_021604562.1:7038251-7041361 GCF_004785775.1 Grammomys surdaster | reverse complement strand
TTCTCTTATGGTCTGCCTGATACATCTCTTCCTTTTTCTTCCCTCTCCCCTTGCTATCAGAAAATACTTTGAAACAGTGGCTGACAAGCTCCTGCTCAAACGTAATCTTCAAATAGGTTACAAATTTTATATGAGCTGATCAGATGAAAATACTTTTAAAAAATGTAACAGTCCTTCTGTCTCAAATAATTTGTAAAATTATAGTTAAACTAAATGTCATCTCTGCTTAAAATTTGTCAGCTTCTTAAGTTCATGGTCCCTGTACATAGGAGTCTGTTGGAGTTTGGGTTTTACGATATTTACTACTTTGGCTGCCCACCTATGAAAACGATTATAAATCCCCTCAAGCTAAATCCCCTCCAATAACGCAGTGGCTTGGGTTTGCCACTGGTTAAGTGGGGAAAAAAATCCAACCTAATTTAGTGTGTTTACTGAGCCCACACAGCCATTCTTAAGCTTCTTGATTAAAATCCTTTAAGTCGTCAAAATGCAAGTTAAAAGCACTAGTAGAGTCTCCCCCTGAGCCCTTACCATTTGCTGCTTTCTGTCTGTCACCTGGAGCACCCTCATATCAAACATTTACCCACCTAGTGTTCTAAAAGTGACTTTCCTGCTGTTGTTAGCAGCACAGGCTTGATGACAAAAGGCTGTTGGAGTGCTTTAAGACACTAAAAGAGAGACACTTGATTATTAAATCCGAAGCTCACCTGCTCCATAGTCCTAGCCATAAATCCTTCATGCTTGTCTCCAGTTGCAGCTGACTTGCATTAAGAACAAACATCAAGGAAGGAATTTCAGGGGGGAGTGGATTTGATTCAAACATATTTTATGCATATATGAATATTAATTTAATTTGGGTGATTTTTTTTTACATTTTCATCACTATTGGCCTCTTAAGTCTTTAATTTTCCTTTAAAGTAACCCTGTCGTCTGTATGCCATGGCAGTCCCAGGACAACTGAGGATTCTTGGACACTTATCAGTAATCTGCTTCTCTGTCTTCTCATTAATAATCAAGCTCATTATTTCACAGGCATTGTGGCAGGCAGGTCATAAGCTCTGAAATAATCTACCATCACAGATATATTTTATTTTTTATTAAATTTATAAATTTATTCACTTTACAACACATCCCTTCCTCTCCTCCCAGTACCCCCTCAAGTAAGTCTTCCTCCCATTCCCCTTAGAAGGGGAAGCTCCCTCTGGGAGTCAAATCCTCCACATACCCCCACCACACCCCTACCCCACTCCTCCTCCCACCCCCTACCCCCATACCACACATCTAGTTGCTGCAGAACTAGGCACATCTCCCACCGAGGCCAGACAAGGCTACCTATTTAGGGATACAAGATCCACAAGCAAACAGGCAGGCAACAGGCTCAGGGACAACTCCTGCCCCAGTTGTTTGGGGAACCCATATGAAGACCAAGCTGTTCATCTGCTACATATGTGTAGCGGGGCTAGGTCCAGCCTGTGCTAACTCTCTGGTTAGTGATCCAGTCTCTGGAAGTCCCCAAGGGTCCAGGTTAGTTGACTCTATTGATCTTTCTGTGGAGTTCCTATCCTCTTCAGGTCCCTCAATCTTTCTCCCAACTCCTTCATAAGCCTCGCCAAGCTCTAACTACTGTTTGGTGTGAGTTTCTGCAACTCTTTCCATTGGCTATTGGGTGGAGCATCTCAGAGGACAGTTATGCTAGGTTCCTCTCTACAAGCACAACAGAGTATCATTAATAGTGTCAGGTATTGGTTCTTGCTCTCGGGATGGGTCTCAGTTTGAGGCAGTCATTGGATGGCCTTTCCCTTCGACTCTGCTCTGTCTTTGTCGCTGTGCATCTTGTAGGCAGGACACATTTCGGGTCAAAGGCTTCATGAGTGAGTTGCTGTCCTTATCCTTCCACTGGGAGTCCTGTCTGGATACAGGAAGTGGCCACTTCAGGATCTGTATCCCTTCACTGCTAGGAATCAGCTAGAGTCTCCCAATTACACCCTCTGGGGACTCTCCCCATCCCAGGTCTCTGGCAAGTCCTGGAGATTGCCCCCGCCCCCCACCAACCGATCTCCCTTCTCTTTCCCCTGCTCTCCCTATGCATGATTCTCCCGGTGCTCAACTCCCCTCTCCATCCCCTCTTCCACCCAGTTTCCTCCTTTGATCAACCTCCGATATCTATTTTGTTTCCCCTTCTTCATATGTAGGAAGGGATAATACTAGGGGAGGGCAAGGGCTTCTCCGAGGCTGCCTCGGAACTGATGCACCTGTGACGTGTCTCTCACGAAGGATAAGAGAGATAGAAAATGTATGCTCCAGTCTCCCACACAATCTTACTGTCCTGAGGGCTCAATCAGCAGCTTTCTTAGCTTCTGTTGGTTGAGCCTTCTTTTAGTTACTTGCAACTATACTTTTGTCTTTTTCAATCTGCAGGTCTTTATACTGGTCCTTAAGGGTGCATGGTAAATTCTTGTTTGGGAGCTGGGCCACATCATTGAGCTCAGATTTAACATCATTCTTCAGCCTCCATTTGGGCAGTGCGTTTAAAAAAAAAAAAAAAGTCTACTTTCTTTGAAAAAGCTCCTGAGATCCCAGAACTTTCAAGACTGAGGCAGGAGGATCACCACAAATTTGAGGCCAGCCTGAGCCATATAGTAAATTCAAAGTTAATCTGGGCTGCATAGTAACATTTTGTCTCATAAGAGGAAAAAACTGGCAGGAAAAAGGCTTCCCAGAAAGAAAAATTCAAAAAATTACAAATGTTAGGGTAAGGGAAAGAGGCAAGTACCTGAGAAGAACAGATTAGCCCTGTTGTTTTTTGTGATTCAAAAGTACATTAAACTCAGAATGTCCTCCTTTGGGAATCTGTTCTTTAGCTAAATGTTCCTTGGAAGTAGACAATAAACTGTCATTCCTTCTCTGCCTAGCCACCTCTTGTTAGTGTTTAGTGGTGCTTACCATGTGGTGGGTGTTGCAGTTACAGAGTTTTGGTTTGTGGACTTTTCTGGTAGGGGTATTTTTGTTTGGGTTTGGTTTTGCTTTTCTTTATTTTTCTACTTCAGCCTTTCTTTCTTTCTCTCTTTCTTTCTTTCTTTCTTTCTTTCTTTCTTTCTTTCTTTCTTTCT
>NW_021604562.1:7024932-7038241 GCF_004785775.1 Grammomys surdaster | reverse complement strand
TCTTTCTTTCTTTCTTTCTTTCTTTCTTTCTTTCTTTCTTTCTTTCTTGAGATTAGGATGTAATTACACCATTACCTTCTCCTTTTGCAACCACTAAACCTTGCCATATATCAAGGGGAATATGGTTTTGCATTTAAAGGGGATCAAATTCCTCAATCTTCCATTCTGTACTGACTTGAAAAGAGCTCAGTTCCCTGAAATTCAGTCCAAATAAAGTGACTTTCTCACACCAAATACCCACTTACTTCTACCTTCAAAGAAGAAAAAAAAATTAGCAATTTCTCCTTGAAGGATTAAGACTTACATGATTAAAGAAAGAAGAGGAAAAATGCTAAATTAAGTAATTAAATTCAAATGAGATCAAATGGAGACTGATACTAGATGCATATTTGTGTCCTCTGAGCAGGAGGTAGAGACATGTTGGCACTGAGAGGAGGCACCTTTATGTATGAATTCTCTTGGCATAAAAACACTCTAGCTGATTCAAGCTATCTTTGCCAAAAACCCTGCTAGCTTTCTGGCCAAGTCCATTCTTATCAGGAGCCTTTGTTCCTATGACCAGGTGTAGACCTCAGCCAAAGGATAAAACAGGTAAAATTTATTATTGGCTACCACCTCATCTTTAGTGTGGAACTGAAGATTAAGGAGTTGACTGAAATATGAAGGGAGTTGAAGCCATAAATGATGATGTTGAATAAAGAAAAAGTAAAGGACAGGTCCTTGAATGATCTGTCTTATTCTACAAACCTTCAATGATTACCTCCTAAAAGGCACTTCTGGAATTACAAAATATACCTTGGTGGAGAATGGAAATTAGGAAGAAAAAAAACCAGATAAAGAATAATATTCATGGGCTGGTGAGATGGCTCAGCGGTTGAGAGCACTAGCTGCTCTTCCAGAGGTCATAAGTTCAATTCCCAGCAACCACATGGTGGCTCACAACCATCTATAGGGGGATATGATGCTCTCTTCAGGCAAGTGGATGTATATGCAGCAGAGCACTCATACATTAAATAAAGTTTTAAAAAAGAATACTATTCATAGAGGTAGGAAGAGAGCCTGATATCTTTAGTGTCAGAGAGCCAAAGGAAAGAGTATTCCATGCAAAAGCCCAGTGATGTCACATGAGCAGTTGATGTCTGACAGGAGGTGTTTGAGTCTGGCAGCCAAGTTTACAGTTCAAGAAATAATTTCAACAAATCAGAGAGACTACAGAATTAGATCTTGAGGTAGAAATATGGCTTTAATTCAGAGATAATGAAGTTCAAATTTCAAGGACATTGATGGTGATGTGTAGAGGCGCACCATGGATAGGATGTTAGAAGGATCAAAAAAATGGAAGGAGTGATCTTCAGTAAACAGAACTTCCTATGATTTCAACTGAATATGTGTTGTATGATTTTCCCTTGGAAGACATGAACAAATGGCTACTCACTCCCAGTACAGCCCCAATGACAGGCCAAAGCAACAATTCTACCATCATTCATCTTGGTAAAGCAATGATTTTATTGGGGTTATTTACAATAGTATGGATAAACAGGAAGTTTAATACGCATGGATAAACTCATCTGCATTGCAGATCAAAGTATTATAGTATGTAGTACACATATGCAAGAGTCAAATGAAAACAGGTTGCTAGATAAGACAGTGGATCTGAATCTCATTACCAGAGATCTAATCTCAGCCTCTCTTTCCCTTGTAGTCAGTATGAGTCATGGTTACTGCCTTGTCTGTTATAGTATACATCATTTGAAGAGAAAATGGTCATTGTATCAACCTCAAGGTTGCTAGGAGAATGAAGAAAATCATTATGTAGAAAGTGCTTGACACAGTGCCTCACACAGAGTAAGCAGTCAGGAAGTGTGAGGATCTCCTCATCATTTTTGTTTACCCTTAAATGAGGAGCATTTATTCATACAAAAATTCCAGTCAAATAAGGGAGATAAACATAAGACTACGAACGTTAAAATAAGAAAACAAAAGTTAGGTTAGATACGTCATAAGGAAGTACAAGTTGAGGTGAGAGATAGCAAATGGTTTGAGTTTCCCTATTTAATTCACCAAAGTAAATTTCATTTTTTTTTTTGGTCAATATACTTTAATTCAAACTTCATCCTTCATCCTCCACCTGTCCTCACAGGCAAAGATACTGAAACATAACTATGTTTATCACATTAAAAAAAAAAAAAACCCTGATCGTTCTTGATAACTCAGTACAGATCTAGTATATCATATTTATTCCCCTAGTCATATACATTTTTCTACAGGTACATTTTTAAAGCCTGTTCCCACACTAAAACCTACTAGCATTAAAAGGGAGCAATTGTAGAAAAAAAAATAAGTGTAGAGTTCCCTGATGCCTTATTTCCCTGATTTAATATAAAAAAGTGGCATGCCTTTACATGAGTTAATTATTCAGTGCACTGCTAACATTTATTTATCAATCTGACATGTGTTAATGTTGTGCTTATATTTATCACCAGAAAAGGTGGCTTACTTGATAAATTAATATATATTCTAATCGTTTTATCCTTGTATCTCTCATGCAGAAATATTGCATTTTTTTATATACTATGTTCAACCATCGGCAACTATTTAAGGCATATACATTTTTAATATAGAATGTACTACAAAAATAGATACAAAACCAAATACTAGGTCTCTGTCTTCAAATGATGCATATTTTAACAGACAAGGCAGCAGCCTAGACTTATACTGAATACAAGGAAAAAGAAAGAAAATATAAGAAATGCAGGTCACTGTGCACAATATACAAAAATTCCAGTAAAATAAGGGAGATAGACATAAGCCTATGAATATTAAAATAAGAAAGCAAAAGTTAGATTATGTATGTCATAAGAAAATACAAATTGAGGTAAGAGATAGCAAAAAGAAGTCAGGAGAAATGGAATCAGCTCCCCTAAGCCAAGATGCTTCAGAGGACAAAGACCAGGGCTTTTCCTTATTTGACCAACAAAATAAAGCAATTTAGAACCCAATGAATGACCTTGCCTCTCTAATCTTAGCACTGACAAATCAGCTGGTTACAGTGCTTGAATACACTATATTTCCACCAAAGACATTTTATTAAGTGAAAATGATAAAGGAAATGCTGTCTGTAAAAGTGCTCTGTGTCTTTGTTTTTCAGAGAGCTGATATAGCTGTCGCTCCACTCACTATAAC
The DNA here is from genome assembly GCF_004785775.1 of Grammomys surdaster. NCBI lineage: Eukaryota > Metazoa > Chordata > Mammalia > Rodentia > Muridae > Grammomys > Grammomys surdaster. The sequence goes on along the minus strand of NW_021604562.1, from coordinate 7,035,058 downwards.
ACTGGTCCGGGAAGAAGTCATAGATTTTTCAAAGCCATTTATGAGCCTGGGGATCTCCATCATGATAAAGAAGCCTCAGAAATCAAAGCCAGGCGTATTTTCATTCCTGGATCCTTTAGCTTATGAAATCTGGATGTGCATTGTCTTCGCTTACATTGGAGTCAGTGTAGTTCTCTTCCTAGTCAGCAGATTTAGCCCTTATGAGTGGCACTTGGAAGACAACAATGAAGAACCTCGAGACCCACAAAGCCCTCCTGATCCTCCCAATGAATTTGGAATATTTAACAGTCTTTGGTTTTCCTTGGGTGCTTTTATGCAGCAAGGATGTGATATTTCTCCAAGGTTTGTTTGTATGTCATACAGAATACCTGCTTGTATTTTGTGGTCTTACTGCCCTCATGTCCATCTGGTATTCACCTGCATCAACTTCAGAGTTCTTTCATTTAACATTCCATCCAATGACAAATTGTCATCACGCCATTTTGTGTGCTTATGTCTATGAGGTGAGTGTGTCACTGGCAATGCTTTGAATGCCTAAGGTTTGCTGCAATGCTCATATCATAGATACCCAAATTCTAGATAAAGTTAACTGCCACGTAGTATTCCTATGGAAGTGTTTCCTCATTAATTGGGCTGAAATATCTTAGCATTGGCCAAGAGATTGAGTCTGGACAAAATGTGAAAGAAGATAGAGAATTTCTTTAAACCCTCCCACCTTCCCCTATTAGTATTGCCATTCTCATTGTGCTCTCAGACTGCCTAGAACTATGCAAGCATCTCTTCAAGTTTCTTAGCTAAAACTATAAAACTTCTCAAAGAAAGCAGCAGAAAATCAGTACAAAACTTAATGGTTTTGACATGTTTGAAAATAGTCTGGCCGTTTTTTATAAAGTTAGGCATAGAGTTAAAATGTGACAAAAATTTTACTGTCATTAATACCCCCAAAGTAAAACATATGAATGCCCATAGTAGCTTTAATTGTAATAAACAAAATATAGAAACAAAGCAAAAGTTTAGCCGGTAAATGAATAAAGAACTTGTGGCATATCCATTCAACCGAATACTACTTACTTAAGAGAACTCATGCATTCTAACAGTAGAGATGAACCTTGAAAACATAAGGCCAAAGTGAAATAATTCAAACACAAAATGCCACACCCCACTCCATTCTGTTTGCTGAATATACTATTATAAAGCATCCCATTTGTCCCCAGTAGACAAATCTATAGAAATAAAAAGGACAATTACTTATGGATAGAGTTTGAAAGGAGAAGAAAAAAAACAGATAACAATGGTGGGATTAGAGTCTGGCAAGTATGCCTTTGCAAAATGAGTACAAGAATCAAAAACAACTTTTATTTAAGTTTTTTTATATCGTTTTCATTACAGACTTTTTCTGCTTATTATTTTTAAAGAAATATACCACTAAAATGTTTTTGTTCTGATGAATGAGATTTTGATACCCACTTATATTTGCATGTGGGGCATATGCCTTACTTGTCTCATCCTTACCCTAAACCTGCTGTGATTAACTACAAATCCTGATATCCTGATAAAGGATGATATGAAACCATTTCAAAAATGGATTGTGATGATGGCTACAGAACTCTAAATGTACTTAAACCATTGACCAAGTATAATTCTCATGAGTATTAACACTTGGTAAGTTGTATGGGTTATAAACTTAGCAAAGCTATTGAAATACTGAACACAGCTTGGGATGTAATGTAGCTCAGTAGTAGAGTGCTTGCCCAGCATATGTAAGACACTGGTTCAATCTCCAGGACCAGAAGAAATGTTGAAGGTGAATGTCCTGGGTCTCACCAACAAAGCAGATTAATTCACCTAATCACAAATGGTAGTAAATTCATGCACAATATTATAACTGAATATACTGTATTTATAATCATGAAATAATTTGAGGGGCCAGGGAAATGGCTCAGTAGATAAGAATACTTACTATGCAAGTATGAGAACCTGAGTTCAAGGAACCAGAACCACATAAAAGCCAGGTATGACTGTATCTGCCTGTAACACCAGCATTGTGGGGCACAGACAAACAAATCATGAGAGCTCACTGGCCAGTCAGCATAGGCCATGCTTCAGGTTCAGCAAGAGACTCCATCTCAAATCAATAACATGCAGAGAGATAAAGGAAGACACCAATGTTGTGCTTTGGCCATTACTTATTAGCACACCCGTGCACTCCCATACATGTGCCACATATATAAACCATACACACACAACCCACCATCCACATAACAAACATACACACATTATAATTATTAAACAAAATACTGTCACTTTGGTCAAATTAAGCATTAAATACTGACTAGAGTCGATACCGTAAATATACAGACATTTTCAGTTAGAAATTAATGACTTGGGACTAGGAAGATATACCAACCAATGTAGTGGTTCCTTTGCAAGTACGAGGACTTGATTCAATTCCCTGAACCCACATAAAAGCTAAGCATGGTGGTTCTTGCTTCTAAAACCAGTGCTGGGCAGGTAGACATAAGGTGATCCATGGAGCTCATTGGGCAGCCAGTCAAGCCTAACTTGTAAACTATAGGTGAATAATAGACCTTATCTCAAAGCAGAGGGTGAACAGTGTTCCTGAGAGTGACATCCAAGGCCTTTCTTCCTGTCTTCTCGACATATATTACTACAAACATAAGGATTCAGAAAGACAATATCGTTTTCAGCATATCTTTGTGAGAGTAGCCATTGAATGCACTAAACATTTACAACAAAGCTTTGCAGCATAACTGACTACATAGCCATCTTCTGCAGCTTTTTAGAATTGTCTGTGTGTATCGAGCCTCATGCATCCAAACTATTCCTCCCACCCCCCTCTTCTGTTAAAAAGAATTGCCACCCTCAATCTGCTTGGTTGGGTTCTTCAAATTATTTCATTTCCTGTTCCTTTTGTGTTCAGCTTGTACCATTTTGTGATATCATCAGGGAGTTCATTTGAGTGTCTAGTTTCTTTTTGGGGTTTTGAGAAATAGCCACGTTGAGAGTCTACAGCCTCTGAATGCATCTATAACTGAAAGATTTCTAACATGGCTAGTAATCTGTGCTGAGACAATGCTGAAGGGTTATTAAGGCTAGAGAGTTTCTTGGTTTCTATAAGTCAACTTTCAAAACTAAATGTGTGATATTCCCACTGGCATGCTGCCTACTGTGATACATACTTAAACAGGTCTCTTCAAAAGGCATTTTTTTATAAATATCTATTCACATTAATTAATTAATTAAATAAGAACTAAAGCTGATACTAAAAATGACAAGTTAGACCAGTTTGGGTTTTCTGCTTTAATTTCTAATGGCAGAATTTAAGCTATGGCTTTTCTATGGTCCTGAAATAGAGCAAATATAGCCTTTTCTTTCCAAGGTACAGATTTTATTATGTTGCTCAAGATGTCATCATATAATTTAATGGCTTCCAAATTTTTCATCATGACCCACAGTAAGAAATCATTTTTCCATCTTGATTCACTATACATAAATGTAAAAAACAAACTTATACCAGACATTATTGTTACAGTATTCTGTGCACACCAAGATATCTCTATCCTGTTTTAACTGTTCTTAAAGTTGGTCATGACTCAACTCAACAATAGCACACTTGTCTGGTGCCACAATTATTATTTTTATTGCACTTTTGAGTGAGAAATCATTGCCGACATGAGCTCTATAGTTTCCAACCTATGAATGATCATTCCTCTGATACTATCTTTTGTGCCCTACAAAAGAAGTTGTATCTTTAAATCTTTTATTAAGATGTTATGCTTCCTAGCATATGTATGACATGCCTCTAAGAAAGAAACATGTTTCTCTTTGTCTTGAGAGCTCTACTGACTATATACATTTGTGACCAACTGTGTATCAATCCTGCTCACTGTAATATATTTCTCTATTAGCAGATAAAGTCCTGACAATAGTATAGTTGCGCTGTGAGATGCCTTTACTGACAGCATCAACATTACACTTAGCATAATGACCACAGAGTACAAACTCTCCTGAGAGCTAAGAATGTAAGCATAGTCTATACAGTGTTACTTCCATCAAAATTGAAGTAGTTCAATGAGTTGTCCTTGAGATTATATTTGAAAATAGAATTGACTAGTATTATACCAGGAGGAAATATCAGAGACAAATCAGTCTAACTGCTGCCATTTCCTGGGGAAAGTACAACAACCTTCCCTGGACTCCCACTGTGGACACACAGACACATTATCCACAGTCTCACCTGGATCATACTCTTTAAGCATTGCCACAGTGCAAGCATCATGCCTACTTCTAAGCTGAAGCATGTGGCGCTGGTTAAATGATTTGTCTACTCACACTGACAATGATACCCAGAACTCAAATCTAGCTCCAATCCCAAACTCTTGTTCTTTCTAGTATGTGCTACTTTGTTCATATCCTAGACTACAGTTATTCCTAGAGAGCTGACACAAGAGAACCCAACTTTCTGGAGATTTTTAAGAGTCAGCAGTTCAGTTGCTTCACAACTACTTCACACTGCCAATCTGGAGGAGCACGGTTGGTTTCCTCACTCCCTTCATGCTTGGAAACAAGAACTGTTTTCCTATTTCTATCCCTAAAGAAATGCAACACTTGTTGTTAATAAAAGCGGGCAGTGAGGATTCATAATACTGCAGAGTATGTGCTCACTCAGAGCATAAGGCTGCGAAATCAGCAGTAAGGCATTATGAAAAAAAAAAAAACTGCTGGCATCGTTCCATTGCCATCAAATGCAGTTATTGACAGTTACCTAGAAGCTTCGAGATTCTGCATCGATATTAGGTTTGATATTTGAATGGCTCTAATTGTTCCGAGTGAATTACTTTGTTCTACACGAAGCGGTAGGCTGAGTCAACGTTAGAGAAGGTAATCAATGTAATAAGCCAAGGCTTTATCCATACATCAACTGATTTATCGAAAGTAAAGTCCAGAGAAGGAATAAACACATTCAGTTTAACCCTCTTCATCCTGAACGTGTGCTGGCAGCCACCAGGTGGGGGCAGCCAGATGGAGAGAGCAGTGACTGAGCAGGAGGTGCTCTGCATAGCAGTTGTGTAACCTGGGGCAACTTACTAAGCCTAGCTGAACCTCAGTCTCTCATCAATAAAATGCAAAGCACAGTTCCTGGCCTTTGAGCTTAATAAATGTTAGCTATTGTTATGATTCTTGTAATCATCTTAGTCTAGTGTATATACCAGTTAATACTGGTTTGGGTCAGAGTTCCTACAATGTCTGAGAAATCCAGCTGAAATGCTGGTCCATAGCAAAAGTGCAAGACTCTCCTGAGAGACAAGCAGCCACATTCCTTCTTGATGCCACCTAGTGCTTTTAAGGATTACAGCTCTTGAAAGCTCTTTGAGTGCAATATTCCATAATATGTCTCTCACATTGACAAAAGATTATAGCGTTTTACAATCTGAAATGTGTTTCTTTTGTGAAACTTTGATAGAGCCACTTGTGTCATCTAGAGTAGAAATTCAGACAAATGCTCCCCCTGCTGACTTTCTGTGAAGCTGCAGGGACAACAGAGGGCTAGCCACATAGAAGACATAAGAAATAAGGGTCTGGAGAATTACCACAGGGAAAATGAAAGGACCTACCATGGGGCAAAGATTACTCCAAAGATATTTTTTATTAAGTTTTCAAAATAGCAAGTCCTTTGAAGAAGTAGGCAGGGACTCTTTCACAGTTATACATGAGTTCTACACACATAGAGCCTCCTTTAAAAGGACAAATTGTGTAGAATAACAGAAGGTGAGAGAGGTTGAGCTGCATTTTAAGTGATCTTTCCTCTTGAGATATAGACCATTCTCTCCATCCTACCAACAATTCACTTCATTATAGTAGTGATGTGGGGATATATAATAACTTAAAGGCAGGATTTTTACGACAACTATTTCACAACGTCAGCTGAAAGCTGTCGTTTTCATTCTTTGGGACCCGGTTACTTATTTCCACCAGAGAAAATTGTAAGACACAAAGATTGATTCTTTACATTTTAAAAAAGACTCTATCATAGTCCCAACCATGAATGGAGGAGTGAAATGATGACTATGTCAGAAGCAGAACAGAGGAACGATAAAGAATTTGGATGAAGGCAAAGGCTTTGGCTTTCCTTTAGCGTCTCCATCTCATAAAACTAAAATACTGCAGATTACAAAATTTACTAATAGGATGAAGGTTATGGTGCATAACTCACTTTTATTGTCATTTCTGATGTCATAAAATAGACTTTGTTATTAATGTAGGAACTCCAGTTTCTTATTACTACCGTTAGGAACATTGTCTGCTGTTTGATACACATATTTGGCAATGGTTTTTTCTATGTGTGTTTTTTTTCTTTTGTTAACAATTTATTTTCATAAACTTGATAGCTATTACCCTTTTGTGAAAGGAATGACATGTACACTCGTTTGTGTTTTAAAAACATAAGTGTGTAGCATTTTACAGCCATTTCATTATGCTAACCTTGAAATCTGTCTTATGCAACACAACTACTTGAAATGAATGTTAAGCATTTTGGAGCTACATTAATGGAAAGAAAGGTACTGGCAAATGATGGGTCTTTCTAATTCAACTCTAAAATCGTGTCTTATTTTAATAGACTCTTTAAAAATGTGACGGGTTGACCCATCAGTCACTTTTTATATAGTCTGCATGTGAAATGTGGCCAAAAGTGGCTGTAGTTTCACTAAAGAAAAGGGGAAATACGAAAATTCTTGTGGAGCACCTTCCCTGTGGTTCCACTCCATTTTTCTTCAGTAAAAAGATTTAAACATGCATGCCAGGAAAATGGAAGAGGATGATATAAATTCCGCTAAATCCTTTGTTAAATCTACTACTGTCTTCAGGAGACAATATCAAATGCAAGCTTCTGCACTCTCTACTGATAGCACCAAACTGTTTGTTTAGGTTTGTAAAGCTATAATGTCAGTTTTATACGGATAGTCTCTCAAATTTGTCATGCCTATCCATACCGACATTTCTTGCAACTTGATGGATTAGTTCCAGGATCCCTGTCAGATACCAAACCCTGCAGATGCTCAAGTCCATTATATAAAATGGCACAGGATTTTTGCATATAATATATATGCATTTTCCTGTGTACATTAAATAATCTCTAGATGGCTCATAACATCTAAAACAATGGAAATGCTAAGAAAAATAGTTGTTAGACTACTATTTGGAGAATTGTAAGGGGAAAAGTCTGTCTCTTTTACTGAAGACAGCATTTTCCCAAATATTTTCAATGTGCAGCAGGTCAAATGTGTACATGTGGGATGTGAGGATGCAGAGAGCTGACTGTATGCCATGAAATTAACCACATAATTGCCAAAGTCAATAACCAGGAGACAAGAGGCCACAAAAATGACCATTTTGCACTTAGGTTTATTTTCAGTCATGTCAACAACCAATCTCAGCTGAGTCATTCTGATCAACCACATGATGATCTGAGTCAGTAGTAAGGTGGCCAAAATAACTAGATTATGATATGCAGGCCCGATTTAAAATCAGACAGACATAGCCACAGTCCATTAGCCTCAATAAAATGGCACAATGTAATTTCCATAAATTACTGTATTTTCCTCCACATTTCAAGCAGGCAATGTATAAACTGCCATTAGTATTCACAGCATAATATACCTCTTCCCATATCAAACTCCAGTTCTGGAATTGCTCCAAACTCAAGCTTCTCTCTGGTCTCAGCAAAACCCATCATACCATATCAGGATGACTTTTACAGGTACGGTGCAAATAAACAACAAATGACAATGCACAAACATGTTCAGTGTTACTGCAACTATATTTCTCAGTGTTGGTTTAAAATCTATAATTTTCACACCATTCTGAATTTTCTTATCCAAAACATAGTTATTTTCACGCTACAAAATATTTAGGCATTTCTCTTCTTAGATGTTTTTATCTATTTATTTCATTCATTTTAGTTTCATGGATGGGTAGGAGTGTGTGTGTGTGTGTGTGTGTGTGTGTGTGTGTATCTGAGTGTGTTCAATAGCATGTATGTGTATGTCAGCGTATAACTTTTGAGAGTCAATTAAATCCTTCCACATGTGGGTCCCAGGGATGGAAGGCAGGTAACTTTTACCTACCACATCATCATCCTGGGGATCTCTTTGCTAATATGAAACCACAGACAATTTATTTTCTGCTTCTTCTCTCTGGGCCTATTTCTTTATCTACAAACCTCCTCAGCTTGCTTATCTATAATATAGTCCTGGGCACCAGAGATGGGAGGTATAAAAAGTTGGTACCTGTCAAGCAATTAGAACAGCTTACCGCAAAGGAAGTGTTCAATTAGTGACAGCTTCTGTTTTACCGTTTTTACTCCCCTACTGCTATGGATACCATTTTGAAGCATTAATACTCTGCGCAATAAAGTTATTTTCAGCGTCAGATAAGTCTGTGGCATGCTTAAAATTTTGAGTATGTCAAACATGAAAAAAATTATGAAATGTCTAAATTCTTAATCCAAGTATATTGTATACTTTTAGCATTGGGAAGGGTGACACGTTCTTTTCTGACTCATACTGATGTGTTTATCTCTTCTGATTAAAAGAGAAATTTTCTGAGATGCAATTGTAAGAATGTAACTAATAATTAGAAAATATTTGTTGTGAGGCAGATTTTCTCATCTCAAAACTGAAAGTGAATATATTTGACTGTGTTTTAGGTATCCAGAGACCAACAAAAACTGCAGACTTAAAGATAATAAGTATATCTTTAAATAATTAATCAATAAATAGTACTTTTATTTATCAAAACGCTTGCCAGAATTCTCAGATTATATTCCTATAAACAGCTGAATTTTAAACATGCTGAGAAAAAGAAGGTTATCTTGGGACACAGGAATTTGAATTTGCTTCAGAGTGGTAAAATCATAGTACATGCAGAGAAGACCTTGATTTGTCAGTTCTCAGCCCAGAACTGCCCTCTTCCCACAGAGCCTGGAAATGTGCCAAGCTCCTACGCTCCTTTACTTTCTAGCAGAATGGGAGCTCTTTCTGTGAGATTTTATGGGCATGGAAAAACATAGCCTAACCAGGATGGAGCTTTTCTCCACAGCAGAATTATACAAAGGATGATGTGGCAATATTTTATAAAACCTATGGAGCAGATTTGAATTTCTATGGCCCACACTAACCTCCAGCAACACTGCAAAGGAAGTGAATCCTAATCTTAACACAAGCCATTACTGAGTATCCATTGCCCTCTGACTTCCCACAGTCCCTCTCCATGAGTAGCACTTGTGATGGAGAGACATAACTTACAACTCTGATTATACCCTAAAACTTATGTAAAACACTGGGGCTTAGACCCAACTCCCATAATTCTGATCTAACTTGTCTAGGGGAGACTCTAGGCAAGGATTTTTGTCTTGTTTTTCTGTCTTTTATGGGTTTGGTTTTGTTGTTGTTGTGTTGTGTTGTGCTGTGCTGTGCTGTGCTGTTGATGGGCAAAGTTGAGAATTGCTGGTAAAGAACAGTGCTTGTTCATTTCTCAGTTTGGTACATCCATCACTTGCAACAGAATCACCTATGATACCTATGAATCACATACTCTTGGGCATGCTGAAATCCTGAATCTAAATCTTACCAAGACTCTCCCCCCCCATACCAATGAACAGTAATATTGACAATTCTTTTTATTTTACAATTTATCCATATGTGGCTACATTCCCTAATAATTGGATTTAAAAGTTGAAGAAAAATAATTTTTGTTATTAAAACATACCCACCACTTTCCTACTAATTGAATACTGTTAGATCAATTTGTGATGATTTGATCAAGGCCTCTAAAGACCACATAGAATGAAGTTTAAATAGTAAGAAATCTATGGCAGAAACCCAATGGTCGTGCATGCCTTTAATCCCAGCGCTCAGGAGTCAGAGGCAGGCAGATCTCTGAGTCTGGGTCTAGACTAATCTATAGAGTGAGTTCCAGGATAGCCAGGGCTATTACACAGGAAATCCTTGTCTCTCAAAAAAGAAAAGAAAAGGAAATCAACAGTAGGACAGAATGGGCTTCTTTGTCTTAGGATTTGAGAAGGACAGAAGAGAAGCAACAGTGT
>NW_021604562.1:7020097-7024922 GCF_004785775.1 Grammomys surdaster | reverse complement strand
TCTTAGGATTTGAGAAGGACAGAAGAGAAGCAACAGTGTTTTAGTACCTCCCAAAAACCATATGATGACGGGAGTTCCCTACCTCACTTAGGCCTGTTCCCAGTGGCTAAGATTCTTGTGAGAACAGAAAGTATTTTGACCTCTTGATCCTCACTAACCATTTACATGAAGATGAGAAGAAACATTACCATTTGGCACTATGCCTCATGGTGACCAACTACACAAAACAGCCATGTCTACATTAATTTATGGACCACAAGCAAGCGGTGCTAATTTGCCACTATCTTCTCATTTCCCTTTAAATATAAAAATATTTTGGATCCTATATTTTGCATGACATGACTTTATGTCACTTGTTCCCTAAATTGACTACACAGTATTAAATACTGTGCAGTATTTAAAAATCCAGATGTCTAGGTATCCCCACCCCAACTTCAATTTAATTGATCCTGGGTAGACAGTGTTTAATCTTCTCTAAGTGTACCCAGTAAAAGTCATAGAAAGCAAATGGACCATGTGAAATTATAAATGAGAAATGGTAAAAGAGAGATTTTTTTATGTGATTAAAAAAGTTTGATTCTAAATTTGTGCTAGTTTTGAATGACTGAAACAAAATACCAACTTAAAGGAGGAAAGGTTTTTTTTTAGCTCATGATCTCAGGATTTTTAGTCCATGAGTACTTGGCCCCTTGCTTTGAGCATCTGCTGAAGCAATACATTATGACAGGAGCATACAGCTGGTGAGACCTGTTCACATCCTGGTGGCCAAGAATTAAGAGAGAGGGGAAGGACTAGGTCCCATTATTCCATTCAAGGGCACTATCTCCTGTGACCTAACTTTCTTAACTTAAGCCCCACCTCCTAAAAGATCCTATAGCACAACCAACAGACTAGCAGCCCGGCTTTTTGCATATGACTGTTTGGGGAGACCTTTGAGATCTAAACTAGAAAAAAACCTGTAGAGGCCTAAAGAGTCTTTACATGTATCATCATCATATGCCATCATGACACTGTGTTGTTAACACATGACTTCTGGCAGATGTTTAGATTCCATTGTATCATCAACTTCCCTCCTTCATCACCTACAATAAAAGAATGCTTTTCTATAAAGAAAGACTTTCTCCAATTATGGTGACTTTTTAAAACTGAGATCTGGGCCCTCTGGGTCTGGACTTCTTTTGTTTCTTTTGTAGATCACTATCTGGGCGCATTGTTGGAGGGGTTTGGTGGTTCTTCACCCTGATCATTATCTCTTCCTACACTGCAAACCTTGCTGCTTTCCTGACTGTGGAGAGGATGGTGTCTCCCATAGAGAGCGCTGAAGACTTAGCCAAGCAGACTGAAATTGCATATGGGACCCTGGACTCTGGTTCAACAAAAGAATTTTTCAGAGTAAGTACTTTGCTTTTAATTCAGGCTGCTGGTTTTTTATTTCAGTTTCACAAAGACAAATTCTCAGCACTTTTAAGTGAAGCATGTAGGAAAGTGGAAATTTTATCAAAGGACGATGTCTTAAATACTGTTCTGCTTAGTTGTAATCAGATCCGTTGTCCATTAGACTCACAGGAGACATAACAGGTGACATGTTGAAAGCACTGAATTTGAACTCCTAGATTTTAATCTCAACCCTGCTATAAAGTGAGTATTTGTTCTTGGGCAAGTCACTTAACTTCTTTAGGCTTTTGTCCTCTTACTTGAATAATTAGAGGATTGAACTAAATAATACCTCTTCTTTCTAGCTTTTATAAAAGCAATGATTTTTTTGTCTCAGTGGTTCACACAAGTTAGATAATTAACTGTAAGACTCTGACAGGTGATGGACTAGAAGAAATTATATATTCTATTTTAGACTTGGTTTTCTATTGAAATGTATTATAGTTGTTTCAAGTATATACATGATGATAATGTTGTTTTCAAGGTACTTCATAATTGTTTTCATTTCTTGAATAGATTTGTTTTGTGTGCACCCTAAAGGCCAATTCTTACTGAGGAAAGAGCAAGTTATTCACTACCAAAACTTAGAAAAGCTACATAAAGTGCACTGCCATTGTTAGAAACTCAAATTTTTAGTTGCACCAGCAAGAAAAAAAAAGGAGCTTGATTTAAAGTAGAAAATTAGTCCACTTCATATGCTGCCACTGCCCTCTACTAAAGACACTATAAGTGGTTGACACAATGATGCAAAAGTCACTTTAGTGTATATAGGAAAATTTTTGTCACTCTCCCCAACCAATAACCATGTCCCAGGATGGCAGGTGTACTTACTGACTTTATCTCAGAGGTCCAGAGTAAACAGATGTCTCTAAACTGACTTGTTTTAATAAATCAGTAAGCAATCTATTTCTATGAGCTTTGTCATGAGATCTTTATGGAAAACTAGGGGGAGTGTATTTCTTGACTTTATAGCAATTAACTAAAACCTGTTTTTACCCTCTGAAGCATGGGAGGTTAGTTCTAGGACCTTTTCAAGAATTCTCTATGCCTCGGAATAGCCATACCTCACTTTTACCACCTGTTTAGAGAGCAGATCATTATATTCAATTAAGGTAAAAACATCAAAATTACATTAAGTTGGCATCTCCTTCTTCTATGGCAGTCCCAGAAGCTTATTTAAGAACAGTTCCTTGTCCCCTGAAATCACTCACATGTGTCGGAGCTGGAAGCCAGGGATTTCCATCTGTCACGTACTGAACACACAATTGGATCCATGGAAATCTGATTTGGTATCAACCTTCAGCAGAGCTTATGTTCACCATCCCAATAGGTATCTAGTCACAATATGAATTAATTGACCACTTAGGACACCAAAAACCAACAGACCCTCTGATAAGAGGTACTTGTTTTACAAGAAAGCATTTTTCCTTCAACAATGATACGAGATTAGGGAGATGTGTGTTAAATAGTAATCAATACATGACATCAATTCCCATTAAGCTTTCAAAGTCCATCCATCCATACTGTAGGCAAAAGGAGCATTTCTGAAAAGATTAGTTAGCAGACAGGCTTGAAAAGTCAGCCATACAATCATTGTGGCTAGACTTCATCCCCCATGTACTTTGTGCCTATATACTGATCTAAAGGATGATGGTTTCATTAAAGAGCATCATATTGCAGCTGATTTGAATCAACATTTAGTTCTGAACAAAGTTACTGTCCCATTCTAGTTGGTTAGTGAATTCTAATATTTGCAAATTCCTAGGGACCTTTGCAGCCAGTGAGCATTTCCAATGGACATGGAGCTGTTTTGAAAATCTGGTTAGAAGCAGGCAAATAGAAGGAAGTGAAAATCATTTCTGATCCCCTAAGTGACACTTTTTTCTTTTTCCACAAGTAGTCACTAGTGACAACATTAAGACTGTAGGGTAGTCCAGAAAAGCACATAAAGGTTGCTGATCTATGAGTGAAACCAAACAGTGCAGAAAGTTGATCTTTTAAGACTCTTATACTGAAACTGTTCTATGAATGTAACAAAGAGAATGTTGGGTATTCATACAATATATGCACCTAGACTACTGATCTCCAAGCTACTTTTCCCTCTGCCCCACCCCACAGTGAACTCATTGCACCAGAACAGACAACCTGCAAGAAGAAGGATTTGATAGCAGTCATATCCATTTGTCTTCAGCCCCTAGTGACTTCAAAATATCAAGGAAATTTTAATAATAGCCCAAACATTTTTTTTTAAATGGAGGGGTCTGAGAGCATGCCTTCCGGATTTTAGACGATGAAACAAGACCACATGAAGCATTAACAAACATAATATGAGCTCATTTTTCCCCTTTTACTCAATACAAAAGCCTCAGAGATCACCTAGCAATAACATAAAACAGCCTAGGGCCAGCCCTCTAGATCTTCCCATATGAGAAAGAAATGAATTACATTAAATTCTCCTCTAATTGCCCTGTAGACAATTTTTAACTCATCCTAGGCAAGGCTGTCACTAAAATGATAGTAGCTTCAAGTGATCCCTTTGTTTGTCCCATTTTCTAAGTTTTCCCTAGCTGTCATTTTACATTCACATAAAGTCCATGAAACAGTGGGACCTGTCCCACCAGGAAAGACAGAAAGGAACAGAGCAAAGTGTATGCAGGTGGAGGAGACATCTGGAATATTCCCATCAGCCCTCTGGACTTGAAAACTGATTTCCTTAGACAGCAGCTCCCAAACAAAGGTGGAGGCACACATGCTAAAAACCAAGCTGACAGCTTTATTGTCACAGGCCAGAGAAATGCCACTATGATGTGCAAAGCTGCACCAAAACGATCATTCTCTGCTCCTTTCTGGAAATTTAATCTGATACAGATTTGTGTTAAAAAGTAGTAGTGCACAGAAGAAGCAATTCTAAAATCTCTGCCTTTAGACCTTCTCAAAATACCTTTTTGAATATTTTGCAAGATCGCCATTAATACAGATTCAGGGCTAAAGGAGGGATTTTTGTATGAAATGTTTACGAAAGTGAGTGTGGGAGCTGAGAAGATGGCTTGGTCAGTAAGCTGCTTGCCATGCAAACATAAGGACCTGAGTTCTGTTTCCAGCACCCATCTAAAAACCCAGATGTGGTGGCATGCACCTGTAAGTCCAACTCTGGGTAGGTAGAGACAGACAGAAGGAACCAGAAGCTCCCTATCCAGCCAACGTAGTCAATTCAGTGATCTCCAGGTTCAATGAATGACTGTCTCAAAAAGTTAGGTGGGGAGCAATTGAAAAAGACACTCACTGCCAACCTCTAGCCTCCACATATCCACACACTTGTAAATGAACATAGCTCACGCACAGAGAGAGAGAGAGAGAGAGAGAGAGAGAGAGAGAGAGAGAGAGAGAGAGA
>NW_021604562.1:6999394-7020087 GCF_004785775.1 Grammomys surdaster | reverse complement strand
AGAGAGAGAGAGAGAGAGAGAGAGAGAGAGAGAGAGAGAGAGAGAGAAGGAAAGGACTACAATGAGCCAGTCCTTTTCTTTGTACCCTAGGATAAACAAAATAACTGACCATTAGGAAACCACTGAGGGAAGTTCTTTGTTTTGAATTGAACACATTGTAAGCCCAACAAAACAATTACTAATAAATAAGGATTTTGTCTTAAAGTAATACCAATTGACTATTGTTTGAAAATGTTTTGATTCAGTAAGTGAAAAATAGAGATCTTTCCAAACTGGGGCAGGAAGTAGTCTGCTAATAATGCTTAAAGTCAGCTAACACATTCAGAAACACACTAACACACACACACACACATACACGTTCACTTGGAGCCACATTTCATCAGTATCTGCTGGTTATCTACAACATGACTTTTTAAGTACATGAATAAAAGAGAAAATTCCATCTATGAGTACACCTGTACCAAGTATGTTGACATTTTGAGATGACTGGTAAAATGTACCATTAATCTCTTTGACTCCTTTTACATTTCCCAATGTTAAGTCGCACATCAAAATATGAAAATCTTTTTGTTAAAATTTTTGTCACTTAATATTATGATGCGATTAAAGTTGTGACACACAATGTGTCTGGGTGGATTCAATCAGATGTCATTAGTTTAAAAACACAAGTTGGAATCGGTGGCATATACTTGACATGCTAGCACCCAGGAAGCTAGGGCAGGAGAATATTACTGGTTTAAGGCCATCCTCAGCAACATAGCAAGCTCAAGTCCAACCTGCGCTACATAGACATTGCTTCAAAAATGTTGCTAATGTTTGATAATAAAGTCAAGCCAGATACAAGGGAACACATAACAGAAGAATAATTTCTGCCTTATACTACATTAGATAGAAAAGGCCATAAGTAGGTCTTCTACATCAAGACTGGAGATGAGCCCTTTTGGCTCTCCGATCGGCACCATGGCGGTCGGCAAGAACAAGCGCCTGATGAAAGGTGGCAAGAAGGGAGTTAAGAAGAAAGTGGTTGATCCATTTTCTAAGAAGGACTGGTACGATGTGAAAGCTCCAGCAACGTTCACTATTAGGAACATCGGAAAAACACTAGTCACGAGGACTCAAGGGACCAAAACTGCATCTGATGGCCTCAAGGGTCGTGTGTTTGAATTGAGCCTTGCAGATCTACAGAATGATGAAGCTGCATTTAGAAAATTCAAGCTAATTACTGAGGACGTTCAGGGCAAAACTGTCTGACTAACTTCCATGGCATGGATCTTACCCGGGACAAAATGTGCTCCATGGTCAAAAAGTGGCAGACTATGATTGAAGCTCACATTGATGTCAAGACGACCGATGAGTATTTGCTCCGACTTTTCTGTGTTGGCTTCACTAAAAAAATGCAACAACCAGATAAGAAAGACATCCTATGCGCAGCACCAGCAAGTCCGCCAGATCCGCAAGATGATGGAGATCATGACCCGAGAAGTGCAGACTAATGACTTGAAGTCGTTAATAAACTGATTCCAGACAGCATTGGGAAAGACATAGAAAAGGCTTGCCAGTCCATTTATCCTCTTCATGATGTCTTTGTTAGAAAAGTAAAAATGTTGAAGAAACCCAAGTTTGAATTGGGAAAGCTCATGGAGCTCCACGGTGAAGGTGGTAGTTCTGGCAAAACAACTGGAGATGAAACAGGTGCTAAGGTTGAGCGAGCTGATGGATATGAGCCACCAGTCCAAGATCTGTTTAAAATCAGATTTTTAATAGTGACAAATAAAAAGTCCTATTTGTGAAAAAAAAAGACTGGAGATGAAGTGACAGCCACAAGGTGAGGATGCTAAGGCCCCCAAAAAGAGACAGATAACATTGAGACAGCTGTTGGCTTTCTGCATCCCTTAGCATCCACAGATTCACTCAGAGAGCTTCTTTGCAGGCAAGGAGCCAGCTGTGTAGAGAGACCAACCTCCAAAGAAGCAGGGATTGACTTTACAACTTAAGCTCACAAGTCAAAGCATTATCTAACATCTCTCTTCAAGGAGGAAACTACATCACAGAAGACAAGCTAATAATAATACTATAGATTGCATTATTTGTTCATCATTCTTTTAGTCATTCTCCCTTTGAGATGTTCTTTAACCCAAGCTTCATGCTAAGCACAGAGAAACTGTACATCTCTACAGACAAAATTGAAATCCATCTTTTTGTCACATCACCTGAAAAGATCCAGACAAGCTTCTCTACTACTGTTGAAGGTTATTTGGGGGATAAACTGATTTACTAATAGATAGCTGACATACTTATCTGAATAGATGATTATCTCCTTGCCCTCAGGGAAGCTGATTGCTACTTATTTTTCTAGCTCTCCAACACAAAGCAACATGTGTGGTATGTTTATGGTAACTAGAAGCAGGGCTACTAGGTCTCAAAAGAAAGCCTTTTATCTTCAACTGTATCTATCAACTTTCAAGGCACAATTGTGTGTTTCCATGTTCCATCTACATTCCACAACAATTCTACAATGGAATCATAACAGGAGTTATTTTATCTATAACATAGAAAAGAAAAGTGAGGCATGATGGCGTTGTGACTTGCTGAATGACACCCACCTAATGAATAACAGCTGGAACTTGAACCCTAATATTCCAAGTACTCATTAAGCTCTGATTGATTTTCATGAATCAGCCTCTACTGAACACCTGTTCAGCATCTGCATCCTCTCCTTGTTGAATTTTTTCACTGCCTTCGGTAGAGCTATCTTAGCCTGGTGCAATAGCGTATGCCTACAATCCCAGCACTTGGGGGAGTGGGGTAGAAAGTCATAAAGTTGAGGTCAGACTAGGCTATATACAGGATCCTGCGTCAAAAAAAAAATTGAAAAAGGAAAAGTTGTATTTAAAGGAAGAATGTTTTTCTATGCTCCGACCACTTCAAATGGATCCAAATTTGGGGGGCAAAGAAAGGGAAGACATTTGTAAAACTCGAAGGAGTGCTGTAAGCACAATAAATTTCTACCATTACATGATTAGTTATACTCTCTAACATGCTAAGAGCTACATCATGTATGGTGGATAAAACAGAAAAGACCAACAGAACGAAACTGTTACCAGTTCTATACCAACCAATCACTTCCCTATGCTTCTTTAAAAGGAGGCCCTGCTCTCTGCTATTCAAATTTGCCAGTGGTACTAGTCCCTGCTCTACTTTCATCATGAGGTGGGTGAAAGAATGATACCACCAAAAAGGGCTTCTAAAACTCCGACAACATAGTAAGAGAAGTCCCCAAACACAGGACAAGTAAAATAAAGTCACTCCAGAAAAGTAACTGTACAGATATGAGGGGTAGTTCTCAAATGTTATAAGAAACCTTCGACTGCTTTCTCAGTAGAAAAGACATAGTTTTTTTCTTCCTAGTCTCGTGAGGTTGGGGGACGTTCATTTGTATCTCTCCCCCATCCTTCCAGTCTCACTCTTCTAATTATAAATCAGTATTGAATTCATCTGCTAGGCAGTCCACCATTAGCCATTCCTTTGTGGCCCACAGATTCAATAACTTCAACATGCATGATTTAGAGCTGCCCTTGAAGACCACCTAGAAACTTCAGGTGCTTTCAAGGTGGCATGCAGGCCATCTGCCCAAAGTACCCAACCATATGGATGTTATTAGCCTATCTCTGTTCACCCTCCCAGGTAACCTACTTGCTTATGAGAGCATTTCACAGCCCAGAAAGCCTAAGGGGGTTAGATCTCAGTTCTCCTTGAGGCTGCCAACTCTCTCTCTGACAACATCAGGGTAATTAACATCACACAGGACTCCCAGATCTTTGCAAGAACTCTGAAGGGCTCTTCCCTAGAATTCCTCTCAGGAGCTAACTTTCTGTTTTTCATCTGACAAAGTCAAATTATCTGATAGCCTTCCAGTTAAAGGAAAGAGAACCCATCTGTTCAATTAGGCTTTCCTTAGGTTCACCTGGCAAACCAGATTAATTATTTATAATTATTCCTTGTCGCCATGTGGGACCCTGAAGACTTGACTGTAAGGATCAACATTTCAGTATACTCAATCTGTAAGAACAATGAATTCGAATGCTTAGATGCACTTCACTTTTGAACCAGAAAAGACAAATCCCGAACAAAACTTGTGATTAGGTTTATTTTTTTCCTCAAGGCAAGCTACTATGTGACATTCTCTGGTCATATTCATTCCACTCATTCCTATCTTCTATGTTTTGCCTAGAGATAAATAAATACTAAGTGTTTATCATAGCAATGGAGGCACCAGGAAACGTATATACAATAATTTTAAGGACTGCTAAGGGCTCTAAGGTAAAATGGAGAATGACAGGATTAGATATGACTGTTTTAAGTGGAAGCTTGAGGGTGGAGGGAAAAGTCTCAGGAAAAGTCTCTCTAGGGAGTTAACATTGAATTTAAGAAGAGAAAGTCATGTGAAAATCTGTCAGATAAGGATTTTAAAGAGGGAAAAAAAAGAAAAGAAAACAAGAACAATCCCAGAATGCTTTAGCAGACAGGAAGAAAATAAATTTTAATAGTGAATTTACAGAATCTGCTGATGGATTGTGAACGAAAAGAGCGAGCCAAAGATGGCTATTTACATATATTTCTTTCCAATGCCCACTAATGAAATTTTAAATGATATATTTTTAAATGACTCAAACACTTATTACATTATAGTAATAAAGGGCAAAAAGGCATACTAGAATTGAAGTATTAAAGAAACTTACATGCTTAAAGAGAAAATTGTCTCTGATGCAACCTTTGTTCTTATATTACAAGTAATTTAGCATGTTAGTTGACTTCTAATAATATCTGTACTTATTTAAGGGATATGAAGTTATAATCATATACATGTATGCAAGGTATAAAGATCAAGTCAGAGTAAATACATTTTCCAATGCCCTCAACTATCATCACTTCTGTGTGTCAGAAAACTTCAAACTTTTCTCATCGCATTATTTTGAAACATAAAAGTAAAACATCAAAAATACTTCCCCTACCCTATGTACACTGTATTTTGATACCCATCACCCACCCTCTTGCATGAGATCACTATGTATATGTATATGAAAGAGGGAGTTTAGAATTGATTTCAAAACGTTATCTGTAAAAGATATTACTGCATTGAAGCAATTATAGTAGGAATCAATATATAGATTTCCAAGGGTAAAGTGAAAATCATTGCTTAAGTCAAAAATCCTCTAAATTCTATCTTAGTTCTAATTTTATCATTTGCATTTAATATGTGAAAATGAAGTTCATTAAAACAATACTCTCTGAAGAATATTTTACATACTTTGAAATGAGTCTGAAGAATTGACATTAAAGAGCAAAATCCATCTAAATGTTGGCAAGTGATATCAAATGCAGGAATATTTCATAGCAAATGGTTCATATTTAAAAACAACCCCAGTGCATTAGGCATTGTTTCAAAGAAAATAATCCCTTTCCTTTAACATGGTAGCAGTATGGAGTGAAAGCAGAGACTCAAATTAAACCCCTCTTCCACAAAAGTTTGAAATTTGATTTTAAAATGTATGGATCTTGCCGCTTTACACAGATGAAGCCAATAGAAAGACACATTCACATATACAATTTGGATGCTTATGATTACTCTATTTATTGAAGCCTATTATGTATTAAAATAGAAGGAAGGAAGGTGCCCTACCATCCTGATCCTAAAGGGTGCTTCTGTTCCATTTGCTCAGCCTCAGTTCCCAGCCAATCTCATAAACAGTGTTAAGAATAACACAGTCAATAACCTAGAAGTCTACGGATGTGGGTGAGTAGTAGAGTACTGGTCTGGTATGCCTTCAATTTCCACTATTACATAGGGAGCCAGGAGAGATAGTGAATATTGAGGATAAATACAAATAGATTTGAGTGGACTTTGAGAAATCCTTGTTGCTCAGGATCATGGAAAATTGTTTAAGGGAAGGGATGGAGGCTTGAGTTTTAGAGCTGACATACAGAAGACAAGCGTAAGTTCCATGTTTCATTGATGATCATATCCTCCAGCATTGCTTTCTGGAAGTGTCTAGGAAGCTAAAAAAAAAAAAAAAGGGACAGAATCACAGTGGTTTTTGAGATTGTTTCCCAAAATTACATTTAGACAAGACATTTAGCCTAAAGAGACTATAGAGCAGAAATACACATTAAAAAACTATCTTTAAAAATTTGAAAAGTGAGCATTTGAATAAAAGGATTGGACTTGTTCTTCTGGACACTAAGGGACATAAAAAAGTTTAAAACAATAGTCAAGAATAGAGAGTTCAGAGAAAGTTAGAAGAAACATTCTAATAGGACAGTAGTTCTCAATCTTTTTACTGCTGGGACCTTTTAATACAGCTCCCTTGTGTTGTGGTGACCCCCCCAACAATAAAATTATTCCTGTTGCTACTTCATAATTGTAATTTTGCTACTGTATTTAATGGTAATGTAAATATTTTTGGAGATAGAACGTTGCCAATTAGATTGTGACCTATAGGTTGAGTACTACTGCAATAGAACAATCCAAAGAGAAAGTGACTGTCCTCATAGTGAGCTATTGACCTCTGGCAGTCTCCAAGAATACGTTAATGGCCAAGTGTCAGAGATGTTGAATAAGAGACTCTGTCTGATTGATGTTTACATGATTGCTGTATATAAAAGCACTTGAAGTGGTATTTTATTATTTCATTTTATTTTATTGAGATATGAGGCCTTGCTATGTTGCACAGGCTAATTTCAAAGTTCTGGGCTTAACTGAACCTGATACCTGAGCCTCTCAAGTTTTGGGACTAGAGCCTCAAACCAGCCCAATGTGCAATGGGGGATCTGTATTGCTGTTTGGATTTTGTTATCTTGTTTTCTGAATGAAGACATCACTATATAACCAAGGCTCCTCTTGAGTTTGTGATTCTTCAGCCTTCCTCTCCAAAGTGCCAATAGACTTCCATCACTACACCAAACTTTGGTGCTATTTTATAATACAGACTAGTGTTCTTGTGTCCCCACTCAAGATGCAGGTTTCTAAATACAGACCTCTGTAGGAAATTCCAAGCAATTATGTCTGGTGGCAGACTGAACAAGAAGACCCCTGGAAAATGGCAATTGGGAGAAAATGAAACTGTAGGTGAATCATGCCGAGACCTCAATTATTTTTTCTAATTTTGACCTACATTTTTGTCCTATGATGTAGATAACTCCCTTCCTTTTCCATTGTGCTTTTACTGGATAGTTCTTGTTTGATCAGGACTGTTTTATTAATGTCCTTATGGACCATACAGGGAGCCCTGTGTTTCAAGTTTTCTATCCTGAAAGACTGTTGTAGTCAGGTCCAAACATTGTCAAGTGAAGATTGTCAATCATCATGACTTACATAAGAGCATGGAGCTACAGTAATTTCTGAGATGAAAATGAAACTGAATTTGTGTATACAAGAACCTGGAAACTCCTCCCCACGTGTGAAAAAGTTTGCCCTCATTTCCTTTAACCGCACTTTCTTTCTCTTTCTCTTCATCTTTCTTCCCTTGCTGAGGTTTCAGTGGTTGGGATTTTTATGTTAGTGATTTTAAAGAGATTTCAGGAACCTCTGGCTCAACCATTACTACCTAGAAGAAGTTAGGCAACTATCCTTAGATACTAGCAGTGTGGAAAAACAGAAGCCATCAAGTCTGGAAAGAAAGGTCCACAAGAAGTTTCACAAATAGAAAGAAAATGAGTCAGAATGTGTATAATACTCAGAAGTTCAGAAATCAAAGCCTTGCTGGGCAGTGGTGGTGCACGCCTTTAATCCCAGCACTTGGGAGGCAGAGGCAGGTGGATTTCTGAGTTCGAGGCCAGCCTGGTCTACAGAGTTAGTTCCAGGACAGCCAGGGCTACACGTAGAAACCCTGTCTTGAAAAACTTAAAAAAAAAAGAAAAAAGAAAAAGAAATCAAAGCCTACATGTAAAGGCTAACTAACAGCACTTGCCCCTATTCTTTCTCCGTGTAGCCTGTGGGATCTCAGGTGACCAAGCAGTACATTTAATTTTTAAATTACATTTGTTTTTGTGGTAGGAGTCGGATGCATGTACCCTGGCAGGTGTGTGGTGTTTGGTGAACAATGTGAGAGAGTCAGTATTCCCCTTCCACCTTGTTGATCCCAGGGATCCAATTCAGATCGCCAGCCTAGGTGATGGGTCCCTTTACTTGTCGAGCCAACTTGCCATCATGGTAAATAGTGATTTTACAGAGGCTAAAGGAAATCCCAAGCTTCAAATTTCTTCAGTCTAGAGACCAGTGCTCAACAGAGCTGGATTCCACACATAATAGCTCAAGTATTAAAATGTGGCTGGAATCTAAGGGCAAAAAATATGTCTTAAAATGAAAAGGCATACAATGAGAAATTATAGCAGCAGCTTTGAGTTCTTAGTCATTACCCAAAATCATCTCCTATTATTGCATTACCTTTCCCTGTCCTTGTCCCTTTGTATTCCATTGCTGATGATACACTTCTACTGTGTTACTACTTCAAGGAGCCCCACAGCTCTGAGTTCACAACTCAGACAGTGGTATTTGTGTAAGCATGAACCACATCACCTGGAAGAGCTCAAAATCCAGAGAAATCCAAAGAGCTCAGGAATATGAACAGAACTTAAAAGCAATATAGAAGGAAAAACTGGAATCAAAACCCAGAATCCCCTGCCCTCTAGCCAAAAGCACTGTCTTCATTTGTTTCTTTCCATCCCTTACTCCCCTTTGCTTTGCCTGTTTGTGGGGATAACTACACACGCACACACACACACACACACATTTAGTATATTTATTATAGATAGCAGGATGGTAGTAGACTTACAGTTCTTGAGTAGGGGAGACATGCTCTCCAGCCCAGAGACCAGGTAACTTAGCCTTCATACACGCCTGTGGCCAGAGGCGTTACAAGTTTTCCAATTAGTTTAGCCTTTACAGATTAGAACTTGGTCTGGGCATCACTGAAACTCCTACAAGGTTAAGTCGTAACTCTTAATGAGTTACATAGAATATTCCTCCAGAAGTCATTCATATCTCTAGTGAAAACTTAAAAGAGCCAGTTCCTTCTTTGTAGCTATCTTTTGATTGTTATCCTCACCTGACGAAAAAGCAGTGGGTAGATTTGAAAAAAAAAAAAAAAAGGCCTTCTACCTTCCCCATAGCTGAAGAGTAATTTTCTCTCTTTCATAGAGACCAGATCAGTCTTTGTAAGACTGGTCCAATTTTTTTTTCCACATTTTTTTTGTTCCACGGGGACTCTTGTTGTTGCCATGGATACCTGCCCTTGGCACTTTGGGGATGCAGCAGAGCATCCATTATATCAGGACCCCCCACCTTGAATCACTTTGTACTGGCTTTTTTTTCCCTTCCCAGGCAATTTCTGGATCTGTCCTTCTGCCAACTTAAAGATTAACAGGAACTAGTTAAAACATTAATACTTTGACTTCCTTCCAAATCTTTTCCTATACAGCATAGCTTGACCTCTACCTTCAGCAATTCTATCAGAAAATGTGCAACAAATAAAAGAAATTAATGGAAATTATTCATATTGGAGATAGATTCTTCCCTGGGTAACAAAAAATCCCTTAATGCATTTTGCTGTACTTTTCAGAGAAAGCTAGACAAGAGAATTTTCAGAAATGAGCATAAAAGTTCCTATGCACTGGTCGAGAAATAAAATTTGATTTTCAAAAAAAATAAATCCACTGTATCACTGTATGACATCTTTTTCTAGGAACTTGTCTGTTACATAAGGAATACTCTTACCTAGACAAAGCAGCACAGAAGCAGGGAAATAAGAGTTCAGAGATGTTTAGATCACACTTATATTGAGTCATAACGTAAATGCTGGCATGGTCATGTTAATCCTGGGGGCTGCTTTATACACAAGGGTCATGTTTTCAATACTTTTGGACCCATGCCTTAGTATATATGCAGCAGGTGCCATCCTGGTGCTAAGACAATGTGAAACTTAACAATTCTACATTCCTTGATTTTGTTTAAATTTGTAACCCTAATGCTGCATCAATAATGGCCTGTTTTGCATATCTGTTTGATTGTACCTTCTTAAAGATTCATTTAAACCTGGGGAGGACAGCATGACTCCTACCTGCCTCTCATTAACAACATACTTTTCGGCAACTAGATAATGACTGGCTTGGGTATAAATCAGTAGAAATGCAGATTGCCATTAGGTGGGAAAAGGAGGAACAATTTCCAAGTAATTTTGAGACTGAAGGGTAAAAAATGCACATCTTAGCGAGAGCTGACTACGTAGGAAGGCTAGTGATTAAATATTCTGCTGTCTTTACTTGTCAGACAGTGAAAGAAAAGTTATCCTAGTAAAAATTAACTTTCGCAAATGACTTTGAATTTGGAGAAATAATGGAAACTAGTAGTTTAATCATGGGAAGAAAAGGGCCTTTCTGTTGGCTGCAGATTATCCTAATGGCTGAGATAGTACTGTATATGCAACTCTTAACTGTATTGACTTTAATGTGGAGACACATTTGGTAGGGCCGGGTAAGGAAGATAGCGATCAGTAATTCCGGCAGATAAAAGTCTGCAGTTGCTTGATCAGAGGCAGCATAGACGGCAAGCAGAAGCATCTTAAAGGGAAAATACATAAAATGTATTATTGGCCTACTCCACTCTTCTGCAATAACAACAGATAATAACATTCTTGCTCAGGATTTAGAGGGCATGCTTTTCAAGTTACTGTATTTCTTTGGTGATAAGTTGCTGGCACAGAAATGAGTGTTTAAGGGAAATGCATTTCAAAGCAAGGATTGCCAATAAATTATGCCAGAGGCCCCAGGTTTCTCAGGCACTAGAAAATACATGAAATTTGGAAATACAATCCTGGCTTTCAATTTCTTTTATCTGTCAAAGTCCTTTAGAATTCAACATGGCTGCTCCCTGCATTTTGTCTACTGATCTTTACTGGGGGGAAAAGAAAAAAGAAAGAAAGAACAAAAGATGATAACTGCATCTACCTGCAAGTCAAGTCAAATGAAGTAATAGAGTGATATGGTTTACTTTAAAGGGATTTTGGAGTATGAATTTATTTTATTCCTTGGTAGTTTCATACAGTGCATTTTTATCATATGCTTTCCCATCCACCATCTCTTCTCAGATCCTCCTACCCACCAAATTTCATGTGCTTTCCTTCTAAAAGAAACGAAAAACAAAAATGCCACTTAAAAATAAATGGAGTCCAACTTGTTAGCTAGCTACTCATGAGCCTGAGGCCTGCCCTGGAGTATGGTTGATAACCTAGTGTCAGTCCATTGAAGAAAATAGATTTCCTCTCCCAGCAGGTATCAGTTGCAAATAACTTCTTGGCTAGGGTGGTACTTTGTGTCTACTTCCCCTTTAAGTGCAGGGATTTTGTGTGGCTCGAGCTTATGCTTGTCTCGTCTCCGTCTCTGTGAGTTCATATGTGCATCTATCCTCTTGTATCTGGAAGATCTGTTGCCTTGGAATAGTCCACTACCTCTGGCTCTTACAGTCTTTCCAACTTTGCATAGATGGAGGAACCTTTAAAGGAGGGGTGGGCTAAAGCCATCTCACTCTAAATCACTCACCTCTGCATGTTTCAGACTCTGATTTTTTTTTCTGCTCAACAGTGACAAAAAATGAGCAGTCCTGAATATAAAACCACCTAGTTTTCTAGCTGAGTCTCTCAATGAAAAACAACTTGGCTTCAGCTCATGGTTCTGTTTCCTGTTTTGTTATTGTTATTTGTTCCCTAAAGAGATTTAACTTACAAAGCTACAATTTTACAGCATTTGTTTTAGTTTGGGGACTTTTGAAGTAGCTTGATCCAAGTATCTGGTTACTGTGTGACAGCAACCAAGCCAAATGGCTTTGACATTCAACTTGCCTGATTCCCAGAGAATTATCACCAGAGAAAAATGTTGGTTCTATCTTACTTTGGTGACTCAAGACAAATGGACAGCTGTGACCTTAACACAAATATAAAATAGGGTGAAACCATTAGGTCAAAGCGTCTGCAGATACTTGACAATTACTCAAAATTTTTAGAAGAGATCGTCTCCTAAGGTCTAGCATTTTCAATTTTGATCATACACATTTCAAGCTATGTAGTAGAGAAAATAAAGGAAAGAACTCTTGAAAAAATAACGGGGAATTTTGAGTATTGTTACTTGACTGCTCACTGCAGTTAGAATTACTCCCTTGGGAAGGAGACATAAAGAGACACAGTACAAACACTTAATGTAGGAACTTCCAGAACCAGAGAAAGAACATAAAGATGGCTAGAAATTTAAATAGCATTCTCTATTTTTTTCTAACATGCATTTTCTTGTTAATATTCTGCTCCTTTGAAGGAAATTGTGGTTCCTGGATAGACATAAGAATATTCTTTCATAGCACACCTAGACATGGGAGACCATTTATTTTCAATTTTACACAAGTAGGTTAAATTTAAAAGAAAAAAATCTCAGCCTGTGTGTGAGGAATTTTTGCCTGCATAGATAACACAGCTTAGATTTCTCTAGAGGGACTTTCCATAAACACAGGCTGCCTAAGCAAATCCAGAGCAACAGATAAGCAAGAGTTATGTATGTCTGTTTGATGTAGTCATTGCTTCTACCATCAGGAAAACATTATAAAACCAACAAAGTAGTTCTTGGTGCCCTCTTGCTCTACTTTCCCTTGATTTAAGCTCTAATTCTAAGACTTAGCTACCTGGAGCTACTGAAGTTTAAGTTAATTTAAAAATTAATTTAAAATTCACTTCTTTGGATGTACTAGCCACAGTTCAAGTAGACATGTATAGATAGAAACTAGCATAAAGGACAACACAGTTGTAGGGAAATCAATTGCATGACACTTCTGTTAAGTCTTTTAACTTCTTGAGCATAAGGACCACATCTTCCACACTGCCATTCTCTACCACATCTAGCTCAGTCCCTGATATAACTATTAAATGGTATTTTCCATTGTCATGAATTATGCTAAACTTGTTATTGGCAGTCTTTTATTTCATCATCTCAGTAATACTATAAAGCAGGTCCTATTATTATCTTTCAGATGAGTACCATGGGGCTTGGTGAAATTAATTGATTTGTCTAACATCACACAGCTAATATGTACACAAGCCAACTCTTTGTAACATGGAGACCAGTGGCCTACAAAGAAAAATGCTACATCCGTTCACATTTCACCATGGACAGGTGGACCTTCCAGGGCACATAGGTGCTCAGCATCACTCATACTGGCTAAAGAAGAATAAAGACAACATGAGATCTGTATATAAGCATGAAGACTAGGGATGTAAACAAGCCTGCTGGTTTGTGTTTAGGTGTTCGGTATCAGATTAGCTAGCTATGTTGTACTTATCTAAATAGATTAGCAAAAAAAAATTAGTGGTTTTATTTGTCATTTTGCATATGGTGACCATTGCCTTGTCTCCAGTGATCAGGATTAGTGAAACATAATCATTCTGTGAAGTCACCCACACTTGCTGCATTTACCAGAAGGTTCTATGGGCTTCCATGCAGCATATTTGTGCCAGGACGTGCAAATGCCAGCAAATCAATGTTCCTGCAGCTTTCACGGTCAGTGTGTTTGCCAGACGAAACCCCAGCCAGCCACTTTTTTAAAAAAAAAAATCAGGATAGCGCCTTGAGAAATAATACTTACTGGAACACTCCTAACACAGAGAGGAAGAAAAGATTTAAATCTAAAGCAAAATTATTTGAAGGATAAGGTGAAATGTGACTATATTGAAATTGAACATTTAATGGCTCAATGTGGCCATATAAAGTAGTTTTTACCAAGCATCTAGTCAGTCAGTTCTGAATCAGTCTGTGCCTCACTAGCACTGACAACACTAAATCTGACACCATCCTCACTGTCACTTGTCTCCACACAGGTCACCAGGTGTCCCAGTGTTATCTACATTGCTCCCCTGTGTTAGTTATTTTTCTTGCTGCTGAATCAAAATACCTGTGTGTGTGGGAGGGATATTTTTAACTAACAGTATCAGGAGATGCAGCTGATCATGACAAAGCAGTCATGGTAAGGGGAACATGAAGCTACAGAGCAGGCATGGCAACTGGAATATGAAGCTAATGGTTGCATGGTACCCACAGTCAGGAAGCAGGGAGAGATGAATGTCAGTCCATTTCTCCTTTCTTATTCAGTCCAGGACCCCAGCCCACGGAACAGAGCTGCCTATGTTTAGAGTATGTCTCCCCTCTTCAGTTAAACTTTTCTAGAAATACCCTCATAGACACAACCAAAAGTGTCTTTCCATGGTGATTTTAAATCCCATTAAATTTACAATAAAATCAACCACCAACCACTTTATGACATAATCATATTCCATGTCTTTCTCATATTGTTGTTCTGGCACACATTCTCTAACGAACCAAATCATACAAATTGTTTTTTCTGTTGCTGTGATAAATGCAATGACAAAAAGCATCTTGTGGGCTGAAGTGATTGGGAGCACTTGCTGCTCCTCCAGAGAACCTGTCCTTGGTTCTCAATACCCACATGGATTGCTCACAGCAGCTTGGAACTTCAGCTCCAGGACAATCAAATTCCACTGGCCTCCAGAAAACCCACACTCATGAACATACCCATACATAGGCATAAATACATATACCTAGGTTAAAAATAAATTCTAGTTAGAAAGTAACTTGGGGAAGAAAGACTTTATTTGGCTTACATATACCAATCACAGTTCATGATTGAGGCCAGTCAGTGTAGGAACAGAGGCAGGAATCACAGAGGAATGCTGCTTACTGGCTTGACAATCAACTACATTTTCTATATCTCCCAGAACCATCTGCCTAGGGATGATACCACCCACAGTTGGCTGGGATCTCCCATATCAATCAGCAGTCAAGAAAATGACACACAGACATACTTTGTCCACAAGTCAATCTGACAGAGGTATTTCCTCAGTTGAGGTGCCATCCTCTCAGGTAACTCTAATTTGTGTGAGGTTGACAAAAACTAAACAGCACAGTAGCCATGTGAATATAATCTAATTGATTAAGCTCATATTATATACCAGGCCCTTTAGTATGAACTTTTATGAATTATTCTATTGACTATCCTATCTTTTTTTCAAAGACAGCCATTAGAATCTTAGAGAAATTTGAGCAACTTTCCCAAGTCAAGCAGAAGACATTATCTCTAATAGTGAGTACAGAGCCTTGTGATAAACTAGGTTTATTTTAATTTGTGCTTTTTAGTTCAGGCATGTGGCTTCAAAAACGAATCACTGGAGATGATTTAGGCTATAGAAAATCACATCAAAACAATGGGTTCATTGGAGCCTATTAGGGTCATCACTAAAGGCAACGATTTCTCCTCTCCCTGAACCTTACCTGGCAAATAATTCACAAATATAATCAGAATACATTTTATGCTTGTAAAAAAAAACTGCAAAATAACAAAGCATCAATATAAGACCAAACCAAAGGGAATAATGATTCAAAAATGAGTCAAAATGTAAAGCTCAACCAAAAAAGTAATTCAACTTCAATCATTTCACTGACAGTTTTGGTCAATCTCATCATAGTAATTCCTCCACTAAGAGGCAGATTGAAGTAATGGGTGAGAAAATCTGAATTCAAATTCTCTCAGTTCCCACCTATGCTACCTTAAATTATCAATTTTTCTCTCTCTAGGACGTAGAAGTAGAGAAGAGGGAGAAAATCTGCACTTCATTGTAAAATACCGTAAATTTAAATTTTGATGTTCATTTAGGTATTAAATTAATGTTTACTGGTGGTACACTATGTGACAGCCATTGTTCCAAGCATTAAAAGTATATTGTCCCATTATGGTAAGTGAAACAAACAAATAATAAACAATACTGTAAATAGCAATGGCAAAAAAAAAAGATAGGTACCTCAACAAAATGCTATTTTATCACAGCTAATTACAGGATAGCTTTTTGACACCAAATTGGAGCGGAGAATCAGACTACTTTCAGACAACTGGAATAGGCTTAGACTCACTTGGCAAAAGAAGCCAAAGGTGAATTGAATCAGAATAGAAATCTAACTGTGTGCCTGCAAGGGACACTGAAGAGGTCAGTGGAATTCGCTGAGCCTATCCATTTGGAAAGGAGCTATCTGAAATAGCACTCCTTAGGTAGAAAAGAACCTGTCATGAACTGTAGATGGCAGTGTGAAAATGTTAGGCAAAGGCATTTTCAATGAGTTCTTGACAGTTGAGGGCAAAGCTCAGCGTCAAAGCAAAAAGAGATGTCTGATTCCACTGAAGTTATCTAAGTGCCCAGCCCCCAAAATAACTCAGAGTCATATTCCACCAATAGAAAAGCTAATAATAGAACCCAGCAAGCATTTCCTTCTCCTCCTCACCCTGTTCTTACCAATACTCAGTCACAAGGCAGCCATTGGTTGAATCAAAAAAAAAAAAAAACTGAAAGACAGTGCTTGTCTGAAAAACTAGCATAGTTTTTTCCCCAGGCTTGTCTGTTTGAAGTGACTTTATGGTAGATGGATAGAGACAAGTAAAATCGATAGGCTAATGTCTTTTCTAGCATCTCTTGCCCTTGCCCTTGACTCCCTAATTCATAAAACCGGAACTCATTGTTTCATTCCACCAATATTTATTGAGCCCTACTGGGCCCAGACTCTGTTCTTGGCTCTCAGGTTCCAGCAATCAATGAACAATAGCTGCAGAGCTGCCTAAAAGAGCTTCTGGGGTGCATAATTGAGATGATGGTATGTGTAAAATCACTTTGGCAGCCAGAAAGGTAGAGGCCAATATACCATTTAAAGATATCCAATTTTCTTCTGCTTCCAGCAGTGAGAAATGGAAGGGAGGGGGCTCTCTAAAAAAGGAAGGCAAATAGCAGAAACACTGTGTAACTAGCAAAACTCTTGCCACAAACCTCTCCCCTTTGTGTACTTAGACATACTATTAGAAATTTCCATTGTCTGAATCACAACTAAGGAATGTCTGGTGCTTGGTGTGGTGGTGGACAAGTATAATATGAGTACTCGGGAGAGTAAGATAGGATTGTAACAGGCTACTACTGGAGGGCTGCTAGCTAGTGAACTTTAGCCTGGGTTACCTAGTAAGGCCTTCTGTGAAAAAGATAAACAACAACAACAAAATGTTTCTGTGGAGGTGAGGCTTCTCTACTATGGAACTTGACAACAGGCCTATACTATTCACACCTTACTATACCTCTTTCAGTCTCCTACCCTGCCCATCCCACTAGGACATACATGAGCAATATCCTCTTCTAAGCCCATCAGACTTTAAGAAAGGCAAAGGGGGAGCAGAGATCTCTAGACAGCTACATTATCAGCTCTCTTTCCTTCTAGCACCTTACCTTATAAGGGTCATCTATCCTGATCCCAGTATTTGAACTATAAGTCAACATTTGTCTGTAAATATTAGGAAAGACTCACATTGTATGTGGATTCAGTAAATGCCCAGGCCAGGCAATATGAAGCTCAAAGATACCTTATTGAATTGGTAACAGCTATCAATACTACCTGAATCCTTACTAAAACCAGAAATCTTACAAGGGCTAAAACGACACAGAAAGAAAGTCATATGGTAGTTTACCATTGCAGTCTCTTAATTAAAGAAATATTCAATCTAGAGATGAAACTGATGAATCTGTCAAATAATATAATAAAATCAGAAGAAAAATGAGTCCTTCAACCTCTTATCTTACTTCCCTTGCTGTCTTGTATATGACAGACTAGCCACAAAAGATGCTTTTTTAAAATGTCAAGAACCCCACATTCCTTCAGAGGACATGAAACTCTCATTCAAATAAAAATGTATTCCTTAGAAAACACAGAAGCCCCCTTTATATCAGTGAACCCATCTATGATAACCGAGGCTGATGTCAGAAAACGAGTGTGACATGGGTCTCTGAAGGAGGCTGACAATGGTATAAGGGAGGAAGCAGAAAGTGAAATCTAGCCCTTTTGTGGCATTTAGATCCAAGGCTAGTCTTGCACACAAAGCAATGTGATTTGGTAACAACAAATGAAGTTTATTATCCCTTGAGGAACACTAGGCACAGAGTGCTCAAAGGCATTTTCCCTAACTATCCCTTCATACTATGTTTTCAAAATATTCTTTCATACATGTTTGGGGCATAGAGCAGTTACAAAACAGCCGAGCTACTCGCCTTAGAAATGACATAATAATTTATCCTGTAGATAGCAAACTTGTACCATCAAATAAATTTGCATATTTTGTTTCTGTTGACAATGATTTATTGGTTTGTTTGATTTGTTCATCCAATTACTTCTAGATTATCCGTGTGAGGAAAAATGTCTGTTGAAGGGAAAAATTGTTCTCATATACAGATCATGAGATGAGATAGTTCCCTTTATGACATTATATCAAGCACACTGTGGTCAACTCTAGTGACACATTTTAGGAGCAGATTTTGAAAAATGTAAAATAGATCTGGACCATTATAACCAGATAAGGAGACTTGATTAGAATTCATGTCAGACAAATAACCAAAAAGAGGGTCCTTAAATATATAACCTACAAAAGAAGTAATTAGCAGGGAACTTAGAGATGGTAAATTTCAGACTATCTATTATGTGGGAAAGAGAGAACCTTTACTTGGAAAAGTGGGAAGAGTTAGACAGAGAAGATGGCACTTCACTCTAATCTCCATTCATTCCACAGACACACTTTGTGAAAGTGCTTAGGACATGCTAGGCATTATCACCAGATTCTGAGATGGCAAAGACCAAAAAGAGACATGACCCCTACTCAGAAGGGCTTAACTTTGTCTGAGGATTTCCTTTTCTATGCAAAAGAATTGGTTCTAACTACTATGGAAAGATGAAACATAAAAGGAATTGCTTGATTCAAGCAGAAGGCAGAAGTAGGATAAGGGAGTTTTTTGTTACAGAGATCAGCCCAACAAAAAGAAGTTTCTCTCAATTCAACCTTCCCCATTACAGAGAAACCTACCTCATAAGAGCTAAAGAGAACCTCGTCGGCAGAGGGATTTGAAGAAGTTGAGCAAGATAGCTTTGAAGGAGCCTCTGATCTCAGCTACTATATTGTTCTACTGACAACTAGATGTTCTACAGACCAAGTAGATATTCCAATTTAACAAACAAGAAAAGTACAAATTTATACCAAATAGTTTTCCTTGGGAACAGGGTTCTGGTTCATGGGAGTTTTAATGTATAAGCCTCAGATATACTATAAAACATAAATTTTAAAGGGGAAAATTAGGCTGATGAGATGTCTCAGTGGATAAAGGCACTTTCACCAAGCCTGATGACCTAAATTTAATCTTCAGGACCCAAATGGCAGAGAAAAGTAAATTATGTACAATATCCTCTGGCATCCAATGTAAGTCATGACAGATTTGTGTGTGTGTGTGTGTGTGTGTGTGTGTGTGTTCCACCAACGAAAGTCCAAAAATCAAAAGTCACTTGATAATGATTTCTGTTAATAGCATATCACAGACATTTACAGGACTATACCTAGATATCTAATAATATTTAACTATATAATCACACTTATAAAGTCATAATTCTCCAAATATGGGACTAAAGTAATTTATAATACTATTGAAATATATTTTGTCACTAAAGCACATTTCTCAATTTTTAATATAAAAAGACATGCTTCTTTCCAGTTCAGGTGTTCTATACACTATTCTAAGAATGTACTAACCTGTTAATTTCTAATAATTCTTTGAAGTAGATGCTTAAAATCTATACCATTCAACAGATGAAGAAATTGAGAAGCAGAAGCTAGATAATTTATGCACCTAGCAAAAGGGATTCAAACCCAAGCACTCAGGCTCCACGCACACACACACACACACAACACTATTCTTTTGAAATTACAGCCCCATCATTTCCCACTTCCTTTTCTTTGTCCAAACCTTCCTGTGTATCCACCCCTTGCTCTCTTCCATATTCCCCATGCTCTTATCCTAGCACTACAGAACCATGTTGTATTTCCTTTTGTCTACATAAAAATTCTTTTATCGCTGCAGCACCACTGGATTACAGTAGCTGGGAACAAATGCCACTATTACAAAAAGATGCAAGGTCAGACCTGAGTGGCAAGTGAGTCACTAATCACTGGCTTCCACATAACAGATTTGCAAGTCCCGAGATTCAAGTTTTTATCTGCACACACACACACACACACACACACACACACACACACACACAATTTACATCTTTGACCTTCATGCTTTACTGCATGAAAATACTTAGAACTGTGGCTGCAGAAGTCATCAATGCTAGAGCTCTACTTGATCTGCTCTTGTGGATTAACTAATCTGCTCCTCCTCCATTCATGTATTTCTTCTTTGGATTTCCTTTGTTAATTACCTAGAAGTGCTGTCTCATGGCCTTATACATAAGTGAGTCTATTCCTGCCCCCCTTTTTTGAGACAACGTTGTGCTGTATGGGATGAAGGAAATGAATCATGGCAAGTTGGGAAAAATGAACTTGTTATTACAGATCCTGCCATAATTTTTTAAATTGAAGTTCAGATGATTGAAGTAGCATTCAATCCCTTTTATTGCCCTTGGTATTTTAGCCAAAAAAAATAGTCTCCAAAAATTAAAAAATTCTAAATTAATTTTATTTTTCTTCTTCTTCTTCTTCTCCTTCTCCTTCTCCTTCTCCTTCTCCTTCTCCTTCTCCTTCT
>NW_021604562.1:6972729-6999384 GCF_004785775.1 Grammomys surdaster | reverse complement strand
CTTCTCCTTCTCCTTCTCCTTCTCCTTCTCCTTCTCCTTCTCCTTCTCCTTCTCCTTCTCCTTCTCCTTCTCCTTCTCCTTCTTCTTCTTCTTCTTCTTCTTCTTCTTCTTCTTCTTCCTCTTCTTCTTTTCTTTTATCTGAATGTCATACCATCAGTTAAATACTAGTTAGGAAGATAAATGCCGCAGCTTAATTTTCCTTACTTCTGAGTCATTTCTTCCTCCTGCTTCTAACCTTCAGAAAGTAGTCATCAACCATGGCCAGATCACTTCTGCCACTGACTGATTTGACATTACTGTATCCATTAGTGGGTGCTATGTGTACAGCACATACATTTAAGGTGCCCACTTTAAGCATTGCCATTTATTTTCCTAGAAAGGCATCATTACCTAAAGGAATAAATCTTTTAGTCTGTATCAGCAATCAAAGAACTCAACTAAATGATGAAGTAAATTAGTCCAAAACACAGCATGCTTGTTCATGGACTTCTTTACCTTTTAGCTTAGACATTTATCTGTGATTGTGATGGTGGCTTTGCTAATAACGTAGGACACAAGTTGTTCTGCAACCTCCTCCTTCCTAGCATACTTTGCAATCATATCTGATTGGGCAGAAACAAAGAATACACAAAATCTATTTACACAAAAAGGCATGCCCACCATAGCATTGTCTTTAATGACAATAAGGAGGAAAGATGTAAATATCATATAGTCTCAGATTGAAGGGTTATATAACCATTACAAAATAGGCTTTTTCTGGTAAAAACATAAGGAAGTATAAGTTGGTAATAAAGACCAAGTTATGACAATGGTTACCATTGGCAAGAAAAGAAAGACACATGACTATGAAAAAGATAGGTCAATTTCAAGTAATTATAGATGCTCAATTTCTTAAACTCTCTAGAAGGCACGTCTCTATTAAATTCTTTTCATATATTTATGTGTATCTGAATTATTTACTTTTTCTTAATTTGAGGGGCAATAAGCCAGGAAGTTACTGTTACAGTTGATGACAAAGTACTTCCTATGACACTTAGAAATCACCAAATGAAGGTAATGTATGATGTGAACATACAAGTCTATGAGTCAGATTTAAATCTAAGACTTTGATTACTAAAGGAGCATTAATGAGGAAGTAATTGGTATGGGCAGATACAAAGCCAGATCAAGGACCATTTTTTCTGGCCTTGAACTCTCTATTCTCCTACCTCAGACTCTCAAGTGTTGGAATTACAGGTGTCTGCCATCAACTCAGGCTGCTAAATCGTATTTTAAATAGTTTTGCAAAGCAAAGTATATATCTTTATTTAGCAGGTTGATAGGTTTAGCAAAAGACAAGGTTGAATCACCTTTAGACAAACTTGAGTTGTAGTGGTCATTTTTAGTCATCTCAGTATCTTTGCTTATGTAAGTCATGGTTTCTCTGTGTATTCCTGGGTATACTGGAACTCACTCTGTCGACCAGGCTGGCCTTCAACTCAGATATCCACATGCCCCTGCCTCCTGAGTGCTGGGATTAAAGGTGTGCGCCACCACTACCCATCTTCATCTTGCTATCTTTTGACAACAATGTGGTTGTCACCCTGACCAGGCTTATGTTTATTATTAAATAAACATAATTAGTGACCACAGTGAGTGAAATGGTGCTATCTGCCAACATGGCAAGTGAAATGAATAAGGCATAGACTTTGTCCTCAAGAAATCCTCAAATAACAAGAGGAAAGACAGATATGTAGCCAATGCTCATGAACATACTGTAACAGGCTCTGAAGCAAAAGACTGAGCAACCATCAAGGAGGTACTTCTGTAGGAACAGGAAGGATATTAGAAGACATAGCACTGGTTCTGGATGTTCCAGGAATAATGAGGTAACTCAAGCAGAAGCAAAAACATAATCAAAGGCATAAGACATGAAACTATAGGGGTGATTTCAGTGAACAGTCTACAGTCTAGTGTGACTGGATCTGAGGAGATATCAGACATAAGACAAAATTTTGCTCTAAAATTTTTAAAGAAATTTGCAAAGAATTATAAGGATGGTTGTGACGAGACTAGGTTTGCACTTTAGGAGGATCAGATGAATAGAGAGATTAAGCAAGGAGATCTCAATTTAATGGGGAGACAAGAGAATCAAGAACAAAACAAAAGGGTCGATGGCACGCCCTAGAGGGAGCAGCTGCAATGGCATGGAAAAACGGGATGACAGGTTTCCCAGCATTTCTACATAGAAATAGTAGAGATAGTGAAGGGGAAAGAGGAAAGTAGCACTGAACTTTCTAGTTTAGATGTTCAGTGGTTGAGTGGGAGCAAGAGCCGGGCTTTCTAATGAAATATTTTATAAGAAGCTATCTTTAGGCCTATCAGTTGGAGCTGTCCATCAGAAAAGCTTGTTTTCTGTTCCCTCAAAGCAACTCTGGAACCTAACCTCTTATTTCCTCTTCCATTGATCCTATCTTAGTCTTGTCCACCATCACCTGTACCCTGAACTCTTAGAATAGCCTTCAAAGTAATGTCTTTGCTTCAATTCTGGCCCACCTTCTAGCCCATTCTCTACAGAGCAGTCAGAGTACTCTTTTAAAAATATTGGATGCTAATACACACACACACAAACACCTTCTCAAAATCTTCCAACAGTTTTTGATCTCATGTAGAATGAATCCAAACTGTTTAATCATGACCCACAGGCTCTGACCTGATTATCTTCCTACACTCATTTTCTATCAGTCTTCTTTTCACTCATTCAACTTTAGCCATCCTGGCTTCCTTCTTTTGTGCTTTATGCAGTCTAATCCTGTTTCTATCTCAGCGTGCCATTTCAGTGACTCCATGAGGGTTTCTGTGATGTCTAATCACCATAAACATGAAGCTTAATTTTCATGGAGGCAGCTCTGGGAATTCTAGGACTCATTTGCATAAGCCTGGACAGGGCTCAAAAAAATGTAATGTTAGGGGAGTATGACAGGAGCAGGAGAAATGAGGAGTATATTATAATAAAAGCAAAAATTAAAAGGTTCAATGTAGGTGACGAAATCCAAAAAAAATGAGCAAGTAAACAGCTTATTAAACAAGCCAGGATGGGTGCCAGGAAAGATCACAGAAGGACACTTGAAATTATGATATATGTTTATGAGTTTTGCCCTACCCTCACCTGTGACTAAATGTTTTCTTACAGCTTCTATCTCGAGTTCTCCTTCCTAAGGATCTAGCTACCAACTCAATTGGAAGTTCTGCGGTCATTGTGGTCATTCTTCCTTTATATTCTCTACAGGGACACACATGGAGCTACAAACATATTAAGCATTTGCTACACATTCTCAGCACCACCTAAACTTAAATGAACTTTAACAGGATTAAATTCAACCTGAGAATGTCAAGACAAGGGTGATTTGGACTGATAGAAAAAAAAACTAACAGTTTTTGTGACACTTCCATTTGAATGGAAACAACACTATTCATCCTATTATATACCTCACAAATCCAATAGGTGCTCCATAAATATTTGTTGGAAGGGTAAATGCATGTCTGAATACACTAATGCAACTTTAAACCCCATTATTCAAAAATAATGCTCCAATGACAGAAAGCAAACATTTTGTTTATTCTATCGTGGTCGTACTTCAGTAGTGCCCGGTTTATTTCTAAACACTCCAATTTAAAAAGAGACATCACAAATTCAAATGAGCTTACGGTTGAAAGAACAAAGTTCTGAGAATTTTGGAACCAGTAAAAGCCAATACAACTTAACCTAGTGAGATCAGGAAGACACATAATAAAGCCCTTGCAATATTTGAAGGATCAACAGTAGGAACAGCACGCAGAATTGCTTTCCATAGTTCTAGCAGTTAGGGCCAGGGAAAGAAGTTCTAGAGAAAAAAGAAACAAAAGATTATCTCAAAACAAGGATAACAGACCTTACCATAACAGACCTCCCATACCATTCCAATCACCCTTTTCAGGCAAATTCAAGATAAACATACAACAGGACATCCGTGGGTAGGGGGTGAGATTTCTTCATCTAGCAGAAAATTCAAATGAGAAAACACTATTCAAAACCAGACTATAACCAGCTAGTGGGGCCATGAAACTAAGTTAGCTAGCCGTGACTATAATTTTCAAGTGAATTTGAACATAGCAGAGAGCATCACAATAAGCACGGATAAGCACAATTTGGAAAACTCTGTTTTTAAAACATGCTGACAGATGTCTGAAAGTGTGTGGACAGCCACAGTGTAGCATGGCTTTGAGATTGTGGAATAGAACATGTTTGGGGGCTGGTTAAGAACAGTTGTTGCTCTTCCAAAGGACCAGAGTTTGGTTCTCAGCATTCAGGTCAGGCAGCTCACAACTGCCTGCAACTCCATCTCTAAGGGATCTGACATCCAGTCTCTTCCAGTATTTGAGGGTGCCTGCATACACACACACACACACACACACACAAAAAAAAACTTAAAATTTAAAAGACAAATATGATTTATTACTGCACAAGTGTCCCTTTGCAATGTCCTATGTGTGGCCATCCAAAGAACTGTTTGTTATCTTTTTTGTTGCAGAGATCCAAAATTGCTGTGTATGAGAAAATGTGGTCTTACATGAAATCCGCAGAACCATCTGTGTTTACCAAAACAACAGCTGATGGGGTAGCCCGAGTTCGGAAGTCCAAGGGAAAGTTCGCCTTCCTGCTGGAGTCAACCATGAATGAGTACATTGAGCAGAGAAAGCCGTGTGATACGATGAAAGTTGGCGGAAATCTGGATTCCAAAGGCTATGGTGTGGCAACCCCTAAAGGCTCAGCATTAAGGTGGGTGGAATAATATAACAATATCCGTGTTGTTATAGTATTCCACCTACCCTGATGCATTTTGTTGTCGTTTTCTTTCTTGTGGAATTTGAGGTAACTTTTAAAAGTTTAAAATCTACAATATTCCATGGAGTTAAATAAGACGGTAAATTATGGTTTCATCTATTTAATGCATCCATTTTTTTTAATGTTCTCTCTCTCTGTGTTGTCCTCTCTGACTGTTTGTTGCTGTTTTAATTTTACAGTTCAACGGCTTTTTCAATTTAAATGGTAAAAGCCAAGTTCTGGTGACGAATGTTAATTGCATGGATGTGGTGTTCTTGTTACTTTTTTTCTCAAAGACAATTTCCCCACCCCGCACACTTCAGTTTTGAGCAAATGTTATCCTCCATGCCACCTTCCAATATTTAACCCTGTATTTGCTGTACAGACATTTTTATAGCTCCACGTTCTGTGAAATTTAGCCAATTTGTCCTCTTGTGCTCCTTTTTTATACGTTAACGATTTCCTAAGCATTTGTGCATTTTCTTACAAGTTATGTTTTATCGTTTCAAGAAATGCTGTTAACCTGGCAGTATTAAAACTGAATGAGCAAGGCCTCTTGGACAAATTGAAAAACAAATGGTGGTACGACAAAGGAGAGTGCGGCAGCGGGGGCGGTGACTCCAAGGTCAGCCTCAATGTCACCACAACCGGGTACCCTTAGTGACGAGTAATCGGCAAGACTGTTATCTTATTATTGAGGAGAGAGCACGAGACACATACAGAAAGTAGAATGACCAGGTTATTCCCCTGCCTGGCAGCTTTGGGAACGAGAAAGACTTTAGGGCACTGCCCACATTTTTGATCTAACTTGGGTCCCTTCTTAAACTCCCAGACAGAGGCTCCCTGTCCACACCCTTTCCTTTCTCCACACGCCAGACTGGTTTCTATACGAAGGCCATTATACAGATTTCGATGCCCTAGGCTTTCAAAAGCCTAAGGGTGTCCCGTGAGACTCCCCCATCTGCCTCAGTTGAATCGTGTAAGAAATCAGATCCAGCCACTGAGATGACAGGATATAATTTGTTTGGTTCTATTTTTTTCTAGGATGTGATAATTGCTCATAGAAGTTTCTTGAGTGAGTGAGAGTGACTTCTATTACTTGTATGAGTGATGAAATGTTCTTCTCTGTATGTGGTGGCTGATTTAAGTAGGCCCCACTTAACTTGAAAAGCAAAGAGAAAGATCAATTTCAAGTTAAATGGGGTCTTTCTTTAATAGGTCACAACACACAGAGACTTTGCAAAAGGGCTTTTATGTATTTGAACGTGTGCATTGCCTGTGATACTAGTTGTGTGTGAATCCCTGATTTGGCTTCTCTTTAGCGGTGTTTTTGGTTCAGGTAGGTCTAATTGTTATCCAGGTTGTCATCATGAGAAAACCCATCTTACTTAACATTCTTTTTGGTTCCTAATACTCTTCGGGGCTAGAATGGATGAGTAGCCATCACCCAAGCAACAGGAAATAGGGGCTTTCTCAGAAACCAAGACACCAAGTCATGGAGAGGCACTTCAGGTAAGTACAGGAGAAGACCTGAAAACAGATTTCTCCATGGCCCAAGGAGCATGCGATTGATACTGAAACTCGTGAGATCAGCTCTTGAACAACCAAGATACCATGGGCATCTTAATGTGAAGAACAGTGTTTCCCAACCACAGAGCAACAGACAGGCAAGCCAAAACTTTTTTTCTTCAGAGACAATGCTTGTAATTCTGCTCTTCTCTTTCCTTCTCCATCTCTTGGGATCCTGGCAGAAAAGCTAGTTTGCCAATCTGCAGTATAATATGGGTTTGGAAACACTGATCCAGAGCACTTTCAAAGAAGCAAATTTTCAAACAACTTTTATTCATAATCTCACCAGGCATTGGCAAGGCCTTTTATTGTAAAACCTTGATTAACAAGAATACACTGAACTGGTGGCCTGAATTGTCAGTCCCCATTCCAAACTTCCATTGGTGAGAAACTTTAATGATATCCAAAATGAGAAGACCTCGAGGAATTGAGTTTTTACATAGTTGCCAAGTGATAGCTGCAGCTAGATCTTTCTCCTATAACTTCTCTTCATCTGGATTGACCCTCAAACATTAGAGGCTACTTCCCTGAGGCATGAGAGTGGATACAAGCAGTTTAAAGCAGCATGTCAGTAGCCAAAAGTGAAGTATTCTTATTAACAATCCCATCCATCCCTATGGATTCCAATTAATCAAGGTTTTACTATGTGCCAAAAAAGCAGTGACTTCCTTTCTCACCAATGTAAACTGATGACACTGAAAATTTAGCCAATCATTTGCTTCATTTGATTTTCACAGTGGCTATCCTGATGCCCAAAGTATTTAGCACCTTCCTCTCAGAAGTTTTCTCATGGTATTATCAGGCCACCGAGAACCTAATTCTATTATTCAAGTGAGTTACAGAATGAAAACGGAGCTGGATTGGATACTTTGTTATCATGAACTCATCATTCAGAGGAGCCATGGACTAAATCAAGATGCCTCTAAATAATCCACACAATGCCAGAAGTGCCCAGGAGTTGTACAGTAACCAGGTGTTTGATGATTTACACACACACACACAACACACACTCACAGGTATACATGCAAGCACACACACACATACACACACATACACACACAAAAACCTGGATGGATTTGACTGACCTTTACTTTTCATGAACCAATTTAGTATCACAAAGATCCCAAATGGTTAAACTAGCTTTTTGCTAATTATTACCAACAATCACACTCTTTGTTCCTTTCTTAGTATTGTCTCTGAGTTTTATCTAGTAACTTTATTGCTAACTTAAAATTTCCAGATTTTTCTGAAATTTGGCATGCAAATAGAAAATATCTCAGTAGATCCTAATTGTTTCAAACTTCTTTAGCCATAGTGCTATCTGCCAGGCAACTTGCAAATTACTTTTCTTGGTCACCC
Source organism: Grammomys surdaster (assembly GCF_004785775.1). NCBI lineage: Eukaryota > Metazoa > Chordata > Mammalia > Rodentia > Muridae > Grammomys > Grammomys surdaster. The sequence continues at coordinate 6,991,613 of NW_021604562.1, read as the reverse complement.
CTTCAATTTACCTTTTGCAATAAGCCAACTCCATTCTCAAGTATGGATAATAGTGGAATCAAAGCTGCATATCCAACAACTGCCTCTTCTGCCTGCGAATTACAAAGGAGCCTGCATTTATCTTCTTCCTTCTTGCCACCTGCTTTTTTTTCTGAGAGTGAGCACAAGGAGCAAGAAACGAACTTGATTGACTGTGTTTCACGACTACTTCGTGGGTACCATCCAACATGAATCCATTCAGAAGGTAGAAATGCGTTGAAACCTCCTTAACTCGGAGTGCTTTGATTAATAATATGGAATAAACTAGACAAGGACCAGTCTACAAAGTAAATTTATATGACTATGGATGTGGATAAGAGAGGTTTGTTAAGCAAATGAAGAGTTTGGACTAGACTGTCAGTTGAATATTTTCTTGAGAGAACAAACCTTTTTGTTTGAAAGGTTGGAAGTACGCATCACATGTAATCATATTCATTATAAATCTACCCACTAAGACAGTTCTCCTGGGGACCTCTGATAAAGCAATGTTTTATAGTCAGTCTACATTGCAAAATAGAACTAAAAGGAGAAAATATCATGCTTCAGACGTATTTTGTAATTCAGGATTTGCTTCCCTCATTCTGACAATTCATCTTCTGTGCTAGTTCAGATCAAGGAAGTTTTATCCTATTAGTAAAATGGCTTGAGAATTACACTTCCTTATTGACTCTTGTCCCCAGTTAACATGACAAAATGACCACTGAATGTACCATCATTTCATAGGGAAAGTGAGATCCACAGGTGGTGCTGACTTTGAGACAGTCACACAGCCAATGCCATCACATGTCTCTTCTGACTCTCAGGTTCATATCTTCTGAGAATATTGCACAGACCAAGCTATTGCAACTACCCACCCATGAATGGTATGAATCTAACTGCATGAGCTGTGTTTCTCTAAGAATCAGGTTCATTCTCAATCGCCTTGGGTACCAGGCAAATGGCATATTTAAGCCATCCTAGCCCTCGGTACTGATTACTAAAAATGACAATAATCACAAAACCTGACATTTGCAAGTGCCTCCACTATTTCAAAAACACTTTTACACCTATTATCTCTGAAACTGGAAAAGGGAGAAAACACCTGTATTGCTTATCTTTCTTGCTTGCTCCTATAACCTTTAAATTACGATAAATGGGCAATTATGTTAAATTGTTGACTTTTCCCTCTCGAACATGAGACAGCATGCATTCTGAGCATATTCTACCAATTTTACTATGCTATAGAAAGAACAGGAACTTTTCATGTTGTCAAAAATGAGTACACTCTTAAACTAATTTAATAGATAGGCTATTTTCTTTCCTGAATACAGGGAATTAAGAAAGGGATCATTAACTAGAGTAGCTCCTGAATAAGACCCATAGGCTAGAACCAAAACACTACTTGCCTATACCAATTTCTCAAGTCTAGGCTAATAAATCCTGGCCAAATTATACCTGATCTGCCCTTGATGATCTATAAATGTACAGGACTAAACCATGAAAATAAAGACTGTGGTTTGGGAATTTTCAACCAACAAATCACCCTATTGTGTTGTTGCTTTGTTGTAAGAAGTGTGAAAATACAGTAATTAAGAGGCTTGTAGGTTATTCCAGCTATAAACCTAGATCACTAGAGGTTTGAGAGACAGTTGATGAAAGTCTATCACAGTAAAAACAGAGCAGATAGTGATTTTGCTGAGTTCCCATATAAGGGCATTAACCTTCTTCCACAGCTATCAGTCCTCTCATAGTTTTATATCCTAGTCCTTCCACCCACCTAACTTCATTCCCTTAATCTTACATAAATGACGCCAGCTTAGTTTTTCTGTAAACCTTTACCTTAGTAGAGCAAAGAATGTCAGTAAAAACAAGCTATTACCTGGAGTGATAAGATATTACAAAACCTGTCCCATCTCAGCCTAGATTTGCATCAATGGATTTAAATAGACTTCTAGTATCTATACTTTTAAAGATGAAAAAAGAAGAACAGCACAGATTGTGTACCTTTGAGAACAATGAAACAGAATGTTTAAATGGAACCATTCTGAACTCCTTGACTGCAGTACGTATTGTGTCACATGTAGGTACCTTCACTTGTAAGGCATAAGAAATGGTGTAGAATATTAATAAATAAATGTAGTTGAAATTATAATAAATAAAAACTAGAAGAAAATGACAAGTATGTGCCACATACATTGAGAAAAATCATGGAATTTATTTTAATAGATTTAAAAGTTCCTTGAAATTAAAATCAGTTGTGTCTACTTTCATCTATGTGCTTTTAACATACATTTACAGTTTGTTCTCTTAAGAAATTCGACAGTTTGCTACTTCTTCCCTATCTTTATCAATCTTTTTTCTTAAAAAAATTAATCTTACACATTTGCTTAGCAAGTCTTCCATTCAGAGACAGTAAAAAATGGCACTTCGAGATAGCCTGTTTCCAAATTCCCTCAGATCCATAGTTGGTCCTACCTAAAGGAATGAGACTATTGCTGTTTTTCCCACGTGTATAACATGAGATCTTCAGTTTTGTATGTATTTCTCCTCCTGTGTTTGTCTACAATTTTCCTCTCCTATGCCACCATCTTTTAATTGCTTCTCTTCCACACCCAGAATTCTTTGACAATCTTGGGCCTTAGGGAATGGACATGAATCTGCATCTGCCTTTATCTGCAACAAAAATGGATCTTTTACTGGCAGGAGCCATTCCTAAAGGTTGACACTTTGGATGCCCAGGGTTAAGATGGATCCCAATGACACTTTATTGACACTGTTATGTGTATAGGCAAGAACCATTACAGAACGATGACACTTCCTGAGTCTTAGCAGAAGTTCCTGTGAATCCCCAAGACTTGTTTGGGATCAAGGAGTAGGGTGAGTATACTATACTCTTCATTGGTTTGCATGTTTCTGTGCTGGTACTGCCTCCTGGAAATATGAAGAACCTGACAATTTTTTTTCATGGTAGTGACTAAATTTGCTTCTTGAACTGATTCAGGTCTTCTTCCCAAGAGCAAATCCTCACTTTCTCTCAAATGACTACTTCAAGCAAGGGACCAGTTATATTAAGAACTGAACCACTCCAGTACTGCCAAAACCAATGATTTTGCAAATGATGCTTAAAAAAAAAATTCTACCATTGGGAAAAATGTAATCCACAAAGAAAATACTGTTTAATTATTTCATTGTTTGACTTAAACACAACTGACTGTGTGGCCTTAGCATAATTCCTATGATTAAGACATGATTGATTATATATGTTGTTATCCTGATAACATGAATATGTTTCTTATTGACAAACAATAACCAAAATATCCAACACCAGAGCTACAGAAAGAACAACAGGAGAGAAAAGCAAGAAGGTAAGAATGATATTACACAGTTGTCAAGAGGAAGGACACTGTTGCCATAGCAAAGATTGAAATGATGCATATCTATACACTTTCTTCCCCTTGAGGAGAAAATAACTGGGTTTCATTTCATTTGAAGAGGTTAGAGAACCACGCTGTCTGAAAGGTAGGACAGCTATGGAAAAGAAATATGAAATATTTAATGCATCTAAGTTATTTTTGTTAGGGTGGGAGTTGGGGTTGGTGAAACAGGGTGGGGGTGGATTTTATAGAGAACAGTTAAAATCCATTCTCTTTTGACTTTTTAGAGAGCGGTATAGCATTTGGCCCTTGGCACATGAGGCTGGAACCCATTAGTTTGAGGTGGCAAAAATGTGGTCTAAGTGTTGGATTAACATTTTTTATTCATTTTATCTAGCACTAAAATACATGTCAAATATGGATCTAAAGCAGCAGCATACTATATTTTAATATATACATATTATATATACATATGTATATATAAACATATATACACAATGTTTATATGTATATCAATATACACAGACACTCATAGTAAGACTGCTAGTATTTCCTGTCTAACATCACTACTAAGAATGCAGGCATGATGTGTGGGTGCTAGAATGTGTGATGAAAGAGATTGGTATGTGCCTTTGGTTTGGCAATCTGTACCAAGTTTGTAAGTTGGATATATAGCCACCATTTTTTTCAATCTATATTTAAATACAAGCTAAGATTGATTATTTGTAGCCTGAAGACTTACATGTCTTCAGAAATGTTTATCATTTGAGTTTCTGACCTCTCTTGGTACTCCTGAAATAAACTAAATAAAACACACTTATACATGATAAATACCAACCACATTTGATGACTTGAACTTTTAATGCATGTTAAAATGGAGTTTTTAAAGCTTACTTGGACAAGTGGGAGTAACATTTACAATGTTTTTTTCTTTTAACTGAAATATGTCAATTATTTTTCCACCTTCGTATCTTCTCTGAATCCCTGCTCTCTCTTGAGAAAAAAAAATTGAGTAAGGAATCTTTCCACATAGTTAGGCTGTGAAATAATTGTTTGGCTTTTTAGTGACATAAGCCAGAAAGAGGTCTAGGGTTTTTTTTTTTTAACAGAAATCAATCAGGAAAAATCTATGATCTGCAGAATCAAAGTTTCTCTTGTTTTGAATATGAGAGGTTGTCATATGGAAACACTGCTGGATTTAACTCCATATCTCAAGTTTACTTCTGAGGCTGCTGTGAAAGCACAGATGGTCATCAATACATTTTAGTCATTAGCATTGTTAGGCCCTTAGAAAAATGACTCCCAGCTTTCAACTCCTAATGTTGTATGCATGCATTATTGAATTTGCTCTTCGCACTTACATTACATTATGAGCCCATTAGCAAGGAGTTAAATAGGTTTGAGCTACATTTGTGAACTACGTGGTTATAAATACTCTCTCAGAGGTGGCTTCTAGCAACTAAGCACTGAATAACTCTGCAAATCATTGGAGCTTCCTCTGTGAAATGAGGGTCACTTGAACACTCAGAGTTTAGTAATGCCAACAGTCAAAGGGTATGGAGACAACTCTTAGCAATCCAAAGGCAAAAAGAAATTTCAAATGACATAAATCTTATTCTGCACTCCTACATGCAGGAACTCCTGTGAAAAATAGGATGACAGAATATTTTTAATGACTCCATACACCTGTACATTTTAGGGCATGTTTGGAACTGTCACAGCCTCCAGTAGCTGGCATATAGACAAGTAAATCCCTTCACTACATATATCCAAAGTGAACTAATAAAAACGAATACTAAAAGCCACATGCTAAATCCTATCACTCAGCAAGGCTTCTTCTCTCTTTCTTAACCATCAGTTGACTCCAACAAAGCTGTGCAGTGAGAGCTGTGCCTGCCTGCACATACTTCTTATGCAGAGTGATACTATTGCTTCTCCAAGAGAGGCTGGAATGATACACTAGTGACTGATTACTGTGACTACCTGAAGTAGTCTCAGTTTAAAGATGGACAGAAAAATGGAGAATACCTCTCTCTCTCCACTGGGCTGATGATATTCCAGAGGCTGTTCAGAAAAATACCAAGAAGGAAGAATTAGTACCTTAAAAACAAGTGTTTGGATGCAGAATAAGGTGGCAGAAATTTTTCCAGCTTCATTTGTGACCATTTCCATTTTCATTGCCTAGGTATTATGTTGTCAGAGCAGATTTCAAATTACATTTATAAACTTACCATTCTTGTTCATATATTTCTTTTGCTTTTTTGTGTGATCTTTTCTTTTTCTACAGCCTACATATTGACACATATATTTATCCTTCCTAAGGGCACCACTGAAGATCTTTGGGAATCATTAATTATCCAAGCATTTGCTCTTTCGGCATCCCTATTCAGAAAGAACATGCAATCTTTTAGATCAGAGTGTATCATCCAGTCTCTCAGATAACTCACACTACACAATGGGTTTCTATCCAGGATCAGAGTCATATCCGTAATTTAAACTCCTTTCTTATCCCTTCTAGGGTCACCAGATTATCTGGGGATATCACCTTCGTAATAAGTTTACTAGATTCAAATTCTCCTTTTTTGCCTATAAGGAGCCTCAGCACCCTCCACTTAACTCCATTGAAGACAGCATGGCTCCAAGCAACTACATTTATTATTCTAAGTACTTGAGGACGTCAAAAATTTAAAATAAACTTGGCAGTTGTTTTAATCAAAAGGCTTATTTAGGTGGGCTTTACAAGAGAAATATTACATTCACAGAATTAAAAAAAACAATGATATTCTTATCCTTAAGCTGTGTCCATGTATAAAGTTTACCATTGTGAAGACAACATTAATTATTTAAAATGGCTGGATGAGCCAGACCCCGAAATTTAGACAACCACCACCTGGAGGGACTGTGTGCTGGACCTTATATACAGAGTCCTTTGTAGCTGAGTTAGTGCCAGGTGTGGATGGCTGAAAAGAGCAGATTTATTTTAACAACTAATCATATTTCCTTTGAAAATACAATTCATGCCAGGCTTGCTGACACATATCTATGGTCTCAGTTCTTGGGAGGTAAAACAGAAAGATGACGAACTCAAGGTCAGCCTCAGCTAAATATGAAGGCTAAGGCCAGCTTGGGCTGCATAAAACTAGAGGAAGAAATGAGGGAAGACAGGTGGGAAGGCTCAGTGGGTAAAGGCACTTGTTTTGGAGTCTAGTGACCAGAGTTCAATCTCCAGAACTCACGTGAAAGTAGAAGGACAGAACTGACTCCTACAAGTTCTTTTATGACCTGACCATGTGTGTCAAGGCACACACACATACACACACACATGCTTTCAAAAAAACAACATTTTTAAAAGAAAGAATTAGTTATCAAAGCATTATACATTATTCCTCCTATATTAAAAGATAATAAACAAATGGCAGTTCCTGTCTGTCCTCCATGCTCAGGAATAAACACCCTGACACAGGTCAGTGTTATCTTCATGTATTTTTAGAGACTCTGGAATTTGCAAATGCCCAAGCACCCACTGCATGTCCACTTGATAATCTGCTTTGATAATCATTTTTATGACTTCTATGTCATAAAACATTTTCTTCCACGGAGAACTTTACATTCTTGCTACAAGGCTCAAACTTTTTTTTTTAAAGGAGAATAGCAAGTTGCTTTCTAAATAGTCTCTGTTTCATCATTTCCATGTCTCAGGAAGATTCATATTTTTAAAAAAAGACACAATGAAACAAGAACACACACACATTGCTAAAACCTAACAGTGTGAAATTTTTAAAATGAAAGTTTGGAAATAGGGAAGAAAAACATGGGGCTTGGGGATAATTCCCAGATCCCATCAAATTTCATCAGAAAGCCCTCCAGTTTTCTCCTTTAGCTTGCTGACCAATGCCTCTACCTTATGATGGTTCCGCTCAGCAAAAAAGCTCATAGCCAGCCCTTCAGAGAGCAACTGCTTGGTTAATTTCCATGATAGAAATCTGACCTACTTTGTTTAATTCTTTCTGTTCTCTATTGAGGTGAACACAATAAATATTTCTGACTTCGAATTCTCTCAGGTACTCAGTCAAGGGCCTGCAGTAATTGCTCCAGACGTTTCCCATGCATTGCTGCATCAGAATAAAAGGCCTCAGCTGGAATATACTTCCTTGGTAGATTGATAGTTATTTGAAGAATTGGAGTCCTTGAAAAAATCGTTATGGACATCTAAGCCAGAAGAGAAAAAATGAGGAGAGCTACTACTCTTGTCTATGTTTCAGTGGGCAATGCATAGTAGAGAGTTCAATGTATATTCATTTGCCTTTCGGCCTGCTCATGATATGTGGAGGCTTAAGCAAATTGGTTGACCTGTGTGTGCTGCAGTTTCATTATTTATAAAGTGAAGACCATAAATCTGCCTTCTTGGGGTAGCCACTAAACTTAACCAATAATAAAACTGACTAGTGTAATTATGTAAAGGAAGTAGGTTAAAAATGAAAAGCTAAGAGTTATCTTTAAAATGGTTATTTACTGAGGGGGGGGAATGTCATCAAAAGGCTACAAAAGCATAAGATCGATTCTTAGAGAAGCATGTGGCTTAGAAAGAATCACAAGACATGCACAGAAATAAGGCAAGATGGAGGGTGATGGAGGGAAGAGAGAAAACATTTGAGCTAAGAGAAAAAAATACCATCCTGACAAAACCATCTAAAGTGACCAAGTGAATATCTATATCTAATTCTCCTTTCTTCAAAACAGCAGTGTGTGTGCGTGCGTGTGTGTGTGTGTGTGTGTGCATGTTTGCATGTGTGTGGGTGAATGTGTGTATTTGTAAATGTTTCTGTGCATGTACACGTGTGCGTACATGTGCATATGCATTTGTGTGTGTGTGTGTGTGTGTGTGTGTGTGTGTGTGTAGACATACATAATTGACTTGAGTTAGGCTTCACAATACATCTAACAAGGCATAGGAATGGAAAAACCCGATTTAATCAAGGCATATTTAATCTACCATTTTGGAAACGTAGTTTATCTCACGGGAACACAAACTAGCAGGAGCTTTCTTCTCTTAGTACCTATCCTCACTTTGTTGAGTGGTATTATCTGTGATTTCTCATAGCAGCTTTTATGTTCCTTGGGTCTGCTACTGCTTGAAATGCTCATCCCTCCCCCACCCCACCACCCTTGTTTCTGTTTTGAAGTTCCTAAGAGCACATTGGTTCCCTCCCAAATTTTGTTAACACTCTTTCTTTCTTTCTCTCTTTCTTTCTGCCTGTCTGTCTGTCTTTTTCTTTCTTTTTCTTTCCTTCCTTTCTTCCTTCTTCCTTCCTTCTTTCCTTCCTTCCTTCCTTTCTAATCAAAGACTAACCTTCTAAAGGTATATCGTCTGTCAAAACTCTTTACTGTCCTGAGTATCTCAGAGGACATCTGAATGCTCTAAAGCCAGCTTTGTCAGCCTCAGCATTATTGGTGTCTGCAGCCAAATGATGCATTGTTGTGGAGGCTGTCCTGTAATTATAGGATGTTTATCAGCATGCATTGCCTCTACCCATTGAATGCCTGGATCATTCCCCCAGCTCATTTGTGACAACAAAAATGACACCAGGCATTACCAAATGTCCTCTGTAGGACAAAAGGCCCTGTCCCCCACCCCCTGCTCAAAAGCTATTACACTAAGATAAGCTGCACTGCGAACTAGCTGTTCTGTGAAAACTACTGCATGGCCCAAGGCAGACGTAGGCCATTTGTCAGAAGGAGAACATTAAGATGCTGAGATACTAAGTCTGGGCTTAGGCAAGTGTCTATGATTGACAGCCCAGAAATAGCACCTATATCCCAACAAAATTCACTAATTCTCCAAAGCAATGCTTATAAGACATTTTGTTGCAGGACTCTTCATAGTCTTAAAAACTATTGCAAAAATCTAAAAAGAATTTTGTTTATATGTTGTATCTATTATTATTCATCATGCCAGAAATGAAAGCAATAGTGTTTTCAAAACAAAAGTTAGGAAAATGAAACCAGCCTATATTTTTGCAGATGTCTTACTGTGTAGCTTATATTAAAGGATAGGATTATCATTTCTACTTGTTCGCTCAATTTGTTACGATTTCACAATCAGGTAGCCTCTGAGCAATTTGTATATGATGAAGGAATAATAGAGAAAAGTGCAATTGGTACCTTCCTAACACTATAAAAGACTTTGACTTCATGGACCCTCTAACAAGAGGGTTTCAATGATTCCCCCAGGAGTCCCTGGAACCCACTTTGAGAAACATTGCTCTAAACCCACACATTTTACTTTTATCAATCTATGTCACTTAAATGCTTATGAATACCTTCTAAACCCAGGGTCTCTAGAGAATAGAACCTTCTATTAACCCTAGTGTGGTAACTTTAATCAGGCTGTTCTGTTCCTAAGACCTAGTAAAAGCAGCAATACTGAACAAATTGAATGAGGTATTCTTAAGAATACAGAACCTTAAAGGAGAATGAGGCCTGGTAAGGACTCAGTCAGAGAGCAATGAGAAGCTACTAGACCTTTTGCAATAAAAAGGGAGGAAAAGATGAATAGGCCCATTGAGACCAGGTCACCCCTGATGTTATTAGGAAGCATCTTGCCCTGTATCTTCAGGCGACTTCCACAATGCTGTGCCTCACACCAGAACCTGGCTCAAACCACAACCCTGGGAGAGCAGTGATGGTGATGTCATAACAAATAATGAAGAAGAGAAAGAAGGAGCTAGACAGTGGGGAGTAGAGGAGAAGGCAACTCCGCATTGCTTTCAGGGTCATAGCTGGTTTTGCTGACCTTTACAATAGTCTAAGACAACTTCCACTGCCAATCCTATCTTAAGGAGGCTAGAAATTTTGTGTATGCTTTGCTGCAATTCTGGTTAGCACTTGAGAAGCCCAGGCTTTTGAGTGCTGATGGAAAAAACTTGTTTAAAGTATAATTGGAACTCAATTTCCTTGTAAGACACAGAATGAAGATATTCTGAGGGCTATGCTCCACACTACCAAGAGTGTCACCACCTCCTTGCTACTAAAGGTTTATAGCTTTTCAAATCCTAAGCACCCTGAAATTGCATATTATTTTTAAATGACGATACATATCTCAGAACATCTCAAACTAAGATAGTCCCTCTGCCGTCAACTGCAAATGGAAAAAGAAAGAAAAATGTTTTTGGGAACTGGTATGACAGAGGTCAGATCGTTGTGATTATAGAAAGTCTTGCATGTACACAGATATGTTAACTGGTCCAACGTAACTAAAATAAGCTAAGAGATGTTATAGCATGTCCATAGTTACATAAATTTGTGTTACTTCATCCTTTAAAGCCAGTAGCACTAAACCAACACACACTATACTGGCAATACTGTTAAGCATGAAAGTAAACACAGTTTATTACCTTATCATAAAATTATGTCACCCTTTTGATACAACACATTTTTGCCCAAAGTTATTATTAAAGAGACTTTATTTCAAACTCAGTAGCTATAGGAAGAAGATAGGGTAGTGGTCACTATTTCTATTTGATAGCTAAAGAAATCTCTCAAAGACAAAAATCTTTGTCCTAGGACCAGTAAGGTTTCACACATTGTGCCCAAAGGTTCCAAACATAATCAATATATATTAAGTAATAGACAACAAAGAAGCAAGTAGTAACTTAGCCTCCTGAAGATGTATTAGTCACTCACTTAAAGAGGTTTTATTTTACCAAACTATTCCTTTACAGTCCTATTGAACAATGGCAACTTTAGTTTGCCATTTTACACAATACTGTACTAACATTATACTTGGAAACACTTTCGTCCACTTTCTGAGTACCTGACTTGATTGCAGAGACGAGAGAGAGAGAGAGAGAGTGAGAGAGAGAGAGAGAGAGAGAGAGAGAGAGAGAGAGAGAGAGAGAGAGAGAGGCTGTCAGCAACTCAGAAACATCCCATAGGCCTGTTTTCCTGCTGTTGAAAATGCTCCTCATCAAAAAATGTCAAGGTCTACATTGAATTTTTAATGTTAAGAGTAATGTGTGCATAGTAATTAGAATGTATGGCTGTCGCATGAGAATATGCATAGTTCAGTCCTTCAGGAGATCATTTTCAGCTGGGCCACAGATTTGTGTAATAGGGGACAATTAATCCAAAGGCATGCTGTCTATACAGGTGCTGTTTTCTGTTCAGATTCATTCATTTGTCTTGGTCCACAATAATACAAATGTTCCCCTTTCTGGCTCCATCCCCTTCCCAACCCCCTCCCACACCCATAACTTGCTTTCTGTCTGGAAGTACAACAAGACACCCGGTTAGATCAAACCTAACACGCCTCTGTCACAAAGTTACTGCAAGCTGCCGCCGACCAGTGTCACTTGAGGGGAGACCCTCCTCACTACACACAGCCTATCTTAGGAGTGCCTTTTTTCTATCCTCATTATTTAACAGTGTGTGCCGATTACTCAAAGCGATATGGGCAGGCCCTGGTAAATATAGCGTTGCTGTAGTGTTAACTTTTTATAAGGTAATGCTCAGGTTGCCTGCAGTGTCTAAAATTACTCTGTGGCCAGGGCCCCCTGCTTTATCGCTTTCTATAGTTTTAAAGTAGTTTGAAGCTTGAATAACATAAAATAACATAATATAATGTTATTTATGTTATTTCCCACGTGAAGAACGCCTGTAAACCTTGCAGTATTGAAACTCAGTGAACAAGGCATCTTAGACAAGCTGAAAAACAAATGGTGGTACGATAAGGGGGAGTGTGGAGCCAAGGACTCCGGGAGTAAGGTCAGTCGCTGAAGGTCTTTTTGTACTGATTAGCAATCACATTTTGACCCACTGTTTCTTTTCTACCCCCAAACGGCTTTCCTTCCCAGCACACACACCCTGCCACAGTGGGACCCCTTCATAACACCAGCACTATAGGAAGAAGGCAAACGGCAGCCTCACAGGCCTGCCTTGGGAAGTCAACCCCTTGTGATAGAGATCCATTATGATTAGGGACTTGATCTGGCTCCATGCATTGCCAATGCTGTAAAAGAATGAACTGTGTTATAAAGGGGTTTTACTGTCGTTCACATTTCGAAAGTTCAAAGAGAAAATAACAACCAACCTCAACTCAAATATATATGTATATATATATATAAGATCCAGTTGTGACAGTACTTTATCTTAATCTCTTGCAGTTGTCAGAGACTGTAGTTGTAAATACCATTGGTTATTAATATATTATGTCTTTGCCATCAGAAAACAGTCAAACAAACAACAAAGACTGGTCTCTGTAAGCAGAATGATTAGCTCCCTCCCAGCTGCTGTCATATTAAATTCAGCATCTGTTTGGATCTCAAATCTCATTAAGTCTGTCACACTTTTCTCTTATAAAGGTGTCATTTGAATCTCTGTATGTAATACTTTGACAATTTAGTCGCATGCTCCTTAAGGGTACACACTGTCAGGATTAACATCACATTGATAAGCATGAAACACTCTTCCCCGCCTCCTTCCTGCCCCCCTTCGCTCCCCTAAGAAAGTTCTTTTTAGTTTCAAATTTTTGCCTTTTCCTTTTTCTAAACTAATATTGTGGTATCAGTTAATTCATTTCATGAAACGCCACTCATTTTCTCCATGCAATGAACCATTTTGCTACTGGGTTTCTACATCCCACATCAGGGAATTTGGTTACGAGTCAACACATGGAACTTAAAACTTCTGTTACTGCTACAGATCACACAGATTATGATAAAGGACCTTTTGCCCCATTCGGTGTCATGCACGTATACATATATGATGGCAGAAGGAGGGTTCCAGAAATTGGCCCATTTCTTGATTGAATATAGACTACCCTTACATATAGCCTAGAGGGCTACCTGAAATGGCCACTGTCCAATAAGTGAAAAAATTCTTACTGTTACCTGCCTGTCATTAATTCTAGAAAAGTGACTAAATGTAAGGCTGTCATGGAGATGAGGCACCCCCACATCCTTCCCTAAATACAACTCAAGTTGGCCTTTTTATTATAGGTATAGGGTTGGCTCCTATGGAAATAGAATCAGAAGAATGTGGCCATTTAAATATATCAAGACTAGCTGAGCCATAGCACTGATGGTCAGCAATAGCCATCATCTGTCCATCATGTCATCATTTAAATATGATCAAAATTCATAGGCTTAAAAACTTGGGTATTCTTTTCAACTCCTTTCAGCAGCAAAATGGTTACATTCCCTCTAAAAAGACTACAAAATGCTATTTTATTTTATTTTTTCAAAGAAAGACTCCTGGCCCTTGGTGTATCCTACCTCAAGGTAGGGCTCAAGACACCAATTTTTTTCTTTCCATTGTTCAGCAATTCAGTTTTTGCTTTTTCATGCAGGTAGATAGCTTAGCCAGGTTTGCTGTTTGACCTGAAAGTCATTGACTGCCTTCCTTAATTTTTCTTCCATCTTAAATAGAAAGCAGATAGGTACAGCATTTTTTAACTAGTCCTATACTCCCTGGAGTAAAACTTTAAAATAAGCTGAACTCTTTTTTTTCTTTTTTTTTCTTTTTTTTCTTTTTTCTTTTCTTTCTTTTTTTTGGTTTTTGGTTTTTTATTGTTGCTTTTTTTTTCTTCAATGGTCTAGAAAATCTTTCTGATTTGTGTGGAGCCAATCCAGGACACAATGGACCCTCCTGATGGTTCCCTTAAACTTTCAGGAAGATGGAGTGGAGTCACATCTCTGTGTTCTCCTGTTCTAGCAGCACGAAGACTTGCTGCTCTGATTTTGAACTTAGCAACCAATACTCCACGGGGTCAATTTATCAGTCACTGAAGGAAAAAAGGCTCAACTCTTTTTACACAAACCCCTATGAAGTAAATCCCCATACAAGAGTAAAAGGGACCTCACCTAGTATGTTAAAGATGAATTATTAAGAAAGTTTGTCACAGGGAAAACAAGGGAGAAAGGGGCACTGTGGGGCAGAGAGGGGAAAGAGTGCTTCAGTTCCCAATTGAAAAAAACAATGTTCCATTTATAGAGATTATGTCACAGCTCAACTCTGGAAAATGGTGTGTGTTTGGACTGGCAGAGAGATACATTCTGCTTGTGTTTACTCTTTTGTTCCCCTGGACAAATGATGTCTTATTTTGGTGGCTGAACACTATTAAACATTTGGAGATACTAAGAATGAAAAGAAAGGACATTGAGGTGTGAGAATCAAAGCAGTCAACAGAAGCACAATCTACCATCTTGCTGGTCATTTTAAAACCTCAGCCAGTTGCCAGAGTTGAGTCCTAACACTTACACAAATGTTTAGTTATTTTACAACTTAGAATTGCCCTATGCTGTTGTGATGTGTTATGATGTCCTCTTGCCTTCGTTTTCCTCAAGAACTAATCGCCTTGTTCATTTTTCTTAGGACAAGACCAGTGCTCTAAGCCTGAGCAATGTGGCAGGCGTGTTCTATATACTTGTCGGAGGTCTGGGGCTGGCCATGATGGTGGCTTTGATAGAATTCTGTTACAAATCACGGGCAGAGTCCAAACGCATGAAACTCACAAAGAACACCCAAAACTTTAAGCCTGCTCCTGCCACCAACACTCAGAATTACGCTACATACAGAGAAGGCTACAACGTGTATGGAACAGAAAGTGTTAAGATCTAGGGGTACGGTTAAGGTCTAGTAAACTAATCAGCCTTATGTGTGTGTTGTGTGTGTGTGTGTTAACCTTTTTGTTGTTATTGTTTCCTATTTCTTACTTTATTTGGTTTCTAGCATTGTCTCTTTGCTACTAGTTAGTTATCTTTAAACAATGATTGTGCTTTCTTGTCAGTGGTTGGTGCTTTTCTAAAAGCATAACTGGAATTAAGTTATGGTCTGTGACATGAAAGGAAAAAGAAACAATTCTTAAGCAGTACTGATCAATACAAATATATGTGAGTAACACGTGTGACCCACATGAATAACATTTATCTATTATAGTAGTTACAGTGTTAAAAGCAAAACAAATGAAGTTAATCTTAATCATGCATTTCACTGAGGTCAAGATACCCAAAATAGTCTTTCAAAGTTGTCAATTACACAATAATACTGAAAATTAATGAGATATTTTATGTTCTTTTATTTATACTTGAAATTTGGGGTGCTTTTACACTCAGGGAATACCTCAACTGATACTAGCAACATGTCAAATATTGCTATATTTGCTAAATATGCAAATATTTAGTAGTTGCATGTGCCCATGGCTGCCATGTTAGACAGTATAACTCTAGAGAAAGCAGATAGAACTGAGGTTTAAACTAGGAAAAAGAAGCAAGATCTTGCCACCTCATGTAGAGAAGTCCTTCCATGAAGGAGTAGTGGTTCTTTTAACTAAGCAGTGGAAGCATGAAACAAATTTCTTAATTTTGAGTCCCTTTGTTATTCCTTCCTTGGAACTGATGGTGCTCAGGTAAGTAAGGGTTAGGTTACTTGCTGCTGACCAAATCAAAATTAATACTTAGGAAAACTTGACTACCAATAACACATCTAAATTTAAAGACAAGCATGGATTAGAATAATGCTTCCATTCTACAAGTATATAAAAGAATAAAGTCTTACCACCTTCCAAGTACATTTGCCTTACTGACATGCCTATCAAAAGTGGAACAGAACAATTGGCACTTCCTATACCTTATTTTAGATGGCAAACATTAACCCCATCAGTAAATGCCAATGTATTCCTATTTCTGTGTGTTCACCTTCTTATATATAACCTAATAAATCTAAATTTAGTCAATTTTTAAACATTTTATCCACATAAACCATTTGCTATTACCATGGAAAGCATGATCTTATTTGATGAAGTTGCTGGTTGTCCTGTTGTCCTATAGACTGCAGTCTGGCTACTACACACTCAGTACAATGAACTAACCTGTTAACAAACTGTTTCCACTATTGAATGTTCAACCCATAAGTTCATCTGTCATTAGCACTATTAGCATGCAATCATTTAATGTTCTCATGTGCTAGTGCTTTGAGTTGATGATATAATTCAGTTGGGGGGCACAGCATTTGCTTTTTCCCCGTAGGACAATACAAGAGCCATTTCAATCTAGCATAATTTCAATCTGCAAACCCCAAGGAGTTGAAGTCCAACTATTTAATACATCTTAAGAATATATAGCAGTTTTCCATGTTTTATCACATCTATTCCCTGGGTTGTAATAAAATCAATCAGGCAGTATTTTCCCTCTGGTACCTAAAACTCAGTCACTCCAAGTGACTTGTCCAAGGCAATACAACTAGGTAGAGGCAGATTCAGGTGTAAAGCGCAACCTTTCTTCCTCTTTACTAAACCAGACCTACCTCCTCCTGCCTACTGGTAGTCTTCAGGAAATTTGAAACCTTAGTTAGATTTTGTCAATTTGACAAGAGATGATTAGTTTATGTCAGAGCTGTTCATGCAGGCCATCAGATGACTCAATAGTCTAGAAACACTTGTTGCTCTTGCAGAGGACCAGCGTTCAGTTCCCAGCACCCCACATGGCAGTTCACAGCCATTTGTAACTACAGTTTCAGGGGAGCCAATGCTCGCTTCTGCCTCCAGGAGCACTGCATATACATGGTGCGCGTACATTCACACAGACAAAACATGTACAAAAACAATTAATATATATTGTTAAAAAGCCACCTTGAAAAAGTTTATAGACCCTCCATGCCCTACTTCTTATGCCCTACTCCATACAGACTAATATATATATATAAATATATATACACATATACATACATTTACATATATTGTACATATACATTTTCCTAGTTCTTGAGAAAAAATTCTTTTATAATAGATCAGGGCTCACAGTCATACAGCCTCCAAATTCTTCTTCAGATATTCTGTCTAATAATTGTGGTCCTACTCCCCAATTACTATAGCCTCATGGCCTCTTGTTAAATCCACAGAAAACTGTTTTTCAATCACAAATTACATGAGGATCTTATAACAATATTGATACTAATGCAGATTCTAGAGAAACTATCAGAGGAAGAAAAAGAAGGAAAGGGTGAAATAGCAAGAAAAGAAGGAGAAGAATGGAGGGTGGGGGTCAGAGATAGGAAAGAAAACAAGAGAAGGAAAGAGTGGTGGAACTGGGTTATCAGTCCTTTAAACTGGTCATTGAAACCTTAAATTGGAGGCCATATTGGATGGGGAAGCCTCAAAACTTAGCTTGCTATAGAAACCTACAGCTTTCTTGCTTTCCTCTAGTCAATGTGAGTGTGCTATTATGGAACAAAACCATGGTTACTTGAGATAAAAGTTACATGGTTACAGGCCAGTTACCCAGTTTCTTAACAGTCACTTCTGAGATAATAAAGAAACCTGAGAAGAGCCTCTGAGGAAAAAAAAACTTCCTAGCCCATGTAACTCATGTGGTTATGAGACTTAACCCTCCTCCCCAATTCATCTTTGGTTTCCAAACAAGTTCTACAATATCTCTGAGTACCTTCTGATCTCTTATCTAGTTTCTAGCTTTCTGTGTTGGTCTAGGTGGTCATGATCTATTCAGGGACATGCAGGTGCAAAAGTACTTTGAATTTTTGCCCTAAGATTTATAGAACCAGAAATTGACCATTAAATGTGACTCATTTTAAATCAACCAAAAGTATAAGAGCCATAAAATGTCTAATGAAAAGGTACCTCAGAAAGGATATGGAATCTCCTCTCATTTTCTATGGGTCATAGTTATGTCATGATTACTGGTCTCAGGAGAATATATGCCTGTTTCAGATTCTGTTTACTGTTGACTAGGGAGTAGAAGTTCTATTGACAACCTGATAGTTCTCTAAGTTACTGATTAGACATTAGAAGTATTTCCACGTTCAAGCTCTCCTTGGCAAGTCATCCAAACTCATTCTTAACTGCTTTTAGAAATCTTCAAGTTTCCTCAAGGCTAGTGAAAACTACAGTTAGCTTCTTTGGCTTCTTCAGGAATGTTTTTGAAATCCATCTCCTTATCCAAGACTTCAACAAGCCTGTAATCTGGAGAAAGTTCCATTTTTCCTCTAGGTCTATTCTATTCTGTCCTATGAAATACTAGTATTTTCCAAGTTATCAACTTTCCTTAAGCAGCCTATATGTAGGTATTCTTTGAGTGGGTAAAAGGTTGACACAGGAGCTTACATTATAACCCAGAATGAGCTAAAATTCACAGCAATCCTCCTGTCTCAGCTTGAGTAGTGGGATCACAGATGTGAGCCATCAAGCCTCACTTACATAGACATTCCTGCTGGAGACTTCTTTCCTGCTAAAGAGATTTCGAGGAAGGAAGAACTAATTTTGTCAAGTGGGGACAAATTTCTGAATAACTGAGGGAATGAAGTTGTTTTTCCTCAGAGGGCTTTTATCTGAATACTGTTGCTGTTTCCCTTCCTGCCATTTAAAATCAGGAAACAGTCACTGAGAGGTCAAGTCACTTTCTTAGAGTTATGAGGCCAGATAAGGATGTCCCATTGGCAAGAAGGAAGGGAGGAAGGAAGGAAGGAAGGAAGGAAGGAAGGAAG
>NW_021604562.1:6958700-6972629 GCF_004785775.1 Grammomys surdaster | reverse complement strand
TGTGTGTAAGAGAGAGAGAGAGAGAGAGAGAGAGAGAGAGAGAGAGAGAGAGAGAGAGAGAGAGAGAGAGAACGAACTCTGGACTTGGGGTGGGGAGGGGTACCAAAGAAGAGCTTTTCCTACTTTCATGTTAATCTTTTGGCTCTTTGCACACATCTTCAACATTCTCATACAGATGTTCATTCTATGACCAGTGGTAGATAATGATGTCATTTATTCAGGGTTTACTCAAAAGAAACATGAGTGTTCTGTTAGTGTACAGGGAAAGGTGGCTGAGAAGGGGTGCGAGACAACAGGAGACAAGAGAGTGATCTTGAGTTTACAGACTCAAGAGCAAAGAATCCCCTGCATCTAGTCAAGGTCATGAAAATGAGGGCATCATCAGCATCCTCAGTCAGGCCCCTAATTTCAAGGCAAAGCACCTATAGATGGCAGGCTGTTTTCATGGGTATCACTGCTTTTGCCTGTTTTCTAGAATGTGCTATCCCTTTAAACTCCTTATGTTACTTTCAGACTTTAAACACTAAGGTTGAAGGTATTAAGAGAAATGAGCAGTCCCCAGTCAAGGAAAAAATAATATTTTTTTCCTCATAGTCAAAATGGATTTGAATTCAGTCCTAGGTAAACTATCCTTGTCACATTTGCAATCAGAATATATGCTGCAGTGCATTTGTCCTGATGATATTGAATTGCCACTAAAGCCTTCTAATATACCTACACCCTGAGTGATTAAAGTCTTGAATTAGACTTCCTGCATGTTAGTACAATCCATGCACATGTTAGAAAACCACCCTAATTAATCTATTCCAAAGTATCTACATCCAGTTGAAATTTTTAACCAGACTTATTTCCAAACAAACTGTGGATGGAGGATGTTTCCAGTAATAGCAGTTTAAGAAAATAGTCACTTTTTTTTTGTCCAGTGTCAACAGAGCCATTAATAATTGTTTTAGTTTCCAATAAAAAGTCCATTCACATTGCAATGTCCCCTTGAATTTCAGATCCCTTCCCACCGGAAGCATGCAATGAGAGGAAATCACTGAAAACATGGCTGCTTCAAGGATCCTGAGCCAGATTTCACTCTCCTTGGTGTCGGGCATGACACGAATATTGCTGATGGTGCAATGACCTTTCAATAGGAAAAACTGATTTTTTTTTTCCTTCAGTGCCTTATGGAACACTCTGAGACTTGCGACAATGCAAACCATCATTGAAATCTTTTTGCTTTGCTTGAGAAAAATTAAATTAAAACCAACAAAAAATGGACATGCAAGATTCCAGTATGCGGAAAAAAATCTTATTAAAAATGTTAATTCAACAAAAGCCATTCTTTGATACCACTGCACAGTATACAAAACCATGTTCGTTAACACACACACACACACTCACACACACACGTATACACACATACATATACACACTCACACATACAAATTTATTCTAATTCAGCAAATAGACCCATCTTAGCTAAAAGAAGTAATTCCTCCTGATTTCAAAAAATCTGTCTCCCAGTGTTCGGGCAGACAGACTGGCATTTCTTCTAGGATCTGCTGAACAGATGTTTTTGGTATTTCCTGTTGGTGGTGATGTTCTGTGCACCCTATTTCCTTTTGATGTTGCTGAATTGTGTAAATCTTTAGAATGTAAATGTGACACTTAAGAAAATTCAAATTCTTTGGGAAAGAGACTGAATGGTGACTTAGTGTTCTTGAAATGGTTTTGTGAAAAAAAATGTTTGGAGAACTCCCCATAGTGGAGTTGAAGGGATTAATGAGCTTTTGAAATTGACTTCTTTGTGTAGCACGGGGCAGGGCACTATCAGGCATACCTCTTGGTGCTTTCCTAAAATGGATCCCGGAGCTTTCCAAGAAGCCTGGAATTGCAGCTCATAGATCTGTTTTTCTTGCTTCAGTGTGCATTTTAAGTCAGTATAGCTGAGTAGTTGAATAGTAAGCATTGAGATGAGGGAAATTCTGCCTATTCTCCCAGATGTGTTTGGAATATCTTTCTCAGAAACAACACTGTGTTTAGCTCTGCTTTCTCTGCTAAGTATGCCTTTTAAGTGTACAACACGGAGACAGGACCGTGTTGCAAGGCAGGCCAGTGGGTTCAGACCGCAGTTCTCAATCTGACTTTACTCTTGCTAGGTCTGTTTTACCAGCTGTTGCCTGTTACTGCCTGCCTGTGGCTCTCCGTCAGACTGCATGTGTCCTTTTCTAGTTTGCAAAGACTAAGATGCACTCCTAAACCTATTGCTAACCTGAGGGACCTAAGCATCACTCCGAGGTCCTTGCTTGGAGCAGTTTCTCTACTGACTCACCGAAGATCACTCCACTGCTCCATGGGCTCTCAAGTAACTAATTGCAAACCTGATGTTGGCATCATCAGACCAGTCAGAGGAAATAGTCTCCGCTCACTAATTACCTCCTATATAACGACGTATGCTTTATGTAGTTCAGTAGTATGCTCTCATCAGTAACGTGCATTGGAAAGTTTCCAGACTGTACAAATTAGGAGCCCACCTTCATTTCCCAAGTGTGACCCTTAGATGCTTAGTTGACTCGCTGCATATTTGCTCTCGTCTTTAGAAAAGAAAGGAAGAGGTCTCGTTCCAATGAAACATTTCTTGAAAGGTGTAATATAAACTTTCATTCCAGAAAGTGTGTCATAAGCAAATAACTCACCTGTCAGATTTTAAATGGTATTGAACACAAAAGAAAGCTGTTGTGTTTTGTTTTGTTTTGTTTTCATGAAAGTGTGATTTTTCAACTTATGAATGCTATAATGTCCCAGTGTGGGAAGCTAACGCCGTGTGAATATGAAGTTGTATAAAACCAACCAACCAACCTATACACAAACATTTTTCATAGGCACTGTATAAAGAGAAATGTATGTTTATTGACTCAAATCAGTTTTTCAGAGAGGAATCTTTACTGAGATTAAGAAGCGGGTAAATTGATTTGTTATTTAAAAAAAACTTGCATGTTTAAAAAATGTTGATTGCTTCAAATTTCTGCTATTAACTTCAAGCTATGGGAGTGGCGGTAGTCAATTGAGGATTTTTTTCCAATTCTTTTCTTTTTGTTGTTAAAGCTGTACTTCAGTGAACAGAAAAATTGCCAAGCAAACTAATGGCCGTAAAAGTGTAAATTGCATGTGTGGGCATAATTACTGAACCTCATTGCCATGAGGTATTGTACAAAGTTTTAATACATTTTGTAAATAAAATTGTAAAGAAAGAAATCTATCTCTGCACTCCGACTAGCTGTTTGAAATATACGTGACGCAGATGCCAAGAAGTCATTATTCACTGAGTAACTTCTCACCTGAAGCTCAGCCCACCCACTAGGAGAAGGCTGTGTCTCTCCCCATCCCAACTGCAAATCAGTCAGGCCTCAGACTCAAGGCCCCTCAGCCAAACTGAGCCATCTTCCCACATTTTCCATTAGTTTGATTTGAGTTCCACTCACCTTCTCTGCCTCCAGCCAGCATCCATTAGGAGTCTTTCCCCTCCCCGACTGGAAAACCTTTGAATTGAATTGAATATAATTGAATAATCAAGAGTCTCCAATTTCATATTGGTGAGTAAAGAAAGAATGCAGTGGACTATACTGGTCAAGCCTGGTTTGTAGTTTCTGAACGTAAACTGCAACTTCATGTAACAAATGAAGCCAGTTAAATACAGAGCAGGTCTATCCAGTCGTCACCCTAGAAAACAGGGGCTGCAGGTAGAAGGAAAAGAGGGGGATTTTTTTTTGAAGAGAGAACAGTACAAGAAAGATGCGAAAGAGAGAAAGGTAGAGAGAATTAGGGAACAGGTAATACAAACTCTTATAAAAGAATAAAAACAGAAATGGAAAAAGAAGACTGACAAAACAAAATGCTTGTCTAGTCAGTCGTACAGTGGAGAACAATTAGTGCTGCTTTCCTTCTCCTCTGAAATGCTGATTACCTGTTATATGACTGGTGTTTGTTTTTAAAAGATTTACTTATTTGCATTTTATGCGTATGAATTTTTTTGCCTGCATATGCTCACCATGTACATGTCTGGTGCCTCGGAGAGTAGAAGAGGCATTGGATCCCCTAGAGCTGGATTTGTACACAACTGTGATCCACCAGGTAAGTGTTGGCAAGTAAATCTGGGTCCTCTGAAAAAGCAGCAAGTGCTCTGAACAACTTGAACCATCTCCCCAGAGGCCTAACTTAGTCTTTATAATAAACCCTCAATTGCTTTCTCTTTCTTTTCCTTAATTAAAACACATGTAACCATCGCACCAGTAGAAGATTGATTATTTGGGGAGCAGATTCTGTGACAAGAATAGATGATGGTCACCTTGGGGGCTGATAAAATCAGGTCAAGTATTAAATGATGGCCCTAATTTTTCTTTTAAATAATAGATTTCTATTTTAACAGAACTTCTAATTAGTTCTCTCTAAGGAGAAGCTAATCTCGGGTGTTGTGCCAGATGAAAAGGATGCACCATTTTCTGAGATGGGAGAAGGAAGAAGCAAAAGCCATGACTTTTTGGGATTCTCCAATTGGGCCCTGTGTAACTCTAAATTATGCTTACACTTCCAATCCGTGTCTGTCAAAAAGACACCGAGTTTCAAGTGTCTCTTTCCCCCTGAGCACAAATGTAAAATGACTCTTGAACTCTGCTTCAGTTGTCATGTCTTATTAAGACTTACGTCTAGGGGCAGCAGAGAAGGCTCAGAGGTTAAGAGTACTGGTTGCTCTTCCAGAGGACCTGGGTTTGATCCCCAGTACTGACATGGTAATTCATGACCATAAGTTCAGTCCCAGGGGATCCAATGCCTTCTTCTGGTCACAACAAGCACCAGGTATGAATGTTGTGTACAGACAAAACACACATAAAATAAGGTTTTTTTTTTAAATGACTGACTCACTTCTAGTCATGCTCTATCAACAGAATAATTTTCAAACAGGAAAGGTAAATTCTTTAAAGGAGCTCTTGGAGAATCTTGGTGAAATCTTGATGAAAAGATTTTATAAATAGCCAGCCACTGGACAGGGGAAAGAGTTGTCTATGACCCACAGAGATGGTCATGGAGAATGAACTAAGAAGCAAGAAGCAAACATTCCTCAGAACTCCATTCAATCAAAAGAAGCATTAATATGCTATTTCATAAGGACTGCATGTACACCAGGTACAGCCAAAATCTAGTACTAATAGAAGTTAATCTCAAAACTAGAGCCAACTTCTCAGCTACACTGAGCTGTTCCTCTATCTTGTCCTTAAATGGTGGACTGAGCTTTGGGGGCAACAGTTTAGTAACATATTATACAGTAGACATGAAGCTCAACAGTCATCCACCTGCATACAATTCCAAACAGACAGAATATAGCATTACATCAGGTACTCTCTACTGACCCTAAAGGCACTAGAAGAACTTATATATTTCACCTCTTTCATTTCATCCTAAAGAAAGTGTTCATTCTTGGGTTAGAGTGGTGGGTGACACTAAATATTAGTGATACCTGCCTCGAGATCTAAAAGTGCAAGGACACCTTGCCTGTCTAAGACTGGCCATCATAGGCAAGCCATTTACCCTCAGTGAAGGGAGTGCTCACTTAGAATTCTCCAAAGGTGTTGTCAGGTGAGGGCAAAGGGAGGCATTAAAGGATCAGTCAGTGTCCCAAACCCTATTGCCACATCTTGAAACTCCCCTGCTACTGGAAGATTTCAGGGCTTATTTAAATGAGGGAAGAGTTCTAAGCTTTCTGATAGCCATTGTCATTACAATCAAAGTCACCAGCAAGGTGATGAGAAGAGATAAGCTGTCTTTCTCTCATCACTGGATGAGGAGGAGGGGGGAGGGAAACTTGATTCTTACCCTTGAAAGGTCTGCAGTCTTGGTGAAAAAGTAGATGGTCAAAAAGAATCCACATCAATTCATGTCCAATTCTCTGCTCATAGAAAATGCCATAAAGAAACCCAGAATAAAGACCTTGACTTTTCCCTTTCCTTTGCACTTGCTCTTCCTAAGACAGTTGAAGGAGTAAAATTTAATAGCCTTTTGTTTCTGGGAGGCTATGAGTCTTAGTGACCGTGCAGTCATGCTCCAAGCACCTGTAAACATCCAACCACTGAGAGCCTCAGAAAGACCACTCTCCTGCCAATCTGCCCACCCACTGAGCAAAAGGATTTTGCCTATCTGTTGAGCATGTTATTCTACTCACAGAGAGCTGTAAAAGAACCTGTAATGACAGCCTAAGAAATAATCCTCCCCCTGTGCCAGCAGCTTTGGCAAAATTACCCCCGCAGAGGCTTCATTGAACTTCAGTCCTGTAGTTGAACTGTTGATTTATAATTTTCTTAATAAATAGTCATTAAACCTGAATAAGTCAGTTAAACTCTAGTGGCAGCTCACGAAAAGCTTAAATAGAGGCAATATTGCAGTCTTCTCCCTTGACCATGCAGAAATTTCCCTGAGAGACCTCAATCCCTCTCCAAATCTGGCCCAGCCAGATTTTTTTTCCACACTTATTGTATAACTTCACAAAAGCTTGTTGCACCCTCCAGTTCTACTTCCTCAACTATAACTGTATGATTTCTGCCTCTCAGTTCTATAGAAATGTCCCTCACCAGGTCATCAGTAAACTATAATCTGTACTAAATAACAGGAAAGGCAAACTTTAGTCTACAAGTTAAATCCAAGTCCCTGACTGTTTTGATTAACAAAGTTTTACTGAACACACTCATGTATGTGTTACCTATGACAGCTTTTATCTTTGTCCAAAACAGAGATGACTACATGCAACACTACGGTTCACAAAGTCTAAAATACCTGTTTATTATAGAAGAAGCCTCCCAGTGCCTACTTGTTTCATTTGCTGGCCATTATCTTATTGGATCCCCTTTGAGAATTTAGTGCTTAGAAACTGAACATAGCAACAAAGTTACAGCACTTGGTAGCTGTGGTGTAAAACCTCAAATTCAAGGTCAGCCTGGAATTCTTGGTGAGACCTTGTCTCCACAAAAGGAAAAAAAGCATCTGTAATTGATGCCTTTTAAGACATATTCTATTAAGCATCAACTGCTGGACTTAATAATCCAGAAGTCTCCCATCATCCTCATCTATTATTGCACTAATGAAATAAGAAGTGAAGCTGAAATTCAGTGTCATGTGTATCCAATAAAAACTTTAGACTTTTGGTATTTCTTAATATCTCCTATCTTTTCACTTATAAGACAGTACTCTTTTCCTGCTTTTCCTCCTACTTGGCTGCTGCTAATTTGCTATTAGGTCAACTATCTCTTCTTTTATTTTTATTTATTATTTTATTTTGTGGGTGTTCATATGCATGTATGCCAGGTGTTCACACACAGATGCACATATATGGGAGCCAGATGTTGACGACAGAGGTTGACACCAGATAGCTCCCTCAATTGCTTTCTGTTCTAAGGCAGAGTCACTCACTGAATCCAGAGTTCAATGACTCACCTAGTCAGCTTGCCCCAGGGATACCCAGGCTCTGCCTACTGAGTGCTGAGATTATAGTGGGTTGCCATGCCTGGCATTTACCTAGGCCATGTAGAACCTAACTGAGTTCCTCATTTTTGCAAAACAAGCACTTTATCCTCCAGGCCATCTACCCAGCTCTGGTCTTCTAGCTCTAAATGTCAGTGTTCTTGGGACTTCACAACAGTCCTCCTTCCTACTCTGAACATTCTTTCTGGGAAATACTGAACAGTTTCTATTTCCATCTATCTTATGATGCCTCACAAATCTTTATTTCAAGTCTCCCCAAGCTCCAACCGAGAATATTCAAATGTCCAAGACCCCATTACTTGAATTACCCATAAACTTATCAAACTCAATAATGCCAATGCAGAAACTATTGTGTGTTGGTATCTTGACCCCACTGTGATCGGAGATCCTTCTAGAAGTGATTATGTTGACTAAGGTCCTATTAATGGGAGCATAAACACAAGGATAGAAAATTTATGGAACTTTAAAATTGATAGATGTGACAATCTGAGGGAAACAACCTTTCACTCAAAAGCAGAACCCACAGGACAATGGCAAGAGAAACCAAACGGATCAGTTTTACAACAACTTGCATAGCTAGAGGGTGGGGTGAAAAGTAACCACTATTTTTGAACCTTTTGAATTCCAGATCCAAATGTGGTTGATGGATAACATTGATTGTCAGTGTGACAGGATCTGCAATCAGCTAGGAGACAAGCCTCTAGGCATGCCTGTGAGGGATCATCTAGGATGACTGAGGTGGAAAGAACCACCCTAACCTCCAAAACAAACAGAAGCAAGTGAGCTGACCATAAGTATTCATCACACCCACTTTCGGATGCCAGTCATGTGTATGACCAAGACATGGGTATGATCACCTGCCTCAAATTTCTCACACCATGACTTTCACACTACGAGGGACCATACCTTCCAGCGGTGGGAGGGAAAAGAAAACTGCTCCCTTTAAGTTTCTTCATTCAGATACATTGTCACAGCAACAAGCCGCTAATACAAGATGGTCGCATTCATGTAGACCAAAACTAAGGAGGGTTACTATAAAGGAAAGATGCTCAAGCCCCAAGAAACAAGAATCACAGACCATTCTAACAAGGACTTCAAACTATTAATGGAAACATGATAAGTCATAAATATCGTGCTTTTTCCAGGGAGATGTTAGATTAAAACTGAATAGAGTCACAAAACAAGAAATAATGGGTAAGGAGTGTTACTTTATCTGCATTCATTTTATAGGTAACTTAAATATGTGTACTTGTTATATATGCTCAAAGTGATTTTACACAACCCTTTCTTGACAAATCTTTTCTGACACTTAGCTCTTTATGTTATGTCCAAAATTTAAATGTTAAGCCCTCACCTCTACTGTAACTGGATTTTGAGGTTCAACTTGAGGCCATACCTCCTAATAGTGCCACTTCCCATGGGCCAAGCAGCTGTCACCTTTCGGGAATAGCAGTCAATTCTAGCCAGCAGGGCATGACTGTAAAGGTTGTCTGAGGTGGACAGCTTTGTGTCCGAAGTAGCATCCAGTCAGGACCAGCATCACTTTCCTGGTTTTTTTGACTTGCCCATTTTAACATCAAGTAGCCAGAAACCAACAGAAAGGAGAAGAGCAGCATCCCAAAACTTGTTTTGGGTTTTCTCATGCTTCCTTGTTTTTGCATGTCTTTCTACTTATGTGTTGCAGTTGTTCATTTTGGTTGTCGACTTGACTGCATTTGGAATCCACTAAAACCCGATGAGCTGCTGGGTTCTCTTGTGATGTATTTTCTTAATCAGATTATTTGAAGGAGGAAGACCCACTCTAAATTTGGGCCACACTTCCTGGTAGTGACCCAGATCAAAGGACATAGAAGAAAATTGCTTTTTCTGTGTTTGCCCTCACTCTTGCTGGCAAGTCTGTCTGTCTTGGTTACTGTGGCTGCTATTAAATTCAGTTTCATGAGGATTCTGATATAGACTGAAGACCAACAACTATCCATGAGTTATCTAGGACTTCAGCAGCAGATTCATACCACGGAGACATCTAGCCTTGTACACTTAACAACTACCAGATTCTTGGCCTTCCCCTTGTGAGACTGCAGCATGGTTGGAGTACTCAGGCTACACCCTGTAAGCCAGGCTAATCATTCCCATATATATATTGAATTATATAGCTGTCATCCCACCCCTCCTCTTTTATGCCTAACTCATGCTTGGAGACTGACATTGTGACATTTCCTATGGGTAGCATTTGCTGAGCATCCATCCTCTTTGCCAAGGATTAGAATAGGGAAACTCTTTCTGCTCTCATTGCAGTAGTGATTAATTTCCATAGTGCAACCTTCCTTTGCTTGTGTCTCTTGTGAAACACAAGTGGCATATCTTTTGGCACCAGTCATCGTTACCACTCTATGAGCACCCTCCCTAAATGTATCTCAGTTACAAATTGATTCACACAACACTCAGATTTGAAGACTCAAACTCATTTGGAGAAGTGACCTATAGCACCATGGGTGAGAGATATAAATTCCATTATAAACAAATAAATTAAGTTCTTACAGAGTGGTACTAGGCTCGGTACATAGAGGGGACATAGTTACATGCCATTCATCATAACCCTCTTCTAGAAAGGAATTACCATTCAGATATAAAGAGTGTAGTAGCTGACAGATTCCATCAGTTAGCACCTTCATAATCTGCTTCAGGTTTTGAACCCAGGTCACATTTCATGAGTCAGCTCACTGAGAAAAAAAAAAAACGCAGTGATCAAAGTCACACAATCTGAGGTGCTTTGGAGATAGGTTAATTCCAGCTAATGATTTAACAAAGCAGTAGTTCAAGATCCTGGGCCTGTCTGTTCGACATGGGACTTCTCTAACGAACAAGCTCAGCTTCACTTAGGAGAGACTTTGCCCAGTCTGTATCATAATCCTATAGCTTCCCCTGCTTCATCCTGCTTGTCCTTCTTTATGTATTCACTTTTTGTCCCTAATTATCCTTTTTCTCTCTTCGTACTTCTTTCTCAGACTGACAGTTGGGATGAGGAACAGTCCAAGAAAGGAGAACACAAGATGGGGCTTCAAAACTTGATTCATCTACATACAGCTGGGAATGGCCCCGTTCTCGCTGGAAGGTTGTGTACACATAGGCAATCCCTGGCACAGGACAAACGTTAACACTTTTTATTTGTCATGTTTCAGATAAAACATTTTAATAGGGAGAATACATTCTTGTAGAATGATTCAAATATTTTAAGTCCATATAAAAGCATTATAAATATAAAGAAAATGGAATTCAATGTTTGTAATTTTATTCAGTTATGCTGTCACTATACAGAAAATTAAAACTAGAATACAAATATCAACTAAAAATCAAGTATACCCAGGCATGGTGGCACGTGCCTTTGATCCCAGTGCTCAGGAGGCAAAGGGTTGAGTTGGAGGCCAGCCTGGTCTTCTTAGCAAGTTCAGGACAGCCAGTGCTATTATACAGGGAAACCCTATTTTTGGGAAAAAAAAAGTATAAAACATAAAAGCCTTTTTAGTAGTTCACAAAGAAGCCTGCATTTAATGCAGTGGGTGATCATAAAAAGCTGAAAATCAAATATAAGATTGAATCATTAGAGTGACTAAACCTCAATGCCCAAATGAAGGAGGTAAATTACCCCAAAGCTGAAGTTCTACTATAAAAATATGAAGAAAAAATAAATAAAAAAACACATACTCCCAAAATCTTGACTCCTTTGTTGTCTTTGAACCTATAAAAATGGTGGCCAATGCTTCCTCCTGTGTGAGCCAGTACTTCCTCTATATAAAGAGATAGAACAAAGATTCTTCTACACAGCAACAATGACTATCTATAACCACCATAAATCTTTCCAAAAGAGTGCATTAAAATCCACAAGGAACTAGATGGTCTTAGAGGAATAATCCAGCAGAAGTCACAGATGTGCCTGTTGGACAAGGTTCTGAAGATACTTGTGAAAGGTGAGCTTTCCCGTAAGAATAAATTAGAGGGACATGGTACTTACTTCAGCATAAACCTCAAAGGCCAATGTAACTCAATGCTAACGTGGATCCTATTCCTGTGGAAAGCCAGTGGCCCACTCTGATATTGAAATTCCTGAGTTGCAGGAGTGGGAGTAGAACTCTACCCTCTCAGAGGAAGAGAGGAGGGGGAAGGACTGTGTGAAGGGGGACCAGTAGGAAGAGGGGCACTGATCAGGATATGAAGTGAATAGATAAATAAATTAAAGGAAAAAGAAATCCCTGGGTTGCTGTGGGAGACGGAAGAGCAAAGGATTAAAAAGCTAAGGGAAGCATGTATGCTAGAGCTGATATTTTACTAAACCCAGAAGACTCACTACAGGAGTATGACGCATACGAGGATCCAGAGAGCCACACATCACCTGGAACATGAGGAACACTGAGGAACATGCCATTAGAATTACCACCACATTTAGCAGTGATTGTCCTCTACAAGCCAAAGCTGATGATAGAAGAAATGGTCCTTTGGTTTCTTAGTAGATATGGTGATGATTTCCAATTCTTTCCACCACTAACAATAAGAGACAAGTTAACACTTCACAACAGGGTGCCAGGGGTTATAATTATTTATTTATTTTTAAATAAAAGAAAGAAAAGGTTCAATTAGCATGTTCACCAAGTGGACCTGATCTGTGGAGAGTTAGAGATGCTTAATAGTGACCAATAGCCATAATAGGAGCCCCATGGCATATTGCTAGAGATACTGCTTGAGCCCAAGCAATAGATAAAACTAAGGAAGCCCCAAAGGAAGAAAAGGCTATACAGCAGATCCCAACTGCACTGCAAGTAGCCCATAATTCAGTGCTTCACCAAGTCTTGTTAAGGTCTGCTTTTGTTGCCCTGTCTAGAACAAATACACATTTGCTCATGTCTTCACAGAAAAAGTCATATAACACAATGTGTGAAACTCGGATGACCTACCGGGTAGCCCTATGATGCTACTTCTCTGGAATGGGAGCGATCTTGTATATCAAGCCCACCCTGAAAAAGCTCTGGTCACCAATGACTCTGATCTTTCAGGAATGAGGGTATAGGTCAAACCAAAAAAAAAGAAAAAGCCACCCAAACCTTCTGTAATGGTTAATTTCAACTGGCACCTTGATGCAATTAAGAAGTACTTAAGAGAAAAGGAGAAAAGACACTGGGCCTATATGTGAGGGATTATCTAGATTAGATTAGCTGAGGCAGGAAGACTCACCCAATGCAAGTGGCACCACTCCTTAGGCTAAGGTCCAAGACTGAACAAAAAGCAGTAAGCTAGCTGAGTACAGCACTCATTGCTCAGTAGCTCCTAGCTTCCTAACTTTGGCTGCTGCAGAGCCCAGTGTGGCCCTAGTGGGGAGAGAGTGACTTGGTTCCTGCCCCTAGAACAAGTGTGAGCCTCTATGTGTGTCAATGGCTGCTGTGGGAATAAGGCTTGTTTGTATAATAAATAATGTACATTTTTGACATTCCTCTGAGGAATGTCCTCCCTGTTAACGTTAATGACCTCATGAGAATTAGAAACAGCTAGAGTCCAGGAGTCGAGGGTGTGGCTATTGCTCTGCACATGGGATCTTCAGGACAGCCCTTAAGGCTATAGAAAAGAGCTCTAAACACATGACACACTACATACGATTTCACATATATATAATTTCACATATATAATTTAACACACACACATATACAATTTCACATATATATGTGAAATTTCCAACTATGCAAAAATATAAGGATGCAATATGAATTATATGAGAGGCTTCATGAATCTAAAGGAACAGAGGCAGCTGCATTAATTAATAAGCCAGATTGCCAGAAAGATTAAAAAACCTGCAGATACAAAGGTAGGCAGATTTTGAATTCAAGGTCAGCCTGGTGCATAGCAAAATTCAACCCAGGTGTGGTAGAAATGTTAATTTCAGGACAAGGTCCCACCCAGCTAGCTTACCATCTTTGTGTGACAGAGGCAGGAAGATCTCTGAATTCTTTTGCAATGTTGAGAGAAAATGTGTCCTTGCTGTCTCCTAAGAATCAATCTGGAATAAATAACTGAATTGATATGTAAATAAAAAACTGGGCTTTTGGTCTGCATGGGGTGAGCTAGCAAAAAGAGATAGGAGTTCTTTAGACTTTTGTCTAGAGAAAGCTGAGCTGTCTGGAGATCTCTGGAGAGTGAACACAGCTCTTCAAGATTTTTTTTTTTTTTTTTTTTTTGCTTATGAGGATTTCTGACTTGGTCAGAAGATCCAAAAAAAATTATAGCAGCTTTTCTGCCTTTGGTCAGAAAAACTATGAGCTATCCAGAGGCTCTATCTCAACCAGAGATTTTAAAATAGCAAGAAAAAGCTGTCTAGAGCAGAGCAGCACAGAGAGAGACAGGGAAGGGAGGGAGGGAAGGAGGGAAGGAAGG
>NW_021604562.1:6921256-6958600 GCF_004785775.1 Grammomys surdaster | reverse complement strand
TTGTTTAGAGAGAGAGAGAGAGAGAGAGAGAGAGAGAGAGAGAGAGAGAGAGAATCTCAGCAGAGCCTAGGCTGCTAGCTAGCTTGGACCCACGATTTGACTTTGAGTTGTTTTCACCACTCCCAGACATCCCTTCTCTCAGAACCCTTCCCCATGCTGAGGCTGGTCCTTGGCAGACTGCTGCCTCAAGCTCTTACTCCTAGGATCTCCCCACCATAGTGACCTGTAACCAGAATTGAGTCAAATCAATCCTGACTCTCCTAAGTTCCTTTGTCAGGCTAGGCTATCTTGGGAACAGGAATAGTAACTAAGATACTTAACAATACTGAGGCAAGAGTGCAAATGGCTCGCTCGATATTAGAATGGGATCATGGCAGAATGGCAGAGGAGTGGGTATTAGGTATAGACCAGATGAGATATGTTTGGTAGGCATCATTTTAGCCTCCTAATGACTTTCATCAGAGAGAGAGAAGGGATCCCCAGATCATCTTCTCCCAGAATATGTACAGAGAAGTTAAGCATTACAACACAAGGCATGAACTGTGTTATATGTAGAATTTGTACTTTGATCCCTCTTCAAAAAAGGACTTAGTCTCCGAGTTAAGGAGGCTAAGTCCTTATCTGACAACCACCTTTAAGATTGGCTCTTAAGGCAAAGTCCTCTTCTAGAAGTGGTTCTAGCCAATGTCAAGAAAGGTTAAGTGTCAAACTGTGTCCAACTGGTGTGGGAATTTCCCAGTAAGAACCTACTCTAGAATTACTTCTGGAACTGGAAGATATGCTTCAGGTCTATGTCAAGAATGAGGTCTCTCTCCCTGCTCAGTCTTATTTCATTCTCTATCACGGTGTCACCCTGCCCCCAATAAATCAATAAACCTCATGGAGACATCCTCTGATAACTCATCCTTCTGATAGTCTCAAATTCACTCTTGCTCTGGGGGTCTACACATGTCTACATGCCACAACATACATAAAGGTCAAGGGACAACTTTGGGTATTAGTCTTTGCTTTCCTCTTTACCTGAGACAAGTTCCCTTCCTATTTGCTTCGTGTTGGATCATGAGTGTCTAGGGATGCTCTTGTATCTGCCTCTCATCTCACTGTAGGAGCACTGTGATTTCAGACATATCCTACCTGTTCAGCTTTATGTAGATTCTAATGATGTGAACTCACTCATTAGGTTTGCAACATTAAGGCTTTTACCAAGTAATTCTTTTTTCCAGCCCTTTAAGTATTCACTTTTAAAATACAGTTCTTGACAAGCATAGTGGCACACATTTGCAATACCAGTACTCAGAAAACTAAGCAGGAGGAATCACAAGTTTGAAACTAGCCTAGGCTATTCAGTGAGTGCAAGGCCAACCTGGGCTACGCAGTGAGAAACTCTCTCAACAAGTAAAATAAATAAATAAATAAATAAATAAATAAATAAATAAATAAATAGGCTGATTTCCCACTAAGCAGCTTGAGAAAGAACCTGGAGAGGCCACAGTCACATTTAGACCTGACAGTTCACCTCATCTCTACCTGTTGACATGCCCCTTGATAACAGGCTAGTACAGATCTCTGTACAATAACCTATCAGGGCATGTGGCAGTCTGAATGGGTTTCTTGGGAGCTTTTAAAGGAGTGGGTCATCCAGAGGATACTGAGCCAGAAAGATGAGTTACAAGGTTAGGAGAGCCAGATGTATACATATGAACAAGAAAAAAAAAGCCAGACAAACATCAGGGCACTTCTGTGGGAGTACTCGGTAGGTTTAAAGTCCTAGTAAACCAGTTGCACCCTTTAGTACGGAGATCAGTCTTAGATCAGTAGACTTCTAATCCTTCTGCTACAGCCTCATTGAGAACAAAGCTCCTTTGCTCGTCTGGGACAAGTGGCCAAGCTTGATCAATTAGGATACCCCAGGACCAGTTCCTTAAGCGCAATACTCCCAGTTCTGGCCTTTCCGTTGGTGTCTAGAGATGAAGCTTACAACTGGGACTGCTGGCAGACCATAATACCTTTCCGATGGCTCACAACCTGGCCCCTTTCCATGGTAATTCCATCTCAGCAGACTCTTACAGGGGCTATGAACCCACACCCTAACAGTTTCCTTTAACCCTCCTCTAGTCTTGATCCAGGAACAGGGTTATTTTTGTCCCTCCCATGGTGAGTCACTCTTGCCTTTTCAGCATCCAGAATCTTGCTATCTAGGGAGCCTGAGAAAATGTCCAAGCCCATGAATCCATATTGCACAAAAGCCAAGGGCAGATGTGAAGAGCTAAACCCTCTCTTGCGCTCTCTCTCTCTCTCTCTCTCTCTCTCTCTCTCTCTCTCTCTCTCTCCCTCCCTCCCTCCCTCCCTCCCTTCCTCTTTCCCTCCCTCTCTCTCCCTCTCTCTCTGTCTCTCTCATGCTTTTTCTCTCTCTCTTTCTGAAAAACAATTCTTGTTTACCCATCTGGTTTTTGTAATCCTTCTGGAGCCCTAATTGTAAAAAAAAATAAAAAAACCTTTATTCTAGAACTTTAGTCCCAAAAAAAGAGCACCTGCAATATCCTTGACCGTATCTCCTATCCCTTTTTTTCACTATACTCTTCCTACCATGTAGACGATCCATAGCAGAAGCCTTTATAATCCCTCTGTAACTCCTTTTCAGTGCAAAGGGTCCTTAGGTTAAACTCCATGATTAGCTTAGGCCAGGTCTTCTTTATAAGATAAAGAACAGGATAAAGGAATTTAGAAAATCTCTTTCTGTCTTAATAAAGTCAGCCTTTCAGACTTATTTTCTTGCTTTGAACGTAAAAATCCTATTTTAGAAACCAGAAATGCAATACTATTTTTTCCTTTCCAGGGCTTGCTAAAGTCCTGCAAATTCTAACACCACCCTCCTCTCACCACCCCTGGGTGCACAGATACCTCGAATCCACTAGAAAGGAGGTCATATATCTTGAAAGGTAAAAGGCTAAAGTGCATTCATACATCTTAGAAAGAAAAATGATTGTGTCTACTACAGAACTTCCCTTCACCGAAACTTGGCAAGTCCTGAAACCTGCTTCTTTTAATACCCTGTAAGGGAGAGATTTGTTTTGGTGGATAAATAAGTCATGCCTTCATTTAAGGCAACTTACAAACTTAATTATCACGAGCCTGTGATACTTTCCAAATTAAGAAACTGAGGCACAGAAAAGTGAAGAAAGTTTCTAAGAGCAACTCATAAGTGTCAGGGCACTTGCGTATGGCTGTCTTGCTGAGGTCAGGGACTCATGACTAATAGCAACTCTCTGAACCTGCAAACAGGCTCATTTTCAGAGGAAACAGAGCCAACAGCATAACACTCAATGTTCTTGAACATTCTTTACTAAACTCTAAAATTGACAGAGATTTTAGTGAAAAGCAAGAGTCCTCAGAAATAGATTAAGAACTAAGAACAGCCCATGGGCTTTCCCCTGCTCAAAACTCCTGGTTTTTACCCAACCTCTCATATTAGGAGCCACAACTCAGTGCTGAACATTTCGTTGTACAAATACAATATTCCAAAATTATATCAGGGAAGCAATATGAAAATCCTTCTTTATGCTTTTGAGACATCTCTTGCAGTACAAGTTACCTTTGAACTCCGGATCCTCCTTCTATCTCTCAAATGCTATATAAAAATAAGCACTATAACATCCAGCTCAGTTTGCAAGTCTTAATGTGACTTTTCCCTCTTCTGTTTTCTGTGATGGGATCTACACTTCAGGCATAAATATGAAAAGTACATATCACATATAGTAATTTACAATTATTAAAATTAAATAAGACAAAATCTTGGGCATTCACATTCATTTTTTTTATTTGGAAGAGGCATCCCATTCCACTGATTACAATATAAATAAGTTTGGAATAATGATTGTGGTATTCCATTAAACTAATGGATGCGATCTCATAAGTCATTTTTATGGATACAATATAAAATACTGTATTAATTCCAAACAGAATACATTTGCAGTTTTACTTCATGTAATGCCAACAGTCATTACTCCCTGGTGTTATTTACCTGAACCCAATTTCCCAGCTAATACCACCACTAGGTACATGGTGAATAATGCACTGTGTGAAATGTACACCATGCAAAAACACTACTTATTCATATGGATGTGCCTAATCAAACAATTTGTATTTCTTCCCTGACCCCATCTCCTTCCTATTACTTTTAATTTAATATACACCTGGAGGGAGCATGTCACAGGTGGAGGAAGGAAGTCCACAATGAGCAGCCTATTTTTTAAATTATTTCTTGTAGAGATCTAAAGGAGCACACACATAATCACCATCCATACCAATGCATGAAGTTCCTGCCAGCCAGAAATCTTCCCATCCACATGCAGAAGGGACCCACTCTTCTGATTTATATTCCCATGGGTTAGCTTTAAAATAAGCAAATATTTTTCATGTAAATCACTGCTTTGAAAGCCCCTAAATTAAGAATTGGAGTGATTTGTCAGTAATGCTAAAACTTCTCAGTCAAAACACAGGCAGTCATAATAGTGAGGTGTAAAATAATAGCATTTGATTTTTTAAGAGGCTAATTATGTCATCAAACATTGGCCAAAGCTGGAGAGATGACTTAGTACTTAAGACCACTTGCCTCTCTTGTAGAGGACCTAGGTTTGCTTCCTAGCACCCACTTTGGGTGGATCATATATCTGTCTGTAACTCCAGCTCCATGGAATCCAATGCCCTCTGGCCTCCTGGGACACCTGCATGCAAGCAGTGCTCATTAACTCACATAGGCACACATACACATAAGTATAAATAAGAAAATGAACAAAAAATAAGTCGATCCTTTACACAAACTATCCAAATACCTGAACTTGCTCCTTCAGAGTTCCTGGGCTTTCTTTGGCTTATTATTCTCCCTCATACCTTACTTGGCCTCCTCAGATACTGTCTCTCACACCAAACTATGAGTTAAAACCTGCTTACAGGAGTTTTTGAGAGGCGATAGTTTACACCCCTCAGCAAGTATATAAGCAATGATACTCAACTGGCAGCTTAAAGGGTGCCACAGTAAAAATATTACATCAAGCCAAGTGTGGCGACCTTTAATTCCGCACTCAGAATGTCCAGGTTTTCATTTGGGTAATTTTGTGTTTGTTTGTTTGTTTGTTTGTTTGTTTTTAATGTTGTGGGCATTTGTATATGTGTGTGTGTGTGTGTGCACATGTGGTTGTATATGAGCCATAGGGCTTCTGTGGAAGTCAGAGGACAGAAAAAAGTCAGTGCCAGTCCTCATATTTCGTCCACCCTGTTTGATTCAGTCTTGTTGTTCACAGTTAAATACACCAGGTTAGGTGGCCCACAGCTTCCAGAGATTGACCTATCTCTACCTCCCATCTCATTGTAGGATCACCTGGATTATAGATGTGTGCTACTGTCTCTGGCTTTACATGAGTTCTGCTAGTCTGCACCCAGGTCCTCACACTTGCCTGAGAGACAGAATACTTGACGAAAGAGTGGAAGAGTATGATGGATCTGGGAGCAGTGAGGAGGCGTGGGTACAGAGATGATCAAATTTTATTTTGCATATGTATTAACATCTCAAAGAGTCAATTAAGTTTCGAGCTGGGCAGTGGTGGTGCATGCCTTTAATCTCAGCACTTGGGAGGCAGAGGCAGGCAGATTTCTGAGTTCGAGGCCAGCCTGGTCTACAGAGTGAGTTACAGGACAGCCAGGGCTACACACAGAAACGCTGTCTCGAAAAAACCAAAAAAAAAAAAAAAAGTTTCGAAAGGTGTATTTTTCTCTTTATTTTTTTTAATGTTTTATGGTGTTTTTTTTTCAAACCTCTGGTTTGATATTTTTTCTTTTTGTTTGCCTGTTTGTTTGTGTTCTTTGCAGACACAGAGTTGGCCAAGTGAGGAGAGGGGAAATATCCAGGAGGAGTTAAAGACAGAGAAACTGTGATGAGACTACATTACATGAAAATATTATTTTCAGCTATGTGGTAGTGGCACAAGCCTTTGATCCCATCACTTGGGAAGCAGAGACAGGTGAATCTCTGAGTTTAAGGCCAGCCAGGTCTACAGAGTGAATTCCAGGACATCCAGAACTACACAGAAAATCCCTGTCTTGAAAAAAAAATTATTTCCAATAAAAAAGTATGTAAAAAAGAAAAAATTTTACTTCATTATTTACTTTGCCTTGTGGAACAGGTTTCTAGGAGCTTGAATCTATAGGCAAATTCCATGCTTCATACATGTGACACTTATTTTTTTCCAAACTGGACAGTAAGACAGCTGAGGTCTTAAATGTGTATACTTTCCATAAATACCTCACAATAGCTAGCACAGTGTTTGGTCTGCAGCATGTATCATGGTAAAGTTTGTTAGCTTTCGTGGTTTCTTCCTATGTTTTCTTCTCCCTACACCTTGACAGAGTTACACTACACTCTCTAAACTATACATACCACCTCTATCAGCTACACAGTCAAAACAGTCAGAAAAATTGACAATTAATTCAAGTATACAATATTTCTGGAATGAACTGTAGTCATTTGACAAATATTTGAACATGAATCTTAGAGACATTAATTTGAATGTTGTGAGCACATAGGAAAATTATTTCTAAAGCAAATTTTTACTTGAAGAAGGCTCTAGACAAGAAAATTAAATTAGATACATATATAATGTTATGGTCTGACACCTTCTCCCTGAGAATAGCTGTAGCCATTTTGTTTCATCCCACCTATTTCATATTTTTGCTATAAAATGCCTGACAGTCATTGACACAGAGAAGTGACTTGACTCACAGCTGGGTCATGCTGACCACATCTCCTGTTATGTTCGGTATGTTCTGAAGTTTGTTAATCTTAAGAAATTCCACAAAGCTTTACATAGGACTCATCAAATCCAAGGTCAATATGAACTGTTATGTCTAAATACCTTGAGTCACAAATGATCACCAGGCAGCACTTCCTGCACTTGAATATGAGTTCATTGTGGTCTTTGTGGGTTTTTTCCTCTATAAGCGGATAGAGAAAGATGTCCATTGTCATAGTTTCAGCCCTCAATCTGAACTATGTCCCTGGTCTGACCAGTATTAGGGTGTGTAATCAATAAACCATCCCTGTCTGACTGAGATTGGTGTTCCTGTGGTTTTTGGAGCAACTCTAAGCCCATAACATATATATAAAATAAGAACCCTCTGATATAAATAGAACAGTGGTACCAAAGAAAAGCTACAATAGATTAAGAAGGGAGGAACTACTTCCCACTCAGAGTATTTGAGGTATAGAAGCAAACAATCAAAGTGAAAAAGCACAAGCACACCTACCAGGAATAGCAGGTGGGTGTGAGAAGAGGAATAATTTAAAGTGAAGTGGAAAAGTACAGGTCACATAAAAGGTAAGTTTGAGTTTTACCTTCATCTTTGAATTATGCAAAGTGTGCCCAGAATATTCTGCAATAAAACCTGCAAAATAAGTAGCTCAAAGCAAGATTCATTTTGGATTCATGTTATAGCGCCATGGTGAATAGTCTGGGAATCCCTTATTCTTGGGCCCTGGCCAGTTAAGTGCCCACCATCTAGCGCTGAGAGACAGACACTGGGGCAGATTTTACATAAGTCTTTAAAGTTTATCTCACTTGTTCTCAACCTTCCTAATGCTATATCCCTTTAACATGTTGTGATGACCCCAAACATAAAATTATTTTTGATGCTACTTCATAGCTGTACTTTTTCTACTGTGATTAATTATAATGTAAATTTATGTTTTCTGATGATCTTAGGTGGCCTCTGAAAAGGATGTTCAACCCCAAGGTCACAACCTGC
Organism: Grammomys surdaster; assembly: GCF_004785775.1. Classification (NCBI taxonomy): domain Eukaryota; kingdom Metazoa; phylum Chordata; class Mammalia; order Rodentia; family Muridae; genus Grammomys; species Grammomys surdaster. The sequence goes on along the minus strand of NW_021604562.1, from coordinate 6,950,803 downwards.
AGATAGAAAACCACTGCTCTATCTTAAGATTCACATATCCCTTCTACTTACAGTTCACTGGCTAGAGTATGTCATATGACCACACCTAACTTCTTCAAGTAGGAGAAAAGTATGATTCTATCATGTGCCTAGAAGAGTAGAGAACCACATATGTATATTTTTGAGATTATAATTATACTCCCTTCCCTTTCCTCCCTCCACACCTTCCCATATACCCCTGTCCTTTCTTCTTCAAATTAATGCTCTATTTTTTCATTATTACTATATGTATGCATATATGTGTGTATACATTTAATAGACCACATTGATGACTACCCCACTCTCCAGGAAAATAATATGTATACACTTCAGAAAGATCATCTTAGTGGCATACATAGGATAGACTGAACTGAGACCTTCCTGGAAGAAGAAAGGATATCTGGTCAAACTGAAACGATATTCTCGAAGAGAGGTGGTCATGAACTAGAGATAAAGTAACTTATAGAAGAAATATTTAATGAGAATCAAACCGATTAAATCAACAAGTTGTAAAAGTCAGAGTAAGGGTAAGGAGAGCTGCTACAATCACACATAGGTGATGGGCTGAAATTGTGATGGTACCAGGGTACAGAGCTACCAGGGTGAGACTGAGGACACAAAAGGGCTAATGGACTTTACTTCTTAAGCATAACTGGCAATTGAATTTAGTTATTGGATATTTATTATTGATGGTTAGTGAAGGATAGTAAGTGGTAGTATGTCTTAGTTAGGGTTTTCATCACTGTGAAAAGACACCATGACCAAGCCAACTCTTATAAAGGACAACATTTAGTTGGGGCTGGTTTATAGTTTTAGAGGTTGTGTCCATTATCATCATGGTGGGAAGCATGGCAGCATGTAGGCAACCATGGTGCTGGAGGAGCTGAGAGTTCTACATCTTGATTCAAAGGCAGGAGACTCTCTTCTTCACTGGGCAGAACTTGAGCATAGGACAACAAGACACACCTCCACAGTGATACACTTCCTCCAACAAGGCCACAACAAGGCCATGCCTACTCCAACAAGCCACACCTCCTAGTAGTGCTACTTCCCATGTGCCTAGCATATTCAAACCACCAATGTTTGCATGCTGAAATTCAGTAACAACAGATAATGTAGGGAGTTGTAAAATTTTAGCCAGAATCATAAAGGTAATAGAAACCATTTTTTGAGACAAGATCTCATTTAGTCAAAGCTGTTCTCAAAGTTGCTATGTAGCTAAGGATAATCTTGAACTTGTGATCTGCCCACTTCTACCACCTTCATACTACGATCACAGATATGCACTACAATGTCTGATGATACATGGTGTTAGAACTGGAGCCCCCAGGGCTTCCTGTGTGCTTAGTAAACACTCTATCAACTAAACTACATCCCTACCCTGTAATTAATTTAAAGACCTTCCAGGTGATGCTTCAAGCACATGGGCAAGTACAAACTGAGAAAACCACGTGCTAGATGAGGGCTAAAGGTAGCTGACCAACCAATATGTGTCTGTATTTGATGAGAAACAAGAGCAGAGGGATAGTCCTGCTAGTACAAATTTCCATTGTCATAATGTGTGATATTTTTGACATTTCACAACTGATTAAATAAAGTCAAACTGGGATACTCTGTGGTTTCCCAAATAGCTTTTTTTCCATTTTCAAATTCCACTTTCATTTTTCTAATTCATTCTCTGCCACTTAGTGGCATTGTTCTACCATTAACCACGACCATTTAAGTACCAAATATAAAGAAGTACCTGCAAATCAGAAACTGCCTTTGTGGGTTGACTTCAATATCTAGCCTTAGTGGGAGAACTGTGTGCCTTCAGAGAACTGGAGGCCTATTTCAATGACTGCCTCATCCAGCATGCCTCCAGAGACTTAGACCTGAATGGGATAGTGAGAGGATGGAGAAAAGACAGACTAGCAGAGTGACAGAAAGCTGAGGGCTTTGCTCTTTCAGCTAGAGAAAATGGAGCACCCTGTAAGCTTGATACATTTATTATATAGAGCTAAACAAGGAAGCGGAGTTGTTGCACACAGCTGGACAAGGAGGCAGGAGTATTCTGTAGGGATAAACAAGAATACAGGGTTTATAATATACAACTGGATCAAGGAGTCATACTTAAGTTAATCTCTTTCAATCAGTCTCTGTGAGGTAACAGTCTTCAGGCTGTAAATACTCAGGAGAAGAAAGCTAAGGTGGACATTTTCTGCACATCATAAGCATTCATGTTCAGACCCAAGGAAGGCTTTGTCATTTCCCTCTGAGCCTAACACACATATCCTGCCCTTATGAAAAGCTTTGTCATTTTCTTCATGGATCTGAGGCTCTAGGGTCTTGACATGGCCATGCCCAGGCACATACCCACTCGGGACTTCACTTGGGTCTTCCTCTGCTCCCTACAGATGGCTACAGTGAAGACATCTGAGACATTAGCTCAAGTTCACCAGAATGGGATGAAATGCTACAGAGTGGAGGCCTCTAATCTCAAGGCTGCCTACATGAAGGACTTCAAATGCAACCATCATCTCCAAGATTTACATGAATGAAAGCTCCATTGTCCTTTAATGCTTCAAATTTTGAGCAACAAAATGTGAAAATTAAAAGAGAAATGAAATGAAAATGGGTCCCATGGCTAGTCATGCTTATATGAATTCATGCTGACATGAGTTCAACAGCCACACTGTGGACAAGAGGCAACCCATGGTTTGTAGACAATGAAGCAAAATGAAGCAGCTAAGGAGGGGACATGCTACACTAACATTTATCTAACTGTTGCACCAGAGTTTCAAATTTTACTTGCAACTGTAAAATTCTTTGCAATAAATAAATAAATAAATAAATAAGAAAATCTTCTACACATTGCCACTGACATTAGAGAAGGTGGTGCAAAAAGGAAGAGGAAAACATTATCAAAGATAAGAAACTTTACTATGACTAATAGATATGTGCTTTCAGAGTCAGAAACAAACTCAACACTGTAACCAAACTTTTGAGGTTTGGCTAGGAAGGAGCTAAGAACCACATTGTGCAATTTGCATGTATCAGATCATTAATCCTTCAACTTCCTTTGAAACAATTTGTAGAAGTTGTCTTGGGTGCTTAGGTGTATATGTGACCTTCTGTGATTATCCCTGTATTGCTGGAGTTGTCAGCTAGAAATTCCATGGCTCCAGTTTCTCATCCCAGCTAATTTCTAACTTTACCCAATAGGATACCATCGCTTGTGATAAATAAATACAAGATAAGGAAGCCATTCATGCTTGACTTCTGCAGTGGCACCAGGTAATTTCATAGGGTTCTGGCTCCAGGAATATCCTAGGAGTCAAGGTTAAGCCCAGGAACTCCAGTAACATCTATGCATGCTCACAGACTAAGTATATCAACTTTCCTTATTTTTGCTCCTCTAGCCTTGGAGACTTAATGCCTTCCAGCAGTTACTCAAAATAGCAGCCTCCTACTTCTGCACCTCTAGCCCTTCCAAAACTTTTGTAATTCATTTCCTATATTAAATCTCCATCTGCAATAAACTGTGTGATTTCTGGGAGTTCTTCAATAGAAGGAAACATTACAACAATCTTTTTCAAAAACCATTAGGAGCTGCCATTATCCCATTTCAGATATAATATAATAATATAATACGATATAAGTATCCCTGTCTTAACCAGCTTTCTAGATAAAGGTGAGTTAACAGTAACATCTATTATGCCACAAATCCATCCTTTCATCTTTCTTCTCTTTTCCTGAATCCCCAAGATGTCCACAACCACTTTGAAAACGCCTCCCCAGTATTTCTGGGAATCTCTAAGGAGGAGTTTCATATCTTTCAATTCAAGACTCTAACATGATTATAACAGAGATCTGCCTTCAAATAGCTTAGGGGGAAAATACAGGGATTTTTGTGAAGAAATATGTATGTTTATAGCAGAGACTTGAAGAAAGTGATACAGAACCAGAGGCATGGAGGAATGAAACTCAGAGCTGTCAGGAATTTCTCTTCCATCTTTGATGGCAGCTTTCATTCTTTCCTACTGCAGATATTCTCCACATGTAAGTGGAGACAGCTACTGTTGGTAGTGCCAACATCACACCAGGCTTAGAGCATAGCCACAGATCTGCATGTCTTCCAGTGGAAAGGAAAGAAAGGGAAAGTATTTTGACTGGCCGCTTCAAATCATGCTCCATGCTCTACATCTTACCTTGTTTTGCTGAAGGTAAGCCTTTGGTGTTCTGTTCAGGAAATTGTCTCCTGAACTAATGAGTTCAAAGCTATTCCCCACTTCCTGTTCTATTAGATTTAGTGTATCCAGTTTTATGTTGAGGTGTTTCAACCACCTGGACTTGAGTTCTATGCAGGGTGATAGATATGATCTACTTGCATTTTTCTCCATGCAGACATCCACTTAGATCAGCATCATTTGTTGAAGATGCTTTCTTTTTTCCATTGTATGCTTTTGTCTTCTTTGTCAAAAATAAAGTGTCCATAGAAGTGTGGGTTTATTTTTGGGTCTTCAATTAGATTCCATTGATCAATCTGTTTGTTCCTATACCAATAGCATGCAATTTTTATGATTATTGCTTTGTAGTACATTTGAGGTCAAGGATAGTGATACCTCCAGAAGTTCTTTTATCGTTCGGGCTTGTTTTAGCTATCCTATGCTTTTTGGTTTTTCATATGATGTTGAGAATTGTTCCTTCAACGTCTATAAAGAATTGTGTTGAAATTTTGATGGATATTGTGTTGAATCTAGATTGCTTTTGGTAGGATTGCCAATTTTGCTATTTTAATCCTACCAATAAATAAGCATGGAAGATCTTTCCATTTTCTGATATCTTCTTCAGTTTCTTCAAATACTTGAAGTTTTTATCATACATGTCTTTCCCTTGCTTGATTAGTTACTCAAAGATATTTTATATTATCAGAGGTTATTGTGAAGGGTGTTGATTCCCTGATTTCTTTTTCAGCCTGCTTGTCATTTATATCTAGAGAGACTACTGATTTTTCATTAGTTCATATTGTATCCAGCTACTTTGCTGAAAGTGTTTATCAGCTGTAGGAGTTCCCTGATGAAATTTTTAAGATCACTTATGTACACTATCATATCATCTGCAAATAATGATATTTTGACTTCTTTCTTTACAATTTACATCCCCTTGATCTCCTTCAGTTGTCTAATTACTCTAGATAAATTTCACGTACTACATTGAATAGATAAGCACAGAGTAGTCAACCTTGCCTTGTTCCTGATTTTAATGGAATTGCTTCGAGTTTCTCTCCATTTAGTTTGATGTTGATATCAGCTTGCTGCAAATTGTCATTATTATTAATTGTTATTATTATTATTATTATCATTATTATTTATTAGGTACATCCCTTGTGTCACTAATCTTTCAAGAACTTTTATCATGAAGGGGTATTGTATTTTGTCAAAGGCTTTTTCACCATCTAATGGGATGATCATGGTTTCTGTCCTTCAGTTTGTTTATATAGTGGATTACATTTACTAATTTTCATATACTGAACCATCTCTGCATTGCTAGCATGAAGCCTACTTGATCATGGTGGATGATCTATTTGATGTGTTCTTGTATTCATTCTGCAAGTATTTTATTGAGTATTTTTACATCTTGCTCATAAAGAAAATTGGTCTTTAATATGCTTTATTTGTTGAGTCTTTATGCTGTGTGGTTTCGGTTTGAGGGTAACTTTGGTCTCATAAAATAAATTAGGCAATGTTCCTTCTATTCCTCTTTTGTGGAATAATCTGAGGAGTATTGGTGTTAAAGTTAGACTTCTTTAAAAGTCTAGTAGAATTCTGCATGAAACCATTTGGGCTTGAGCTTTTTTGTTTGGAAGACTTTTAATTATTGCTTCTATTTCACTAAGGGTTCTAGGTCTGTTTAAATTGTCTATCTTACCTTGATTTATCTTTGGTAAGTGTTATCTATCAAGAAATTTATCTATTTCTTTGATGGAGCACAGGTGTTTAAGATATGATTCCCTGGCCGGGCGGTGGTGGCGCACGCCTTTAATCTCAGCACTTGGGAGGCAGAGACAGGCGGATTTCTGAGTTCGAGGCCAGCCTGGTCTACAGAGTGAGTTCCAGAACAGCCAGAACTACACAGAGAAACCCTGTCTCAAAAAGAAAAAAAAAAAAACCCACAAGGGCTGGGGAGATGGCTCAGTGGTTAAGAGCACTGACTGCACTTCCAGAGGTTCTGAGTTCAAATCCCAGCAACCACATGGTGGCTCACAACCATCTGTAATGAGATCTGATGCCCTCTTCTGGTGTGTCTGAAGACAGCTACAGTGTATTCATACATAATAAATAAATAAATAAATAAATAAATAAATAAATAAATAAATCTTTAAAAAAAAAAAAAAAGATATGATTCCCTGGATTTCTTCAGTGACTATTGTTATGTCCCCCTTTTCATTTTTGATATTGGTAATTTGGATATTCTATCTCCACCTTTTATGTTGGTTTGTTTGTTTTATGCATAAGGCTTTGTCTATTTGTTGATTTTCTCAAAGATCCAACTATTTGTTTCATTGATTCTTTGTATTGTTCTATTTGTTTCTATTTTATTGATTTCGTTGGTCAGTTTATTTCCTGCCATCTACTCTTCTTGGCTGAGCTTATTTCTTTTTGTTCTAGAGTTTTCAGGTGTGCTGTATGATATATCTCCAATTTTTTATGAAGGCATCTATTGCTATGAACATTTCTCTTAGCACTACTTTCATTGTGTCACATAAGTTTGGGTATGTTGTGCATTCATTTTCAGTGAATTCTAGAAAGTCTTTATTTCTTTATTCTTGTCTTGATTCTTGTTTTTATGTGTGTAGTTAACCTCCTTGGGTTGAAGGTTTCCTTCTATCACCTTCTGTTGGGGTAGATTTGTAGATATTGTTTAAATTTGACTTTATCATGGAATGTTTTATTTTTTTCATCCACGATGATTGATATGGTTTTGCTGAGTATAGTATTCTGGGCTGGCATCAATGATCTCTTCTGGTCTGCATAACATCTGCCCAAGCTCTTCTGGATTTTAGTGTCTCCATTGAGAATTTGGGTGTAATTTTAATAGGTCTGATTTTATATGTTACTTGGTCTTTTCCCCCATGCAGCTTTTAAAATTCTTTCTTGGTTCTGTGCATATATTGTTTTTTTTTTCCGTACTGTCATGATTTCTTTTTTTTTTTTCCATACTGTCATGATTTCTTCTTTTTTTTTAAATTTTTATTGGATATTTTATTTACATTTCCTATGTTGTCCCCTTACACCATCCCCCACCCACCCTGGAACCCCCAATCCCCTCATCCCTCCTCCTTCTTCTCTGTGGATGTGACCTCTATCTACCCCCCCCACTCCCACCTCCCCACCCTCAAAATTCCCACCCCCTGGGGCATCCAGCCTTCATGAGGTCAAGGTTCTCTTCTTCCACCTATGCCCAGCAGGGCCCTCCACTTTTACATATTCAGCTGAAGCCCTGGATCCCCCCCTAAGTGCTCCCAGGCTGGTGGTTTAGACCCTGGGAGCTGTGGTTGGTTGGTATTGTTGCTCTCCTCATGGTGCCACAAATCCTTTCAGCTCCTTCAGTCTTCACTCTAACTCCTCTATTGAGAACCCCATGATCAGTTCAATGGCTAGTTGTGAGCATCTGCCTCTGAATATGTCAGACTCTTGAAGACCTCTGAGGGGATATCCATATCAGGCTCTTATCAGCATGCACTTCCTGACTTCCACTTCAGCATCTACCTTTGGTGACTGCACATGGGATGGATACTCAGGTGGAAAGGTCTTCAGACGGCCCCTCCTTCAGTTTCTGTCCCTCACTTTGTCTCCATATTTGCTCCCTTGAGTATTTTGTTGCTCCTTCTAAGAAGGACCGAATCACCCCCACTTGGTCTTCCTTCTTTATGGGCTTCATGTGGCCTGTGAGTTGCATCTTGGGCATTTCAAGGTTCTGGGCTAATATCCAATAATCAGTGAGTGAATACCATGTGTGTTCTTTTGTGATTGGCTTACCTCACTCAGGATGATAATTTCTAGTTCCATCCATTTACCTAGGAACCTCTCGAATTCATTGTTTTTAATAGCTGAGTAATACTCCATTGTGTAAATATACCACATTTTTTGAATCCATTCCTCAGTTGAAGGACATCTGGGTTCTTTCCAGCTCCTGGCTATTATAAACAAGGCTGCTATGAACATAGTTGAGCATATGTCCTTGTTATATGTTCGAGCATCTTCTGGGTATATGCCTAGGAGTGGTATAGCTGGATCCTCAGGTAATGCTATGTCCAATTTTCTGAGGAACCGCCACACTGATTTCCAAAGTGGTTGCACCATCTTGCAGTCCCACCAAAAATGGAGGAGTGTTCCTCTTTCTCCACACCCTCGCCAGCATCTACTATCACCTGAGTTTTTAATCTTAGCCATTCTGACTGGTGTGAGATGGAATCTCAGGGTTGTTTTGATTTGCATTTCCCTGACGGCTAAGGATGCTGAACATTTCTTTAGGTGCTTCTCGGCCATTCGAGTTTCCTCCGTTGAAAATTCTTTGTTAAGCTCTATACCCCATGTTTTAATAGGGTAATTTGGTTGTCTGGAGTCTAATTTCTTGAGTTCTTTGTATATATTGGATATTAGCCCTCTATCAGATGAAGGATTGGTAAAGATCTTTTCCCAATTTGTTGGTTGTCGTTATGTCCTATTGACAGTGTCCTTTGCCTTACAGAAACTTTGCAATTTTATGAAGTCCCATTTGTCAATTCTTGATCTTAGAGCATATGCCATTGGAGTTCTGTTCAGGAACTTTTCCCCTGTGCCCAAGTATTCGAGGCTCTTCCCCACCTACTCTTCTATTAGTTTCAGTGTATCTGGTTTTATGTGGAGGTCCTTTATCCACTTAGACTTGAGCTTTGTACAAGGGGATAAGAATGGATCAATTTTCATTCTTCTACATGTTGTCCTCCAGTTGAACCAGCACCATTTGTTGAAAATGCTGTCCTTTTTCCACTGGACAGTTTTAGCTCCTTTGTAAAAGATCAAGTGACCATAGGAGTGTGGGTTCATTTCTGGGTCTTCAATTCTATTCCATTGATCTTCCTGCCTGTCTCTGTACCAATACCAGGTAGTTTTTATCACTATTGCTTTGTAGTACAGCTTGAGGTCAGGGATGGTGATTCCTCCCGAAGTTCTTTTATTGTTGAGAATAGTTTTCGCTATCCTGGGTTTTTTGTTATTCCATATGAATTTGAGAATTTCCTTTTCTAACTCTGTGAAGAATTGAGTTGGGATTTTAATGGGGATTGCATTGAATCTGTAGATTGCTTTTGGCAAGATGGCCATTTTTATTATATTAATCCTGCCAATCCATGAGCATGGGAGATCTTTCCATCTTCTGAGATCTTCTTCAATTTCTTTCTTCAGAGACTTGAAGTTCTTGTCATACAGGTCTTTCACTTGCTTGGTTAGATTCACACCAAGGTATTTTATATTATTTGCAACTATTGTGAAGGGTGTCATTTCCCTAATTTCTTTTTCAGTCTGTTTATCTTTCATGTAGAGGAAGGCTACTGATTTGTTTAAGTTGATTTTATAACCAGCCACTTTGCTGAAGTTGTTTATCAGGTTTAGGAGTTCTCTGGTGGAAGTTTGGGGGTCACTTAAGTATAGTATCATATCATCTGCAAATAGCGATATTTTGACTTCTTCCTTTCCTATTTGTATCCCTTTGACTTCTTTTTGCTGTCTAATTGCTCTGGCTAGGACTTCCAGTACTATATTGAATAGGTAGGGGGAGAGTGGGCAGCCTTGATCTTAGTGGGATTGCTTCAGGTTTCTTTCCATTTAGCTTGATGTTGGCTACTGGTTTGCTGTAAATTGCTTTTACTATGTTTAGGTAGGGGCCTTGAATTCCTGATCTTTCCAAGACTTTTATCATGAAGGGATGTTGAATTTTGTCAAATGCTTTCTCAGCATCTAGTGAGATGATCATGTGGTTTTTTCTTTGAGTTTGTCTATATAGTGGATTACATTGATAGATTTCTGAATATTGAACCATCCCTGCATTCCTGGGATAAAACCTACTTGATCATGATGGATGATTGTTTTGATGTGGTCTTGAATTCGATTTGCTAGATTTTTGTTGAGTATTTTTGCATAGATGTTCATAAGGGAGATTGGTCTGAAGTTCTCTTTCTTTGTCGGGTCCTTGTGGGGTTTGGGTATGAGTGTAATTGTAGCTTCATAGAACGAACTGGGTAGTGTTCCTTCTATTTCTATTTTGTGGAATAATTTGAAAATAATTGGTATTAGGTCTTCCTTGAAGGTCTGATAGAATTCAGCACTAAAACCATCTGGTCCTGGGCTTTTTTTAGTGGGGAGACTTTTAATGACTGCTGCTATTTCCTGAGGGGTTATGGGACTATTTAGATGGTTTATCTGCTCCTGGTTTAACTTTGGTACCTGGTATCTGTCTAGGAAATTGTCCATTTCATCCAGGTTTTCAAGTTTTGTTGAGTATAGGCCTTTGTAGTAGGATCTGATGATTTTTGAATTTCTTCAGTTTCTGTTGTTATGTCTCCCTTTTCAGTTCTGATTTTATTAATTTGGATACTGTCTCTGTGCCCTCTGGTTAATCTGGCTAACGGTTTATCTATCTTGTTGATTTTCTCAAAGAACCAGCTCCTGGTTTTATTGATATTTTGTATTGTTCTTTCTGTTTCTATTTGGTTGATTTCAGCCCTGAGTTTGATTATTTCCTGCCTTCTACTCCTCCTGGGTATATTTGCTTCTTTTTGTTCTAGAGCTTTTAGTTGTGCAGTCAACTTGTTAGTGTGTGCTCTTTCCAGTTTCTTTTTGTAGGCACTTAGAGCAATGAGTTTTCCTCTTATCACTGCCTTCATGGAGTCCCACAAGTTTTGGTATGATGTGTCCTCATTTTCATTGAATTCTAAAAAGTCTTTTATTTCTTTCTTTATTTCTTCCTTGACCAAGTCATCATTGAGTAGAGAGTTGTTCAGTTTCCATGTGCACGTGGGTTTTCCATTGGTTTTGTCATTATTAAAGACCAGTCTTAGTCCGTGGTGATCTGATAAGATGCAAGGGATTATTTCAATCTTTTTGTTTCTGTAGAGGGTTGTTTTGTGACCAATTATATGGTCTATTTTGGAGAAGGTACCATGAGGTGCTGAGAAAAAGGTATATTCTTTTGTTTTAGGATGAAATGTTCTATAGATGTCTGTTAAGTCCATTCGGTTCATAACTTCTGTTAATGTCAAAGTGTCTCGGTTTAGTTTCTGTTTCCATGATCTGTCCATTGCTGAGAGTGGGGTGTTGAAATCCCCCACTATTATTGTGTGAGGTGTAATGTGTGTTTTGAGCTTTAGTAAAGTTTCTTTTATGTATGTAGGTGCCCTTGCATTTGGAGCATAGATGTTCAGAATTGAGAGTTCACCTTGGTAGATTTTTCCTTTGATGAGTATGAAGTGTCCTTCCTTATCTTTTTTGATTAATTTTGGATGAAAGTCGATTTTATTTGATATTAGAATGGCTACTCCAGCTTGTTTCTCGGGACCATTGGCTTGGAAAATTGTTTTCCACCCTTTTATTCTGAGGTAGTGTCTCTCTTTGTCACTGAGGTGTGTTTCTTGTATGCAGCAAAATTCTGGGTCTTGTTTGTGTATCCAGTCTGATAGTCTGCGTCTTTTTATTGGGGAATTGAGACCATTGATGTTAAGAGATATTAAGGAAAAATGATTGTGGCTTCCTGTTATTTTTCTTATTAGAGGTAAAGTTATTTTCGTATAGTTATCTTCTTTTTGGGGTTGTTGGAAGATTACTTCCTTGCTTTTTCTAGGTTGTAGTTTCCCTCCTTGTGTTGGCGTTTTCCATCAATTATCCTTTGAAGTGCTGGGTTTGTGGGAAGATATTGTGCAAATTTGGTTTTGTCATGGAAGATCTTGGTTTCACCATCTATAGTGATTGAGAGTTTTGCTGGGTATAGTAATCTGGGCTGGCAATTGTGTTCTCTTAGGGTCTGTATGATGTCAGTCCAGGCTCTTCTGGCTTTTATAGTCTCTGGTGAGAAGTCTGGTATAATTCTTATAGGTCTGCCTTTATATGTTACTTGACCTTTTTCCCTTACTGCTTTTAGTATTTTTTTCTTTGTTTTGTGCATCTGATGTTTTGATTATTATGTGACAGGAGGTATTTCTTTTCTGGTCTAGTCTATTTGGTGTTCTGTATGCTTCTTGTATGTTTATGGGCATCTTGTTCTTTAGGTTAGGGAAGTTTTCCTCAATAATTTTGTTGAAGATATTTACTGGCCCTTTAAGTTGGGAATCTTCATTCTCATCTATACCTATTGTCCTTAGGTTTGGTCTTCTCATTGTGTCCTGGATTTCCTGGATGTTTTGAGTTAGGAATTTTTTGCATTTTGCATTTTCTTTGACAACTGTGTCAATATTTTCCACCGTATCTTCTGCATTTGAGATTCTCTCTTCTATCTCTTGTATTCGGTTGGTGATGCTTGCGTCTATGACTCCTGATCTCTTTCTTAGGTTTTCTATCTCCATGGTTGTCTCCCTTTGAACTTTCTTTATTGTTTCTATTTCCAGTTTCAGATCCTAAATGTTTTTGTTTAATTCCTTCTTTGTGTTTTCTTGCATTTCTTTAAGGGATTTCTGTGATTCCTCTTTAAGGGCTTCTATCTGTTTACTTGTACTCTCCTGTATTTCTTTAAGGGAGTTACTTAATTCCTTCTTATAATCCTCTATCATCATCATGAGAAGTGATTTTAATTCTGAATCCTGCTTTTCAGGTGTTATGGGGTGTCCAGGGCTTGCTATATTGGGAGAACTGGGTACTGATGATGCCAAGAAACTTTGGTTTCTGTTGCTTATGTTCTTGTGCTTGCCTGTCGCCATCTGGTTAACTCTAGTGGTACCTGCCCTCACTGTGTAAGAGTGGAGTCTGTATTTCCAGCTATCTTGCTTATTGCAGAGCTCCTCGGAGTCCAGATGTCTCTGTGGTCTTATGCTCCTAATCTCCTGGGTGGAAGAACTCCTGGGACTCAGGCCACCTCTTGGATCTGGAAATCCTTCTGCTCTGAGTGCAGTGGCTCCTTGATGACTCAGGATTCAGTTTCTCCACAGGACAGGAGCAGACTGATTCTGTGTCTGCTCCAGCCCAAAGGACCAGGCAGGGGCGAAAGGGAAGTGGAATTCTGGAGGGGTGGCATTTGGGTAGCTGCTGTGCCCTGAATGTCCCTGGCTCCCAGATGTATCTCTGGGGCTTAGGGAGTGAGATGGAGTCCTTACCAGCTGCTCTGAGTGCAGTGGCTCCTTGATGACTCAGGATTCAGTTTCTCCACAGGACAGGAGCAGACCGACTCTGTGTCTGCTCCAGCCCAAAGGACCAGGCAGGGGCGGAAGGGGCATTTATTGTTTTATTATGTGACTAGAGAACTTTTTTCTGGCCCAATCTATTTGATGTTCTGTAGGTTTCTTGTATATTTATGGCCATCTCTTTCTTTAGGTTAGGGAAGTTTTCCTCTATGATTTTGTTGAAGATGTTTTCTGGCCTTTTGAGCTGGGATTCTTTACCCTCTTCTATTCCTATTATTCTCAACAGAGAAATCTCAAATGGCCAAGAAGTCCCTAAAGAAATGTTCGACATCATTAGTCATCAAGGAAGTGTTGTCCATTTGTAATAAGGGTTTGTCGTCATTTTTGTTGCTATGAGTTGTAGGAGTTTTTTATGTATTATGGATATAAAACCTTTATCAGGTATATGACTTGCAAATATTTAATCTTTTATATTGGTTGCCTTGTTACTATGTTTGATAATGCTTTTTGATTCACAAATATTTTTAATTTTAATAAGGACTAACTTATCTTTTTATTGCCTGTGTTTTAGATATCATACTCAAAAACCCATTGCCAATTCTAAAGTTACAAAGCTTTTCCTTATGTTTCCTTCTTAATATTTTTGTGCTTTCAGTTCTTATAATTTATGTCTTTGTTTCAATTGGATTAATTTTGCATATGATGTTACATAGCATTCAAGTTTTCACTCTGCTTGTCAATATGCACATTTCCCAGCAATACTCAATGACAATGTTTTCTTTCTATCTAATAAAGTCTTGTAAGTTGACCACATATGTCAAGGTTTATTGTTGAACTGCATGCTCTATGCCATTTTTTCTAAGGTCAGTTCATGCTACTTCCATACTGCTTTGTGTTCCATAGCATGCAATGCTTCGAGTTTTAAAGCCAGAAAGTGTAGGATTTCCAACTGTGTCCAGTGTCAATACCATCAAACACTGTAAGCTATCCAAGGCCCCTTGAAATTTCAAAGTAAATTTAAAAGCTGGGCTCCCAGATACTCAAGAAGCCCAAAGCAAGCTTGCCTGGGTGATGCCTTATGCGATGCCTTATTTCAAAGTAAAAATGCAAAAGGAGGAAGAGAGTGGAGAAAGGAGAAATAAAGGGGAAGAAGAAGGGAAAAGGAAGGGTAGAGGAGAAAGACAAAAGGGAGGAAGAAGAAAAGGGGAAGAATTATTGAAAGTTGCAGTTTTTCTGTTGACAGGGGGTTTAATTGCATCTGAGTTGCTTTGAATAGTAATCTGCCTTCTAAGGTCCTATGTCATGAGCAAAAGCTGCCTCTCCATCAATCTGTGCCTTCTTTAATTTCTTTCCACAACAATTTCTAGCTTTTAATGTCCAAGTTTTTACATATTTGGTTAAGTCTATTACTAAATATTCTAATCCTGATGAAACTATTATAAATAACACTGGTTTCTTAATTTCTTTTTAACATAGATTTCCCATGTTTACTATATAGAAACACAACTGATACTGACATTGTGAGTTGATTTTTGCATTCTATAACTTGGAGGGATTAGTGTCCCTTTTTCAGTGGGATTTCTCATATCTCTTGCCAGTAATACAGTAGGCCCTCAACAAGTGTGTGTTGAGTAAAGGAAATTTTTAACTTAAAAGAATCTCCCAGGCAGTGGTGGCACAAGCCTTTAATCCCAGCACTTGGGAGGCAGAGACAGGTGGATTTCTGACTTTAAGGCCAGCCTGGTCTACAGAGTGAGTTCCAAGACAGCCAGGGCTACACAGCGAAACTCTGTCACGAAAAACCAAAAAAAGAAAAAAAAGAAAGACTCTCCCTTTAGACAAGTAGTTCTCAAACTTCCTAATAGTTCCTCATGTTGTGGTGACCCCAACCATAACATTATTTTCATTACAGCTTCATAACCATAATTTTGCTACTGTTATGAATTTTAATGTAAATATCTGATGTGCAAGATATCTAATATGTGACCCCCAAAGGAGTCATGACCCACAGGTTGAGAAGCACTGCTTTAGACATGCCAAATGGCACTTTTCATAAGAACACTCTTCTAATAAGAAAAACTGCAAATCAAAACTACTCTGAGATTCCATCTCACACCAGTCAGAATGGCTAAGATCAAACATTCAGGTGACAGCAGATGCTGGCAAGCATATGGAGAAAGAGGAACACTCCTCCATTGCTGGTGGGATTGCAAAGTGTACAACCACTCTGGAAATCAGTCTGGCAGTTCCTCAGAAAATTGGACATAGTAGCCAGACGCTGGAAACAACCCCAGATGTCCCTCAATAGAGGATGAAAAGGAAAGCTATGAAGTGCTATGTTCCAGACATAACAAGGCTAGTACAGTCATGAACTCACAGTAGTTCTGGTTACCTGCACAAGACCCACACAAGAACAAGCCAGCCAAAATTTCATCATAGATGACTGAGAATCAGAGGTACTCAACCTGTGGGGGTGTGACTCCTTTGGCAAACCTCCAGCTCCAAAAATGTTTACATGACAATTCATAACAGTCGCAAAATTATAATTTTGAAGTAGCAATAAAAATAATTTTATAGTTAGGAGTCACAACAACATGAGGAGCTGTATTAAAGGGGCAAAGCATTAGGAAGGTTGGGAATTTTATTGCTTAACGATCTCTATCTCCCACCCTTTACTGAGGAGCTATTGGCAGTTGATAGTTACTTAGGGACAAAGAGTCACTCTTTTTTGAGGATGTGGCCACTGGTAGGATTCTCATGCTCCAGTGATGGGCTCATAACCTTGTACATATGGCCAGCACTAAGTGGGCTTAATGGATTATTAAAAAAAAATCAAAAGACATGTAATTGGGAGCCTTGTATGTCAAGGCAGACATCTTGGGGAGTTAGAGTGGAAAATAATGTATGGGCATGATTCATTTTTATACGTATGAAATTCTCACAAAAAAAGGAAATTTTGATACGCATATGGTGTTAAGTCACTAGGTTTTGGTAAGACTGGTTATAAAGCTAACCTGACCTTATAAATTCACAATGAGCACTTGACTATATAAGCTGTCATCTCACAGGAATCTTTGTTACTATAAGTACATTGCTTTACCTACTTTCTATTGTTAAAATAAAATAAGGATGTTTAAGAAAATCAAATAAAGTAAAACATTATTTTTGAGTTCTCTATTTCAGAGTTTACAATCTATGGCTGCTTGGTTTCATTGATCCTGATTTAAGGAGCACCCTCATGAGAAGGAGCATATGACTGACCTAAGTACCTCTTCACTTGGTTGTCAGGAAGGGAGAAGGATGCCTAGGAGAAACGTTTAGCCTTTAAGGTAAATTCATCCTCCAATATGTGAACAAATGTCTCTATCTAGACACTTCCATTTAAAGTTTCCAATATTTTCTGGTAGACCATTACTATGAATCTATCAGTCAACTAATTCATTGATAAAAATAAAAGCTCTCATTGTCCCATCATCTTCTGAAGGCCCCATTATTGAAGACTGCTGCATTGTGGTCCAGAGTATAGGAGATCTTATATCCAACCCCTCATATGTATCCACCAGCAATGTGTGAGTGACTTCACTCACTGATTCACTTTGTCTATATCCATTGTTCACATAGTTTCTCACTGAGTCATTTCGATTTGTGTTTAGTGATATATCTTGGTATGTTTTGCAAGTGTGGATGACAGATATTGTTAAAAAAAAAAAATCTCATCATGGGGGCTGGAGAGATGGCTCAGTGGTTAAGAGCACTGACTGCTCTTCCAGAGGTCCTGAGTTCAATTCCCAGCAACCACATGGTGGCTCACAGCCATCTGTAAAGGATGCCTTCTTCTGGTGTGTCTGAAGACAGCTACAGTGTACTCATATACATAAAATAAATAAATCTTTAAAAAAAATCTCGCTCTTTGATTCATCTACTTCGAGAATGAAGACCATTCTCAGCAATCAGACTGTCAACATTCCGGAAAATGTCGACATCACTCTGAAGGGACATACAGTCATTGTGAAGGGCCCCAGGGGAACTCTGCGGAGGGACTTCAATCACATCAACGTAGAGCTGAGTCTTCTTGGAAAGAAAAAGAAAAGGCTCCAGGTTGACAAATGGTGGGGTAACAGAAAGGAACTGGCCACTGTCAGAACCATCTGCAGTCATGTTTCAGAACATGATCAAGGGTGTTACACAGGGCTTCTGTTAGGAGATGAGGAGGTTCAGATCCGAAATTTCTTGGGTGAAAAATACACCCGGAGGGTTTGAATGAGGACAGGTATTGCTTGTTCTGTCTCCCAAGCCCAGAAGGCTGAATTAATCTTTGAAGGAAATGATATTGAACTTGTTTCAAATTCAGCAGCTCTGATTCAGCAAGCTACAACAGTTAAAAACAAGGATATCAGGAAGTTTTTGGATGGCATCTACGTGTTTGAGAAGGGAACCATGCAGAAGGCTGATGAGTGAGGCCTCAGATTCCTAGCTCCAGAAACAAGATTCTGATCACAAGTACAATTTGAGCAATAAAAGACTTATATATTGAAAAAGAAATCTCATCATGAATTTCTTTGCTGTTTTTTCTCTTTACTGAAATGTCTACTCACTTCTGGATGCATGTTTTAAAATGTACAAATAACCTAATAATAAAAAGGTGATTTAAAAAAATAAAAATTTTAAAAAATTTTTAAAAAGGTGATTTGACAAGAAAAAAATAAATAAAGCTAATCTGAGACATCACCTAAATATGAAGGAACAAAAGTGCTCCCATGAATTCTAAAGATGTGAGGTAACCGAGTTTCCAGCATGCAAATAAGCTTATCTCATACCTTTCACTTTTAGGGAAAATGAACATACATGACTACCAGTTCATTTAAAATACATTCTGATTTTTTGAGAAAACTTTGTCAACTACAAATAACACTGTGTACTACCTGGGTGGTAGATTTTCCTCCCTTGAAAGCAATGAGAAATTTCCAAAAAGTTTTACTTAGTGATTTATTGTTTCATCCTCATTTAGAAGGCAAATGAATATGTAATTCTTACGTGGGCGTAATTCTCTTCAGGGTTTCACCTCTTTTCCCCCCAATTATACAAGAGGAGTAAATCTTACTTGTTAAAGAATTGCGTCTCTAAGATCTTTTAATCTTCAAGCTAAGGTAATTCCCAGTCTACTTCTTTCATGTTTAAAGGGGATGCATTTCTCGGTGTCTTCAAGAAGGTACCCCGCCAATGTTTCCTAAACCCACATTTCTGCTTTCATGGCATCAACAAAGGCCTTTTGTGGATTTCTATGAAGACAAAAGATTCCATTTCTAGCCCCTAAAGAAAGGTAGCTTTGCTGTTCCGTGAAATTTTTAAATTCCTTGAACCATGTGTCTTTGAGGTTTGGCTATTCTTGACAGTTTTACTTTTCTTTGCTCAAAAAAATCTGAGGCTCTAATGAACCAGCCAAGTGAAATTTCCCATGGAAGACAATGTTTAGAGACCATAGAATTGAGTTCACATGACAGAAATGTGCCTTTTCTTTTCTGTACCCAGGATCTTTTATCAGAATAGAAACGGTTTTAGTATCCCTATTAAAAAAAAAATTTTTTTTGTCGTGCTCTCAGGGTTTGGGGGAGGTGAGGACAAGCTGAGAATCATTATCCACATGTGTTTGTACTTGTTCATGAGGCTGAGGTCTAGATGGAATCGATCCCAATGTGTTCCAGGTGGCTCTCCCTAGTCATGGTCTGCACATTTGACTCCACTAATCTGACACCTGACTTTGGCCTCAGGAAGGGCAAGGGTTATTAGGGCTACATCTGTGTTAACGTTCCCACTGTGGGAAGGAGTCAATCTTTGATTACAGGCATAATCTGTCACCACCTTCAAAAAAGTTTTATTAGCATATATTAATTATTCATGATAAATTTATTATGGAATTTTCATGCATATTTAAATTATATACTTTGTTCATACTCTCCCCCCCACCATTACTTTCTGTTATTCTCTTCTTCCCAGTCTCAACAATCCACTTTCTCTCCCTAGCTCTAATTCCATGTCTTTTGACCCAACTGAGTTTAATTCAGGTTACAGGAGCGTAGGTGAAGAGGTATTTACAGAGAAGCATGAGCAACATTGCAGTGGCTACATCAGTGAAGAAAATGTCTCTCCCTCCCCTACCCAATCATTAACTGCCTCCATATCCTAAGGGCTGAGTAGGACCTTGTGAACCCCTCCTCCTTCCTTGACAGAATGTTGATTGACGGGTCAAATCCTACACAGGTCTTGTGCAGGAATTTTGGCTTGCTGCACCTGCACAAAATTTGACTGAAGAGAAAACAAACTTGGGACCTGGAATGATCACATGTGCACAGTGTTTAGAAGAAAATAATGAGTAGTTACAAAACACAACAAAAATGATGGTTTATATTTTCTTCATGATGCTTTCTTTATAAGAATACTCTAGATATTATTGACAAGTAAAAAGCCATAGTTAGTTATTTAATATATACAACTCAGAAAGCTAGATACATATACATGCATGATATCACCATCATAAAAATACATCACATTCCAAAGATCCTTCCCTCCTCTAAAATTGTGTGAGTGCATCTGTCTCTGCCCGTGTCTATGTCTCTGTCTCTCTCTCTGTCTCTCTCTGACTCTCTCTCTGTCTCTCTCTCTGTCTCTCTGTCTCTCTCTCTCTCTGTGCGTGTGTGTGTGTGTTACAGAAATAAGATCTAAGAAGTTTTAAATAGCATGCAGTCTTGTCATCTGTATATACTAATACAGTAAATATCCAAACTCATTATCTTGAATAACTGATATTTTATATTTGTATTAGTCAGGGTTCTCTAGAGTCACAGAACTTATGGAATGTCTCTCTATATTGAGGGAATTTATTGTGATGACTTTCAGTCTGTACTCCAACTAACCCAACAATGGGCAGTTGTGAATGAGAAGTCCAAGAATCTAGTAGTTGCTCAGTCCCACAAAGTTAGGTGTTTCAGCTGGCCTTCTGCATAAACTGGAATCCTGAAGAAGTAGGTTCCAGCAGATGTGCTGGCAAGTAAGTGCAAGCAGACAAAGAATGAATCCTTCCTTTTTCCATTGTCCTTATAATAGGCCTCCAGCAGAACCTGTGGCCCAGATTAAAGGTGTGTGCCACCACTCCTGGATTTGGAACTTTCTCTATCCCAGGCTGACCTTGAAGTCAGTTATATGCTTTTCTCTGTCTCCTGGAACTAAATGCACGTACTATCTTGCCTGAACCTAAGCTTTTCATGACCACTATGCCTCAAGATACGGATACAGATATGCCTTCTATTTCTGGGTTGTAATTCATTCCAGAAGTAGACAAGTTGACTACCAAGAACAGCCACCACAATATTCTTTAACTATCCCTCCCAATTTTCCCTTCTACCTAACTACCATTCTACTCTTTGCTTCTATGCATTTAACAATTATAGCTTCCTTATATAGGTAAGATCCCACAGTATGCTTCAGTTATTTCAGCTAATAAATGTTCTCCAGACTATTTGTTGTAACAAATGTCAGAATTTTGTTACTCCTATAAAGTTAAATAATAGTCCATTGTGTGTACATACCACAGTTTTGCTATCAGTTTATTTATCAGGGGTTATTTAGGTTGCTTATTCATTTTGGTTAGTGTGAATAATGTTGCAATGAAACTGAGAATACAAGTATTTCTCCAATGTAGTAATTTCAATTCATTTGGGTAAATGCTCAGAAATTAAAGTACTAAATCATATCATATTGTGTTTTTAATTTTAAAGAAACTCCATAGTGTTTTCCGTAACAGCTACACCAATTAACAGTTTTGTCAACAATGTTCTAGAGTTCCCTTTATCAACATCCTCACAAATGCATGTCATCTTTTTTGATGATAACAGTGATATCTAATTGTCATTTGTACTTTGATTTCCCTTTTCCTGTTGGGCATTTGTTTATCAGCTTTGAAAAAAAATGGCTTTTCAGGTCTCTTTCTACGTTTTTTATTCTCAATTGAGAAGTTATACTTGCATATATCTATGGGGTAAAAAGTAATGCCATGAGTTATTAATATGATACAGAATAAATAAAGCAAGCTAATTAACATCCATCTTGTCAAAACTGTTTGCAGAGAGGTAAAAATATTTGAAACCTACTTTCAGTGATTTTTGAAATGTCCAAAACGTCTTTTACTAACTTTATAGGTTAGCATAGAAATTAAGTGTGTTTTCATCATGGCATTCCCCTGATGAGTCCTGAATGCCTCCTCCTCCTCCAACTAGTTCCTACCCTTCCCCTAGTTTGTCTCAACTTCTGGTCTCTTATCACAGGTAATCCGTTATGCTGTCTATTTCCCATCTCTCCAGATTACGTCCTCCCTTACCATAATGATCCCCTTTCTAGTTTTGTAACTTCCATATACAGATTATATATAAAATTATGTTTAAAGTATAAAATTATTATGATTATTATAAAATTATACATCATATATCTAATTTTCAAATATATAGAGTTGTCTTTCTGAGTCTGGCTTATTCCAAGATGATTTCTAGTTCTATCCATTTTAGTCTACAAATGTAATTATTATTTCATTTTCATTATAACTACATAAATTCCATTACATAAATTACATAACATGTTTTTAAATATTTATTTATTTATTTTATGTGAGTACACTGTCACTCCCCTCTGACACACCGGAAGACACATCAGATCCCATTACAGATGAGTTGTGATGCCACCACGTGGTTGCTGGAAACTGAACTCAGGACCTCTGGAAGAGCCATCAGTGCTCATAACCGCTGAGCCATCTCTCCAGCCTATTAAACGTTTTCATCCATTTATCTGTTGATGAACATCTAGGCTGGATCCATTTCCTTGGTGCTATGAATAGTATAGCATGGATGTCAAGCTTTGCTGTGGAATGTTGACTTACAGTTCTGTGAGGATATACTCTATGTGTGACAGCTGTATCCCACAGTAGCTCTACTTTTAATTTTTTTTTCAAAACTTCCACACTGATTTCCATGGTAGCTGCACGACTTTACGTGCACACCAATAGTGAGTAGAAGTTTCTTTGTCCCACACCCTCACCAGCATTTACTGACATTTGTTTTCTTCATGGTAGCCACGCTGAAAGTTTTAATTTGTGTTTGTCTGTAAATATTTTTCAAGTATTGTTGGCCACTCATATTTCTTCTTTCTGTGGACTATTTTAAAAATTCATTTTTCCACTGACTAGATGATTTCGTGGGAGAGGGTGTTTAATATCTGAGTTTTTACATAATCTGGACATGAACCCTGGCTATACATAAAGCTGGCAAGGATCTTTCTCCCATTCTGTAGGTTATTTTCTTTCCACTGATTGCTTCCTTTTGCTGTGCAGAAGAGTTCTAGTTTCATACAATCTCATTTATCCAGTCTTAAGATTATTTCTTGTTCTAGTAAATATTTTCAGAAAGTCCTTGCCAATACCCGTATCTTGCATGTTTGTCTTGCCTGTGTTCTTCTCTAACAGTTTCAGATATGACAGCAACTTCTTTCATCCATTTTGAATTGAATTGGATTTTTTTTTTGGTTTTGGGGGTTTTTGTTGTTGTTGTTTGTTTTGTTTTGTTTGCTTTCCTATTTATTTGTTTTGGTGGGGTAAGATCTGAGCTCATTTCAAATATGTATACACAGTTTTCTTAGCACCGTTTATCAAAGAAGCTGACCTTTCTCTGGTGTGTGTTTTTGACAACTTTGTCTAAAATTAGGTGGCTATAATTGTGTGGGTTTATTTCTGAGTGCTACAGTCTATTTCATTGGTTTGTAATTTATTTTTGTGACAGTATTATGCTAACTTTGATACTATGGCTCTGTAATATAACTTAAGGTGAGTTATTTCAAACATTCATCTTTTTACTTAGGGTTGTATTGCCTTTTTATGCTTTTTGCTTCTATGTATCTTTTAGTATGCAGTGTTTCTAGTTCTGTAAAGAATGTCATTGGAATTTGGGTGGAATTGCACTAAATTTACAAACCATTAAATTTAACATACTGAAGAACTAAAGTGAAGAAGATATTGAAACATGAAAAGACTCCCAGACTTGGGTTGGCAGGAATAATATTGTGAAGATGGTTCTATTGCTGAAAGTGATCTATAGGTTCAGTGCAATCCTCTTCATTTTTCCTGATTCCATTGTTCCTGGACAATTTCATACATGTATATAATACACTGTCTTCACTCTCACCCCTACTCTCTCTTATCCCCTTCCCAGGCCTGCTCTCTGCCCTTCTCCCTTCAGCTTCCATTTCCACAGTTCAGACCTCTTGTTTTGTTTTGTTTTGTTTTGTTTTGTTTTGTTTTGTTTTGTTTTGTTTTGTTTGTTTTGTTTTGTTTTGTTTTGTTTTGTTTTCCCCGACCTTAACCAGAAGCATCTAAAGAGCCAGGAGATAGGACAAACACTGTGAAGTTCTGTCTTCAACCACTGAAAACATAACCTTCTATCTTTTATGCTCTAGACTAGGTGATTTATGGACCATCATTACATTAGTAGCATATTCTAGACAGACTAAACTTTTATCATGACCAATTAGGTTTGAACTTATATTTCCAGGCTACCAATTATGATCACTTCTTTCCTACTTAAAAACTAATTTCTTTAAAGGCAGGTCTAGTGATTAACTCCTAAGATATGTTTTGTCTGTGAGTATCTTTATCTCTGTTTTATATCTGAAGAGCAGCTTCACAAGACAATGGATTCTTGGTTAGTAGAGGCTCTTTCTTTTATTTTTCTTTTGAATAGATCCATTCCCTTCCTCTTGGTTTGCAATGTTTCTTATGTAGAGTCTTTTGTATGTTTTACTTGCTACTCCTCTTATTTCAAAAACTCTTTTTCCTTTAACATTTTAAAATATATTTCTAATGTATCATATTAAGTGCCTTTATATATCAGGCTTACTGTACTCTGTGATTATGGATATTTGGTCACTGGACACACAGGTTTGTGGAGTTTTGTGTCATTATTTCTTTGTCACTTTGTCTGTTCCTACTACTATTATTCTGATAAAGGAATTCATCAGTAAATGATTTCTAATGACATATGGCTATACCCATAGATCAGTGTATCAGAGAAGCCTTTTGCTATCAATGGGAAATAACACAGAAACCTGCAACTGGACAATGTGCAGTGTGACACACACATTACTAAAACCTAGAATATACATACAAAAGAAAGAAGCCATGAAATATTTGTCTTTCCGAGTCTGGCATTTTTCTGACTATAACAATCTCTATTTGAATTCGTTTTCTACAAATGTCATGATTTCACTTTTGTTTGAAGCTGATCAAAACTCCACCATGTATTTGTACTATATTTTCTTTATCCATCCAACTATTGGTGGGCATTATTATTTCTGAGCTATTATTGATAGAACAGGACTGACCATGAGTTTGCTCTGGAATAGGGAATAGACTGATCTGTACACGTATGATATCACAAATTTACTATTTTGAATGTTCACAATACAAATGAATGACATGGACGGGAGAGATGGCTCAGTCACTGACAGCACTGCCTGCTCTTCCAGAGGACTTAAGTTCAATTCTCAGCACCCAAATAGTGGCTCAAAGTTTCAGTAGCTCCAATGCCATTTTCTGGCCCCTGTAGGAAGCACTTGTGTATGTGGTTCATAGATATATGTGCAGGCAAAATATACCTACCTGGTCATTGTATATTCTAGACATGTATGGAAATGTCACGTCAGTGTGTGTGTGTGTACCTATACATACATATTTACAATATGTCAATTTAAATTAAATATAGTTTAAGTATACATATCTGTCTCATAATATTCATAAAGTAACAATATGACTAAGGTAAACTAAACAGCTCTTCTCCATTCTCATTTCAAAATCTGACTTCAATTCATTGATACCTTCCTATTCTTCGGCTTATAGATATCATCTGCTTGCTTCCAGGTTATCATGGGTTGTAGTACAAAAGGACATATTTACTCTTCTAAGGCCTAGAGATGGGATATATCACTTGCATTCACTTTCAACTTGACAGAACCTACTCAGTGGCTAAATCAGTCTCTAAACAAGTAACGGGAGGATAAGCTAGTCACTGTGTTCCTTTCAGTCAACCAGTGGTCCTTGACACCAATTAAACATAAGACCAATCCATATTTGCTATGTTCACACTTAAATCTTTCTGGATAGAGGAACTGACCCTAGCATAAGTTCTAGAATGGCCTATCCCTTTTTAAATCTACATCTACCACCCAGAAAAAAAAACACAAACTACCAAAAAATGTTATCAATCTGGACAAAATAATAGGCAAAAGAAAAGTAGGAGTGAACAACTGTATCACACACCCTAATATATTAATTCCATGATTACATGGATATAAAAATTGTTCAAAGGAGTATTACACTATTTTCTAGTTCTTTGGGAATAGAGGGGAGAAAGATTTTAAAAATTAGTAAAGAAAGAAATTAGTTAACACTGTCACATTCTTCCTCTGACCAAAATATCTCACCATTAGCTTGCAAAGTTATAAATTTCCATCACTGACAACAGTCTTCTCCTTCCCAAATCTATCTCCAGAAAAAAATTCTAAAATTAATTGAAATGTGACTGACCTCTGCAACAGAAGGTAAAATACATTGTGTGTTTTTTGGGTTAAGTGTGAAAGCTCTCTCACCATGTTAATTATTGTTTGGACTACAACCCTAGCATTTGTACTCTACTATTTCTTTCTACCTGTTTACACTTATTTCAGCAAATTCAAATGAGGTTAAAAGCACATGACCAAGACATCTTAACTTTGTATTTCTATCTTTAACTATACATGACTCAGCCAACTTAGAGTCCAACAAACATCGGATCATGTTCTAGTTTGCTTCCTGTTGCTGTGACAAAACACTCTGACCAAGATCAATGTTGGGAGAAAGGGATTTATTTGGCTTAGAGTTCCAGATAACAATTCATCACTGAAGGAAGTGAGGAGAGGAACTCAAGCAAGAACTAAAGCAGAAGACATGGATAACATTTACTGTTATTCATTTCTGGCTTGTGCTTCTCCAGCTTTTGAATACAACCCAGACCCACCACCGTAAGGATGGCCAGACCATAAGGGCACCCATGTAATTATCCTATACCAGCACAGTAATCAAAATGCAAAATGAACAACTCACACTTTTCCAGCACTCAGCTCCAGTTCAGCAGCCAGTCTACTTTAAGGATGTTCTTTCTTGTTTACTAAGCCTCCTCTGTAAAGCTGCATAATAACACTCATGTTTAAAAAAAAAGTTTGAGAACAAACTGAACAGCTATAAACACTGTTGATACTCAATTCAACCAACTCCCTATACAAATACAGTGGAGCCACAAAGAAAGAAGCCTTGTCACTCATTAATATACACTAGCATGATCATTCAAGGTAGGCCATTTGGCTTCAGAGGCCAAGTTCTTATATATTCATTCATTCATTCATTCAACAAAAATTGAATGAGTACCCATTATGACCCAGGGAAAGTTCTAGGTGCAATGACCAAAATAAAGTATATTTTCTTTCTTGCATAGTTTGTATTCTAGTGGAAGAGTAGGCAAGTACCTAGGAAATAAATGCTATAAAAATAATTAAGGTAGGAAAAAGCATAAAGCATAACAATGTTCATTAGACTCCTCTGGTACAACAGAATTCCTTTGGATTTGTTCTTTATTTCAGCCATAGGAGTGGTAAGTAGTTTCATACAGGACTCAAGCAGCTTCAACTGGAGTCAGTGTGACACTGTCTTGTTTGGGTTTTTTTATATTTATGTATGTATGTATTTATTTATTTATTTAATATATGTGAATATACTGTAGCTGTCTTCAGACAGACCAGAAGAGGGCATCCGATCCCATTACAGATGCTTGTGAGCCACCATGTGGTGGCTGAGGATTGAACTCAGGACCTCTGGAAGAGTAGCCAGTGCTCTTAACCACTGAGCCATCTCTTCAAACCCATGGCACTGTCTTGTAATAGCTGTTGACTGAGGCTCCCGAATCCTGCTCCAGGTTTCCCTTACTATTGCCACTATCTTGAGCTTCCTAATAACTTTTGGCAGCCGGCCCTGTGTTATTCTACATTAAGTCCCACAGTTTACGTAGCCATTTATTCATAGAGAATGAGTAGTTGATGAGAAATTCTGCCTCCTTTATAATCCCCAGAATATGCTGATGATGTACACATCCTAAAACAACTTTAGATACCTAGCAGGATTCAAAAAGCAATTGTTAATCACTGTGGTCAACTCTCTTAGTAGTCATTATTATTAACTCACCCCTCCCTTAAGTGCTTCTCCTCCTCTTCATTCCTGCTTCCTGAGATCACATTTCCAAAGAAATAACTTGCATAAAAACTATTGTGATCAACATGTAAGCAAATTCCTTAAAATGGCAAATGGTCTCTGCTCGTTAGGTGAAGATCGTTGCAGAGATTTAGAATATCAAATGCAACATCCTCGATGTCTGAGAACATTTGATGTGTTTTGGAGCTGCAATAATGTCACTGAGGCTGTAGTGCAGCAAGCAAGAAGAAAGAGAGTAATAGCAGATAAGTCAGTGATGCCATGGAGACACTTATAGATCACCAGGATGAGGGGGATTTTCTCTGAGATAAAGGAAAATCAATTGGTGCTCTCTATAAGAGAATGATATAATTTGACTCAAGTTTTGAGAGGGATATCTGGCTGCTATGTTGAGGACAAAACTGGAGAAGCCAAAGGTAGGCACAGGAAGGGCATTTAGAAGATAATTGAGCCTAGCTAGAAGAGAAAATAATATCTTAAATCAGAGTGGTAGCTGTCAAGGTGTTAAGAACAAATCCACTTCTGTATTATTTTGATGCATAACTAAAGAAATTGCTAAAGAATTTGGTGAGGACTATAAGAGAAAGAGAAGAGCCAAGAATATCTGCAGAGCCCTACGGCTGAGCAATGAGAAGATTAAACAGTCCATTAACTGAAATACAAAAGATTGCAATAGGATCGTGTTTGCAGAAAGAATCTTAACCTTGAAGTTTGGACATTAAAATTTTAGATTACTAACTGAACATCTCAATGGGGATATTAAAAGGGATCTTGGCTCCGCAAGTCTGAAGTTCATGAAGCAATTTGTTCTAGAGACCTAACAGGAGAAATTAAGTCTGTGAAAAAACAAAAATGAATAATGGAACTAGCTCAGGGAAGAAATGGATGATGTGAAGGACAGACATGAAAGCCTGGAGAAGAGTAGTATTGCTTTATCTTCCTGGAGAGATAAGAACAAATGTCTAGGGGCTGGAGAGATGGCTCAGCGGTTAAGAGCACTGACTGTTCTTCCAGCGGTCCTGAGTTCAATTCCCAGCAACCACATGGTGGCTCACAACCATCTGTAATGAGATCTGAGGCCCTCTTCTGGTGTGTCTGAAGACAGAGACAGTGTACTCATATACATTAAATAAATAAATAAATCTTTTTTTAAAAAAAAGAACAAATGTCTAATTACACCAACAAACGGCACCAGCAATAAGTCAAGAAATTATTCTATTCAAGTCTGACTTGGTGAATCAACGAGTTTATTGAGCCCACTTACAAGCATATAAGTAGAAGATTACTTACAAGAGTATGGATGACTCCCACATAGCTGAGTCACTAGAGAATTCCACCCCAGATGAGAACTTCCCCATATCTGCAAAATGGAGTCCCTCCCTTACGTTAACTCTCCTCCTCCTACATACTCTACCACCTCCTGGAATCACATGTACCTGGGACAGAATTACATGCAGCTGGCAGGGGGCATGGAAGGAAGGGACTAGTTGGAATCTCACATGACTATCTAATTGACCTTTCCTTCCCTCCCTCTCCTTCTACAATGAACTATCAATAGACCTGACCTTGCTGAGAATCTCTTGGGAGTAGTCACTGCTGCTTGAATTTAAAAGATAAAATGGCTAGCCGGGCATAATGGCTCTTGTCTTTAGACCCAGCACTCAGAGGCAGAGGCAGGTGGATCTGTGTGACTGAGCTCAAGGACAGCCTTCTCTCCCTAGTGAGGCCCTGTCTTGAACAAAAAAAGAAAAAAGAAAAGAAAGGAATGAAGGGGAGGAAGGAAAGAAGGAAGGAGAGGAAGGAAGGGAAGGAAGGAAGGAAGGAAGGAAGGAAGGAAGGAAGGAAGGAAGGA
>NW_021604562.1:6907438-6921246 GCF_004785775.1 Grammomys surdaster | reverse complement strand
GGAAGGAAGGAAGGAAGGAAGGAAGGAAGGAAGGAAGGAAGGAAGGAAAAGAAGGAAGGGAGGGAGGGAAGGGAAGGGAAGGGAAGGGAAGGGAAGGAAGGAAGGAAGGAAGGAAGGAAGGAAGGAAGGAAGGAAGGAAGGAAGGGGAGAAAGGAGTCATCTATCTCCAGAGCTCTTACAATCTTTGCACCTCCTCTGGGTGAATGGGAAGGTAGAAGGATCTGGGAGGAGTTGAGGGAGAAGAAACTCTGATATAGAATAAATTGTGTGAAATTGTTTTCAGTAAAAATGATAAAATAAATGGATTGTAACACACATGGAGGGAGAGGGGGCACTCCTGTCTCGTTCTGACAGGAGGACAGCATTCTACTAGGAATAATCACTTGGAAGTTTAGAGTAACTCTTTCTGTGTCTATTTTCTCTTGTGTGAAGAAGAATGACTCATCTATTCCTCTCATTCCTGTCCCTAACCCACTTAGCTTTTCCAAAAAGCAGGGAAGATTTGAAAACTCTTTTGCATGAAGAACTCTATCAAAAGACAACCTAGCCTCCATTATCCAACCAAAATTTAAGTGGATGGTCAAACTTCACAGGCATAAGTGTTAGGATGGAAGTAAGCACAGGACCATAAAGGAAGGAACCTGTATACTAAAGTCATTCAAGCATTTCATGAACTCCTTCTATATGCCAGACAATGTATGGTACCTCTGTGGTACAGAAATGAATCCTTCAAAGGCTCTGCCTCCAAAGGGAGCATCACTAGTTGGTGATCTCACTTTGCTGGTAGCCCCAGCAGGTGCTTAGGCTGCTAGTAGGTAACTCCTTCCTGCCCGTGAGTGTGCCCTTTCTCTTTAGCTCAGCTTCTCCACCTATCCATTGAAGGAATATAACCAGGCTTAGGCACAACCAGAATCACAACCTGGGCCTTTTTGTTTTTTACTATATAGGACTTGAAGACTTGGAAATTTTGACTCAAACCTTTTGTTCCAGTTGTTGATTTACCACACAAATGTGTTATAAAACAGAAAACATATATAGGTATATCATAGCCATTGTACAAGCATCTAGAGACTATTGGAGCCAATTTAACCTGTTTTTTTTTTTTGGTTTTTTTTTGTTTTTTTTTTTTTTGTTTTTTTTTGTTTGTTTGTTTGTTTTGCACCAGGCTCCAGAGTCACTGTTTAAGACCAAAGGAGTCCTACCTTTATTGCATTTTCTTGGAACCACAGTGACATTCAGTGGCCAGTGAAAGCTGAAAACAAGTGGCAAAGAAAGTATTTGTATTGATGCTCCAGAGAGACAAAAAGTAATTTTTCTAAGAACTTTCTTATTTCAGCTTCTTCAATCTAACTGGCTCTGATTATTGCTTACGGAAATGTGGCCCAAGAGCTAATAAGGGACAGGTTGGACCTAAGCCAAGGCTACCATCAAACACAGACTACTTGTTTTCACCAATGAACAAACAAAAAAGTATTTTAGGGTTACACTGCCTTCTAAACACTCCCGTTTTATCCAGAGATCAATGTCATGGCTAGCCTGCATCAAAGAAGCTTCTTACAGATAACAACTGATGCAGACTCAGAGCTGGATGAAGTCCCAAGAACAAGTGACAGTGGAGTGCCAGGACCTAAGTGTCAGCTATATCAAGCCCTCCAGGGTTCAGAAAACATCAAAGAAGGGAGCCAAAGAGAATGTAAGAGCCAGAGGAGAAGGAGATTGGTGGCAAAAGGATGCCCTAATTTCCCTTATTAAAATCCCTCATTAAATCAAGTTCTACCTTAACTACCTAGTGCAATGGTTTCCAATCCTGCATACTGACAGGAAAGGCAGCAAGAGTCAAATATAGAGTCTTTCATCAATTCCCCTGAAGATCTGAGTGTGGGAAAATGGGATGGACAGAGGCACTTCAGGTAATAGCTAACTAATAGGAAAGCAAAACTTAAGCCTGCTTGAGCTGCAGACATTGGCACCTGACCTTGGTTGAGGCCAATACTACTATATATACACAGGCAGGGGAAAGAACAATTAAGAAAGTACTCAGGGAGGGAGCACCAAGTGCCTTCTCTGTAAGGTACTAACCTGGATACTTACACATGTTCTCCCTGTTATTTGTTTGGTTGCTTGCTTGTTTTGAGACAGGGTCTCACTCTATAATAAAGGTTGGCCTGGAATTACTACATAGCCTAGGATGGCCTCAAACTTCAACCTCCTTCCTATGTGTGCTTGTGTCTACTCTTGTAGACCCCAAATGTCTTGCCTTGTGTAATTTTTAGGACATCTCTAGGAGTTAAGAACAATTATCCCCAATTAACACTACTCACACAGATTCCTGGAAATACAGTGTCCATTTCAGCTGGATTTTTATGGCTGTTTAAATAAAACTCTTTGCCTATCACTGGGGATTCATACAGTCAGGTGTCTTAACTCTAACCACTCTGGGGACCTCTATTGTAGAAGACAAGCTTTCATCAAACTGCGATTTGCATAAATTGGCTCCATCTCTGTATTAACCTCTTTCTGTCTTACTACCAGCATGCAAATTCCATTTTCTCTTGAAACATTCGAAGGAAATAACCTGTCAGTGCTGACTTTCAAGACTGGTCATGAGAGTCAACTGCCAATACATGAACACCGTTCCTCAGAGACATCACTTTCAAAATCAGAATACTTGCAAACACCAGGCCCACGTTTCCCCACCGAGCAACATAGGAAGAATCCCGATTTAATTGCAATTTCTTGCTTGTCACTCATTTATGATAATTACCTGGTGCTTTGAGACATTTGAGTTTGAGAACTTCCAAGTTCCTCCCAGCTTTACAATCTTAAATTTCAATTCTACATTCTCCTAGGTTCCCTTACACTGAAAACATTGTGGATTGACACGGACCTTCATGAATGGATAATTTAGCAACAAGCTGGGAAGGCATTTCATTTGCCCTCTGACTGGATTTTCTAAATAGAGGCTCTATGTCTCCACACTGTAAAGACATTATTCTCCTCTACTGGAATTGTGGTAATTTCATTATGCCATGTACTATTATCATCCTGTCAAAATGAAAGTCTTCCAGAGAGCAGGCAAAGGCCTTATCAAATCAACTGGAAGTGATTAGGGGCAGTTTTAAAAAATAGAACAATTATGCATACACTGTTAAATAATGCAAAGAATGAGAATCCAACTAATCTTCATATTTTCAGAAGTAAAGTTTACAATGTAGCAATTCATTGACTCAATAGCAAATTATCAATTCATTAAATGTTTAAAGCATTTATCAAAACTGTGAATGACAAAGCAATCAGAGACTTGAATAATTAGACTCTGAGTCTGTTCTTTGTATAAAATGCAAATGCACACAGCACAATATAATTTTGTACTTAATGTTACTCATCTAATCAGCATATTCCTGCCCCAATGTGAAATCTTTGTTTTAATCATGAGATACAACCGATATGGAAGCTGCAAAAAAATCTCATTTATATAATCATAACAAGCATGTTATCATGGTTGTCAAAATTAATTAAACCTAATTCTCTCTGTTTTCTAAACTTAAATTTGACATAAAGCATTTCAGAGAAAGGCAAACATGCTAAAGAACTACAGAAGTATAGGTACAACAATGAATTGTCAATGCCTGTAGTTTGGTTTGGTTAGATGAAAGAACTAGCTACTACTGATTATAAGAGACTAGACCACCAAAACAATTTTAAGAGATTAGTAGAGTGTGAACATTCTCTCTGTACAAGCTTTAAACTTTGGCTCCTAGTAAGTGATAATTCCCACTGGTTCAATTACAACAAAAGAAAAATTCTCTATTACCTGACAGTTCTGGGGAATACATTCTTTCCTAAGGCAAGGGATGCCTGTATTTCATATTACATTGACGATTTGATCATCTTCCAGGATAGCCAGTGTTCTGCCTACACCAGTGTTTCTCAAACTTCAGTATAGATCAGAAGCATTTGCAAAACCTGTTAAATATACATATCCTTGGGTCTTACCACTTGCTTCACTCAAAAATTCTCAGCAGGGACTGGAGTGATGGCTCAGTTGGTAAAGTGCTTGTTATATATGCTCTAAAGCCTGAGTTTGGATCCCTAGAAGCCACATTAAAGGTCCAGTAAGGCAAAGTTTGCCTGTGTCCTCATTTGCTCTTCTGCTACTGTAATAGATGCAACCAAAAGCATTGTTTTTCAAGGAAAAGACTCCTTCTGGGTTACAAGTTATTTTGCAGGAAGTCAAGGAAAGAGCTTGTAGTAGAAATCATGGAGCAATACTGCCTACTGTCTCTCTTACCCTGGCTCACTCAGCTCCCTTTTGTAGACAGCAACCACCTTCCCAGGGACAGAACCACCAGTGGGCTGGACTTTCCTACATCAATTAGCAATAAAGAAAATGCCAAACAGATACAACCATGAGTCAATTGGATGGAGATGATTCTTCAATTGATGTTCCCTCCCCTAGCACTGGAAAGACAGAGACTGGAGAATCCCTTGGGCTTTCTGAACAGACAGTGTAGCCAAATCACCATCTTTCACATTCACTGAGAGTTTCTCTCAAAAAGTAATGTGGGCAAATCAGTGGCTACACCACTGAAGATCACACACACACGTGCACATGTGCACACACAGGCACACACACACACATACAAATCACTCATACTCATGCAGGAAATTATAATGAAATTCAGTGAAAGCAAATAACATTAAATGAGGAGAGGGCTGATTAGGAAAAAGGGGGATTTCAACAGTAAAGTGGGGTGGATAACAATCTGCAATGGGGCTGAGTGTCAAAAATTAGTGTATGTATGTGTATATTATGAAATTGTCAAATAATGAAGAGGTTAGAGATAGTTTAGCTGGCCAAGAGCACTTGCTGCTTTTTCAGAGAACCCAGTTCCCAGTACCCATGTTGGGCCACTGACTGCAACTCGAGCTTCAGAGGATCTGAAGCCTTTTTTTGGCCTCTCTGTGTACTCATACACACATAGACTACACTCACCTAAACACATAAACGTAAATAAAAGTTTTAAATAGGAATGACTAATAAGATGGAAAAGAATTAAGAAAGACTTCCAATGGCGACCCCCACAGATAATATCTCGCCTCCAAATGCAAGTGTACACACACACACACACACCACACACCACACACACTTACCCGTCATCCAGGACCCCCCCCCAATCTGTATTTTTAACAAGGACAGTAAGTAGGTTTTCAATGTAGTAGTTAGTCAAAGAACCTTTGGAAACATTTCCACATAGTGTTTTCCTTCTACCTTGGCATTACATTACTTGGAATCCTTGCATTATGAATCTTCCCAGCATCTCCCAATGGAGTGCTTTCTGTATGCTCTATTTAACCTCCGCTTATGCTCTCTGGCCTAACCCCATCTCATTAGCCTGAACCGGAAAACAGCTTATAGTTCTGACTCTTTCTCCATATTTCTACCTCTGGCATCTTCACGAACGCATTTTCTTTGGAAAGCACCAGAAACTGCACTTTTTCTCAGAGCTTTCAGCCATCCTCCCTTTAAGCAGTTTCCCAAATATTTGGGAGCAGGAACCACACAAGTAAATGTACTCAAACCACCCATCTACCAAGAACAACATTATCAAAATCACTGGTGTCCTCAATATTACTCTGCAGAGTAGACAAGGGGGAAAAAGATGCCAATGAAAAGGTGAATTTGTCTTTTCTTGAAAGTTCAGTTGTTTGCTGATATGAGCTATACAAGTTATCACTAAAATGACTACAGTCATCTTGACTGTGGTCTCCATTATCCTGCCAAATAACCTTGGCACGCATTCTGAGCCCCATGAAACAAACAAAGTCATTAAGATAAATCATCTCACACTTTGGTGCCAGCTACTGATGTTCAGATCCCTTCCTTCTTCCTCCCTCCTTCCTTCCCTCCCTCCCTCCCTTCCTCATCTCCTTCTCCTCTCTTTTCCTTTCTTTTCTCCCCCTTAACTCACTCTATGGCTGTTTCACTACATATCCTAGTCAAACCTCACACTGAAAATCCTGATAACTGAATCTCCCAAGTGCTGGGAAAACAGGAATGCACCACCACACTGGGTTTCAGTCTGAGTCTTAACACATTTTTTTTTACACAGTACTGGTATTTTTGCATGTGATTTTGTTTTTAAGGAAGCCCTGCTACATTTTAATTGGCAGTGGTTCACAGTCTATATTAACATATAAGCCTCTTCTTCCTTATCTTGGTGTGTGAGTCTCTTCCTCTCTGGCTGACACCAACACAAGCTTCTGTTCCTAAGACCCTAATAAATGTTCTCTGTGCAATCCTCTCAGAAAGCTCCTTCTAGTTCTCAAATACCAGGCCTTGCTCACTCCCAGAGAAAATTACCAAGTGTGAATTCACTGGGAGAAACTTTCCTATCAGTGCCTGGGTCTCACCTTACATCCGTGTTTTTATTGGTTACTTTATTTATTTACATTACAAATGTTGTCCCCCTTCCTGTTTTTTAAAATAACTTTTTTTATACAATATATTCTCATCATGGCATCTCCTCCCAAATCCTCTACACCTCTGCACCCATCCAACTCAATGCTGCCCCTCTAGAAAACAAATAGGTAAACAAAGAAGCCAGAAAAAAAAAGCAGGTAAAAAAAGAAAAAGCACAAGGAACAAATACACACACACCATAAGAACACAAAATTGGAAACCATAATATATAAGCAAAGACCAGTAATATTTTTTTAAATGACCAAACAAAACATTATAAAACAGAAGCTTCAAAAATGCCACCAAGTTAGTTCTGTATTGGTTATCCACTGCTGGACATAGGATCTGTCCTAAGTGTTGTTTGTATATGCAGTGAGACTCCATTGACGAAGACTAATTTTGTCTTTTTGAGGGGTTGTCCATTGGGTATCACTTCTGGGTTAAGGATGGAGAATCCTGTCCACTTCCCTTCTCAGCACTGGGACTCCATGTGATTTGGACTTGTCTTTTAGTTCATATGTGCATGAGTCCTTCCGTATCTGAAAGGCAATTTTCTTGGTGTATTCCATCCTTTCTGATACACTTGTGATTCTGAACTCTGGCACTACTAACCTTTGAGGCTGGATAAGTCTTTGTTGTGACAGTGCTATGCTGTGTTTTCTGGCTGTTTAGAAGCATAGCTGGAGTCTACCCTCTATGTGCCAATGTTACATCAGTACAACCAAAAATATCTCTTGACATTGCCAAATAGCTCCCTAGGGGAAGATAAACAAAACCATACAGAGTTCAGAGCTGTGGTTCTAAACCAATTAAGTTAGAACTGCTCTGAGTACAGCACAATGTTCTTTAAAATAAAATACCCCTGGGTGATTCCAACTTACAACCAAGGTTAAAAGCCACTACTTTATCGAGGTCATCCAGCCTTCACATTCTCAACTCTAAAATGGGGATGGTGAGAATATCTGATTCCTCAATGACAAAGAAAATATGTCTGAAAATAAACGTAGTGCAGTATGATTTCTCTCATCTACTGTGAAATACTTATCCTGGGCTTGTAAAACTGTGGTCCCATGGCCATCACGCCACAACTTTCCAGAGGGGCCATCCACAGTCTTCTGGATAGCAGGAATTATAGTCATGAGTCCTTTCACAATGCTGAAGTTGTCATAGATGACCTTGGCCCGGGTACGGGCTAAGCAGTTGGTGGTGTATGTCTTAGTCAGTGTTCTATTGTTGTGAAGAGACACTATGACTATGGCAACTTTTGTGAAATAAAGCATTTAATTTGGAATGTCCTTAGGGTTTCAAAGCTTTATTTATTATCATCCTTATGCCAGGGAGCATGGTAGCGCACAGGCAGACACGGTAGCTGAGAGCTCTACAGCTGGATCTGCAGGCAGCAGGAAGAGACAGACACTAGGCCTGGATTCAGCTTTTGAAAATTGAAAGCCCACCCCCAGTGATATACTTCCTCTAACAAGGCCACACTTCCTAATCCCTCTCCAGTAGTGCCACTCCCTAGTGACCAAGCATTCAAATATATGAACCTATGGAAGCCATTCCTATTCCAACCACTAAAGTACAGTAGGCATTGTTGATGATGTTGAGTGAGTTGTCATACTTCTCACAGTTCACACCCATCACAAACATGGAAGCATCAGAAGAAGGGGGAAGATATAATGATCCTTTTACCCCTCCCCCATTTCAAGTGGGCCCCAGCCTTCTCCATGGTGGTGAGAACACCAGTAGATTCCACAATATACTCAGCATCAGCATCACCCCATTTGATACTGGGAGGACCTTGAGACTGAAATATGGAGAAGACCTTCCCATTGATAACAAGTTTCCCATTCTCAGCCTTTACTGTGCCATGGAACTTGCCATGGAAAGAATCATACTGGAACATGTAAACCATGTAGTTGACATAAATGAAAGGGTCATTGGCAGCAAAAATATCTACTTTGCCAGAGTTGGAGGCAGCCCTGGTAACCAGACACCCAGTGCATCCAAATTTGTTCACTCTGACTTTCACCCTAATGCCTCAGGGAGGAGGTTGGCACTGTACAAGATGTAGCTGTCTCTGGAAAGGGGTTGGCATAGGAGACTATATTTTTAAAACTAAACTTTTGAATCACATCTATCATTTTAATTATGCATACCTACAACTTTTTAAAGTCCTAAAATATAGAACATGATGTATTTTAAATTTTGTATTCATTTTTAAAATGTTATACATATGAGTATTTTGCCTGTATGTATATATGTGTACCATGAGCATTCTGATGCACGTGGAGACCAGAAGAGGGCACCAGATACTCTGGA
Organism: Grammomys surdaster; assembly: GCF_004785775.1. Lineage (NCBI taxonomy): Eukaryota > Metazoa > Chordata > Mammalia > Rodentia > Muridae > Grammomys > Grammomys surdaster. Next base: position 6,912,461 of record NW_021604562.1, on the reverse strand, counting down.
ACTGAAATCACAAAGCTATCCTGTGCGTGCTGGTAAAGGAACCCACTTCTCTGTAAGAGCCGCTAATGCTCTTAACTACAGAATCATCTCTCCAGCTCCTCCCCTTTTTCTCTAGCAAGATTTTCACAGGCCCAAGATATTTTGAGAAAGACTATTAGAACTAAATAAAATTCAAATGTGAAGAAGAACTGGAATCAGGAATAGAAATGGGCTTAAAAATGAAAAGGGAATCCCAGATCATCTGTACTTAAGATTATTGGGAAAATTTAGAGGTATTTCCATGAATGTAAGAAAGAAGGTAAAAATAAATTTGCTAAGAATATCATCTTGCTACACCACACATTATTATATTGAAGGTCATAGACAAGGCAATAGAACAGGAAAATAACTAAATATGTTAAAATTGAAAAGGACCGTATAATTATTTTTTTATTTTTTTTTAATAATTTATTTATTTTTTTCAAATCGTAATGGGGACTATCCACCAACAACTTGACTAGATTTACAATCACCAGTCAAAAAGACAGAGGCAGGAAGATCTCTGTGAGTTTGAGGTCAGTCTCATCTACATAGAGTTCCAGGCTACATAGTAAGACCTTGTCTCAGAAAGAAAAGATAGAATCACACGTAGACATACATCTGTATGTAAATATAAAAGTGTTTTCAGAAAGTTTTAACTAAAGATGGAAAACATACCCCAAATGTGAATAGTACCAAGCAATGTGCTGGTATCCAGGGATGAGCAAAATGCAAAAAGTTAACTAAGCATTCATGTCTGTCTCCTTCCCTGGCTCACACTTCAGACTTTTTTGGGAGGACTATAGTGTTCTGCCCTAAAAATATTCAATTATGTTAGAAAAAAAACTTTTCAGGTGCCAAGGAGATACCTTGGTTATAAAGCTTGTTCACATGAAATGGGGTTAGGGAATTGTGTTTATATCTTCAGACAGACATAGGTAGATCCCTGGAGCTTATTGGCCATCCAGCTTAGCCAAATTGATGAGCTTTCGGGTTCAGTAAGAAACCCTGTCTTTAAAACTATGGTGGAGGGCAAAAGAGGCAAACACTCAGTGTAGACCTCTCAAATCTGTGCACAGATGCACAAACAACCATACAAACTTGTGTTCTCTCTCTCTCTCTCTCTCTCTCTCTCTCTCTCTCTCTCTCTCTCTCTCTCTCTCTCCCTCCCTCCCTCCCTCCCTCCCCCCCTCTCCCTCTCTCTCTCTCTCTCTCTCTCTCTCTCTCTCTCTCTCTCTCTCTCTCTCTCTTTCTCTTTCATGCGCGCACACACAACTTCTGTTTGTTTGTTGTTTATTTTTTTGAGATAGTCTTGCTGGATATCTCAGGATAGCCTTGACTGACATGGAACTCATTTTGTAGACTGTTGTGTGACCAAAAATTTTCTTGCAGTGACAAAATACATACATCTATTCACTCCAGATAGGGAGCACGCACACAACAGAACAAAGTACAGATACCATCAAAGTCCAACTTGGTGAACCAATAAGTTTTTCCTGGGGTTACTTACAAGAATATGGGTGAAGGGTTACTTAGAGAAACAGAAATGACCCAAAGACAGCTGCATCACCAAAGTCCATCTATGCATGGGTGACAGCTCACAAAAGCTGGGAACATGGAGCACACTGGACAGCCTGCAGGCAGCTCAACAGGTTGAAGCATGTCCTTTCCAAAAGACTCAGTTAGTCAAACCTCTTCTGAGCAGCTCAACTGGTTTGTACTTCTAGGCAGCTGGTGTGGTCTCAGAGTCTTCTTACAGTTTGGATTTTCTGAGTCATCTTTGCAGCTCTTCTGAAAGGGACTCTCAGCTTTTATTGCTTACTCTGTAGGGAGGAGCCTAGTAAGTCTAGTCAGTTTCAGAGACTTCCTGAAGATAATTTGAGTTGTTTACCTCCCTGTTTTAAGAAATTCCCTGCAGGATGAAAAGTTTTGACTTCATCAGAGAAGACTGCTGGGACATGGGTTTAAGCCAATAGAAAGTCTTTATTACCTGGCAGGCAACTACACTGTGTATTCAGGATCCCAGTGTTCTCAGGGAGAGCTTTTAAGTGTGCATGCACATGTATGCGTGTGCGTGAATGCACGGGCACATACACATGCACGCACACATACACACACACACACACACAGAGAGTGTTCTGTGTTGACATTTACAAGAACAGTTAGCCAGAAGCAGAACTATAGAAGCCAAAAACCAAGATTAGCACATTAGAGACTTTCCCAGAACTATGGACTTGAATGGATTATGTCCTTGTTTTCATTTTGGCAGGTGGTGCTGTCTATATGCTGAGTTTTGCAGCCTGAATGGTACTTCCATTATGGAATCAGTTATGCTAAGGTCTGGGGCCCTGTTATCCAATCTCAAAGAAAACTGTTACAGAAGACTGGGCTGGCCTGGAACTCATGGAGATCCTCCTGTCTTACATGCTTTCATGCCTCCTGGGTGGGTGAGTGTATAATCAGAAGTCTGGACATCTAAAATGATTTGCAGGTGGGCATTCATCCTGTTTCTTTGGGATAAACAGTCCTGGCAGAGGAAGGCAGGGATGGCTGCTGTGGTGAAAGGAAGATGCTGTCCTTCGAGGGATGGAGAAAGGAACTCTAAGCCAAATACAACTACAGAAGCCCCCAAGGGTAAAACAACAGATTCTCTCCTTACACGTCTGGAGGGAGACTGGCCCTTCTGACACCCTCATTTAAGCACTGTGAAATGGATTTCAGACTTCTAACCTGAAGAACAATATGTCAATGATCTGTGTAGCTTAAATCATTAACTTTGTACAGATTTGTAACACCAGCTTGAGGAATTGATCATTGGTGAGATCAGACCACCGGCCTCTCAGCACAGATTGATATAGTAGTAGCCAATGTTGCTGTAACCAGTGTGCTGTCCACAGTGTGGACTTTTGTATCACAAATGTCAGTTATCCATATTCTAATTTATCTTTAAGAATAGATTACATGAAGTAGGAAAATGGGTTGTATTATAAATATTGACCCTTGAGAACCGAGGAGGGGGTGCTTTGTCTGTCACAAGACAAAATGTAAAGCACTTCTACTGCCCCTAAGTTACAATTACCTCAAGGACAAACATTTTTGCCATTAAAAATTAGCCTTTTCACAAAACACCATCTTAGATAAAAGAATTGCTGCCATACTAGGCATCCAGGCATAGAAGCACAGGTGTAATTCCATCCCTCAGAAGGTTGAGGTGGGAATAATATGAGTCCCATGCAAGCTTGGAGATACAATGTGTCTTAGTTACTTTTCTATTGCCATGAAGAGACAGCATGACCAAGATAGCAGTTTATAAAAGAAAGCATTTTACTGGAGGCTTATTTAGAGTTTGAGCTCGAGTCCATGACCATCGTAGCAGGGAGTGTGGTGGCAGGCAGGCAGGCATGGCACTGGAGCAGTAGCTGAGAGCTCACATCTGGTCTGCAGACAGGAGGCTAAGAAAGAGAAACACTGCGCCTGGGTACAGATTTGTTGAGATCTCAAAGCCCACCTCCAGTGACCCATCTCCTAATCCTTGCTAAATAGTCCACCAACTGGGAACTAAACATTGACATACTGAACTTATGAGAGCCATTCCCGTTCAAACCACCACATAGTAATATCCTATCTTAAATGGAATCACTAACAAATTTGGGTTACTCAGTTTGGGGGTTTAAGCAGACATTTCTCTAAAATTAATGAAATAAACCTGTCACTCCAAAGAAAGTAAATTAACAGGGTTAGCAAAATATTTTTTCAAACCTCCAAGTAAAAATTAGAATTTTGGAAAACTCAAAGGGATTTGGGATAACATGAATCAGTGCTATTTCTCTCACTAAATGTTCCTTTTGTTTTCAACATCATTTTCTTTCTTTTTTCTTTTTTTGTTTTTTGCTTTTAAATTTTTTCTTTTTTTATTGGATGTTTTATTTACATTTCATATGTTATCCCCTTACCCCATCCTCCACCCACCCCGGAATCCCCTATCCCCTCACCCCTCCTCCTGCTTCTCTGTGGATGTACCCCTACCTACCCCGCCACTCCCACCTCCCCACCCTCAAATTCCCACCCCCTGGGGCGTCCAGCCTTCATGAGACCGAGGATCTCTTCATTGTATACCAGGTCACTGTTTCATACATATGGCATATATTTCTCTATTTTTACTGAATCTGAGAAGAATCTTTATTATTTAAATACTGCTATTGCTTCCTAAAGTACTGGCTGCTTTTCTAAGCAGTTTCTGTCTTTTCCTGTGTTATTGGAATGATGGGGGTTATCCTGAGTGGCAGCCCTATAACTTATGGCATTAGCCAATTGTGGCTGAAGAACATGTCTACACAGAAGAGAAAGAATAAATAAATAAATAAATAAATAAATAAATAACTGCTATTCATGCTTTCACTTTTCACACACACATGCACTCGCACATGTGCACACAAGTACAATAAAGAACAATTTGGGTATAACATCCTTATGGAGCAAGAAAACTATTAAAAGATACTGGAATAAAACCAAATTCCTTTGTGGAGAACTACTTTCCAGAGGAGTGAGGAACTACTTTCCTCACTCACTTTTTCCAGGTTTTCATCTACTTTTCGCTTGAACTCCTCATGCTATCTGCTGCCCTGGCAAATCTGTTCACCTCCAAAGCCTTAGGTAATCTCTTCCTGGCTTTTTTCACCTTCTGAAACTCTCTGTCTCTCTGTCTCTTTCTCTCTCTCTCTGTCTCTTTCTCTCCCCCCTCCTTCCCTCTCCCTCTCTCTCCTTCCCTCTTCCTCTCCCTCCCTCTTTCCCTCTCCCTTTCCTTTTCCCTCTCCCTCCCTCCTTCCCTCTCCCTCCCTCCTTCCCTCTCCCTTTCCCTCTCCCTCTCCCTTTCCCTCTCCCTCCTTCCCCTCTCCCTCTCCCTCCTTCCCTCTCCCTTTCCCTCTCCCTCTCCCTCCTTCCCTCTCCCTCTCCCTCCTTCCTTCTCCCTCTCTGTCTCCCTCCCTCCTTCCCTCTCCCTCTCCCT
>NW_021604562.1:6782605-6907338 GCF_004785775.1 Grammomys surdaster | reverse complement strand
CTCTCCCTTTCCCTCTCCCTATCCTTTTCCCTCTCCCTCACTTCTTCCCTCTCTCTCCCTCCTTCCCTCTCTCTCCCTCCTTCCCTCTCTCTCCCTCCCTCCTTCCCTCTCTCTCCCTCCTTCCCTCTCTCTCCCTCCTTCCCTCTCTCTCCCTCCTTCCCTCTCTCTCCCTCCTTCCCTCTCCCTTTTCCCTCCCCCTCTCCTTCTCCCTCCCTCGCTCCCTGAGCCCCCACTCCCTCTACCCCTCCCTTTTCCCTCTCCCCCCTCTCTCTCCTACCCCACTACACTCTCTTACTCCTTCTCTATGGAAGCTACCCCTTGGCTATGATAGACAGTGGTAGAAAAAGGCCTACTAGAATCTTCTCTTTCCATCATGGGGAGTGGCCAGAAACAGGCAAGTGTGCAGATTGTTAGCACCACTTTGACCACCTGAATTCACCGTGCACCTCAGAATGCAATCCTTTTTTACAGTATCTGTAAGATCCAGTGAACTTAAAAGTTCTCCTTCACTAGAGTTTCTCCAGTGTCTCTTCCTCTAGCCTATACCTGACCTTCTTGCCAGGCTGGGAAGTTATTCTAGTCTCTGTTCCTGGGAAGATACCACTCATCATCCTCACAGGTAGTATGGGAGTTACCCCAGCTCTGTCGTAGCAACCTGGACTTCTCTCTACTTTGGTAGACTCTAGGGTCTGTTTCTTGGGAATCTTCGCTCACCTTTGAACACAAAATGTGAAATCTGAATGACATGGAGGATGATTTTCCACTGATTACGGAGAATTTCCTCAGTTCATGTGGGCTTCCCCCTCTCCTTTCCCCACTCGTAGTGTGGGGGTCACAGTCATCTGTGTAAGTTCCCATAACTCAGATTTCTGGAAACCACGTGTGTATGGGATGGAGACCAGAGTTGCTCTCTTTCTCATTCTTAGACGATACTGCTTATGCACCCTTTGCACACCAGGCTGCTGTGACGTATTCTACTTCCAGCAAAGGCTTCCATTCAGAAATCTGAAGGCTCCTCCATGGCTGTGGAGCTTGTTCTGAGGGCTTCGCCCTGGAGATAGAGGTGAGGCTTGAACAGGCAGAGTTTTGTCTTATTTGTTTCCCTTGCCTAGTGTTCTGCCCCCATCTCTCCTGCCCTTCTTCTGCTTGTCTCTGTCTTCTCATCAAATAATACTTAGGGTTCTCTGGAAGAACAGAGCTGACATAATGAATATATATTCAAAGAGGATTTATTAGATTGGCTTATGTAGTATGCTCTACGTAGTCGATGTCACATCAGAGAGGCTGACAATATGGTAGTTGCTGGATCCACAAGGCTGTGTGCCTCCATAGTCTCCATCTGGCAGAGTCCTGGCCAGGAAGATTCCTGTAGAGCAGTGGTTCCTAACCTGAGGGTCTCAGTCCCTTTAGGGGTCAAATTACCCTTTCACAGGGATCACTTAAGACCATAGGAAAGCAGATATTAACATTATAATTCATAACTAACATAATTACAGTTATGGAGTAGCACCGTCCATAAATTTTTGTTGGAGGGAGAGTCACTACAAGAGGGACTGTATTGAAAGGTTGTAGCATTAGGAAGGTTGAGAAGCACTGGTCCTTAGTCCATGTCAGAAGCCAGAGAAGCTGGTTCTAATATTATTGAAGGATCAACAGTGGCAGCCACAGAGTAGGTGAACTAACTCAGCAGGCACAGCAAACCCCAAGCCAGAAAACAAGCAATGAGCTTGCTTTCTCCCATAGCCTTTCATCTGAGCCACTGACAGAAGTTGCCACTCACATGTAGGGTAGGTCTTCCCACATCAGTGAAGACAATCAAGAGAACCTCCCACAGACATCCCACAGGCCAACCTGATGTAGACAATCCCTCATTAAATCTCTCTTCCCAGGTGATTCTAGGTTGTGTCAAGTTGACATTTAAAATTAATCAGCAGAGTACACCTCTGCTTCTGCCACACCTGAATTCCATTGCTCACTCTCACTCTACCCGAGATCTAGTCCTCTGTCTCATGGTCCCCCTTCTCATTTTGTCTACTTTGATAAACACACACACAGACACACACACACAAAAGCACACCACACACTATTGAATTTAAAATATGTGATGTGTTTTTCTGAGTCTGACTTATTCTACTCAATCCTTTCATTTTGCAGAAAATGTTATGGAAATCAATACGCTAAATTATATCCCCATAAGTAACATTTAAGGTTCCTCTTTCCCCCACACCCTCGTCCATATTTATCCTTTATTTTCTTGCTACAATCCATCCCGACTGGGGTGACATATAATTTCAGTATAATCCATGATGGCTAAGGAGGTTAAACACTTTTTCAAGGCTTAGGTTCTCGCCAGGCAGTGGTGGCGCACGCTTTTAATCCCAGCACTTGGGAGGCAGAGGCAGGCGGATTTCTGAGTTCGAGGCCAGCCTGGTCTACAAAGTGAGTTCTCACTTGTATTTCAAAAGAACAATCTATTCAGATAGTTCATCTATTATTTGAATACTTGATTTTTGTGTTTACTTTTGTAGAAATTTTATATATTCTAGATATCAACCACCTATCTGATATATAGCTAGTGGTGTTTCTTTCACATTCTGTCTCTATTTATTAATACCAGTGAAGAAATGAACTTGCCAACAAGATTGAGGGCAAGCAGGCAAAGTACAAGAAGGCGTGGCCCAGATTAAATGTGGACCTTTCTACCTCAAAAGATCCAGATTTAGGGAGGGTCTTCCCATTTTAAATTATCTAATTAAGATAAATCCCTCACAGGTGTTGTTTAGCCTGTTCTCCCATTTATGCTGCTTGCCTAGCAACCGGAGGGCATAGCTTGTGGGCAGAGCTGATTGAAGTTATGCTTGGCTGCTCTCTTCAGAACAGGGTGGGGTGGAAAACAAGATTTCTGCTGTCTAATCTGAGCATTAATGGCATCAAGAGTTCATGAGACAGGCAAACAATGTACAGCTGAAGCAATACATGTTGCAGGGCAGGCGTTGCTGCAATGTGCGCCTGTTCCTCAGTCTCAGATATTCTGCAATTTAGATCCCAGACAAAATCACTTGCAACCACTCCTCCCACTCTCTGTGCTCCTCCCACTCTCAGTGCTCCTCCTGGTCGAAGTAGTGATGGTGGGGATCTGAACAAGAAGTGGCTTCTATCTTTTGTACTCCAGAGCACCTTCTTACCACATTCTTACTACACAGAGCTCTCAGAGGTTCTAGTTCAAAGCCCTCGCCTTGTAGCTACTTGTAAACTACTTTTCTAGACCAACAAAGGGGCTGGATCATCTAATGACCCTTCCTATGGAAAAATGCAATGACCTTTGACTTCCAAAGCCATTTGAGCAGACAGAACTCATGCAAGATGGTGCCCATTCTCTGCACCTTAACCAAATGCTGGCCTGGAGGAGCCCATTTGCTGCACCAATGAGCTCTGCAGCGTCCAGGTCCTGGCTGCACTTCTTCTTGGTGCTAAGGTCTGTCTTGGTTGTTTTCTGAATCTCTCTTTTTTTGTTGTTGTTCTGTTTTGACTTAGCTTTTTTGTTTTTTAAATTTCTTCTGTTTATTTTTTATTTATTTCTTCATTCACTTTACATCCTGAATGAAGGCCCCCTCCCCTCCCTGTCTCACCCTTACGATTTGTAGCAGACCTCCATCTCATAGTGCTATGATTTAGGAAAGGTGGAGAGCAGATTTCCTCAAGCCCACAACTTCTAACTTCTGTTACTTCTAAGAAATGTGGAAAAATCTTAACTAAACAATAAGTTCAATTAAATATATTATTATGAAAATGCTTTGAGACCAGATTTCTTTGTGATCAAGATGAGATCCCTCTTTAAAAGTTGTCCAGGGTTACACAGAAGATTGCCCCTGAGAAAATACTCAGAACTTGAAAATAAGGGAAAATGATGACCACGTGACTTGCTAAGTATAATGGCAGCACATCTTCTTCTAAGCTTCATTGTCAGCCCGCAGACTGACTCAATGTTTTTAATTTTCACTAACTATCGACAACTAATTTGAATCCAGAAGATGTTAGTCTCATAAAATTAAATGTTAACTTCCAGATACTACTGATATGCTTTGGCTTGCAGTCAGCTCAAAAAGCCTCAGTGTATTGCAGAATAAAACATTAGCCAGAATTGAATGTAAATTAGTACTCTTATTTTGGTGCTTCCCCCACCCCCAAACTGATGACATCAGTTTGTATTCTTCAAATGTTCTTTGCAGCACTCTTGTTTATCTATAGGGTTTTTTTTCATTAACTGAATAAAAGTCTGAGGCCGGGTATGGTGAAAGATTTCCAATTTAAGGCTAGCCTGAGCTACATAATGAGACACTTGCTTTAAAAAAAAAAAGTAAAGTAAAGACAGCCATAGGGACAAGAAAGGACTGAGAACACAGAGCCTTGGAGTGAGCCTGTCAGACAACACCCAGGAGTGATTTCTTGTGCTCCAAGTCTTCTCATTTGAGCATCAGGGACCAAGAACAGAACTGGTTTTGTGACATCTTCATGAGTGCCCCCAAATATTATGTAGCCTGTTGCAGACTTGTGATCAATGTGAAAGATTTCTCCTCTGCCATTTGTAAGTCTCACCATGCCTAAAATAAAGTCTCTAGAACAACCCCCCAGCCCCCCAAAAAGTAAGACCATTTTTTATTCAAATGTGACATTACCAAATGCCTTTGGGTTTCTATTGACATCTACTCCAAAGAGTTTGACCTGAATTGCTCTCCATCCAATACTTAAACGTCATATGTTGCACATCTACTTGCTATGAAAACAAAGAATTTAGAGCTTATTTGGGCCAGTAAGCAGTCCAAATTCACCTGAACACATTTCATAGAGATGTTTATTCCCATTTGGGCTCTGTCATTTGAGAATTGTCTGTTCACTTACTTAGTCCCTTAATTGATCTTTTTCTATTTCTTCCTGTCTTGGTTTTTTAGTTCCTTGTAAAGTCTATATTAGAGGATCTCAACTCATGGGTCACAACCCCTTTGGGTGCTGAGCAATCCTTTCACAGGGGTTGCCTAAGACCATGAGAAAACATATATATTTACATAGCAACAGCAAAATTACAGTTATGAAGTAGAAATGAAAATGTTATGGTTGGAGGTCAGCTCAAAGTGAGGAACTGTATTAAAGGGTCTCAGCATTAGGAAGGCTGAGAACAACTGCTCTGTATATTAAATTTCTGCCAAATCGTACTTTTCCTGTTTCTGTGATAAAAAAAAAAAAGCACAGACAAAATCAACTTAAGGGATAAAGGATTTGTTTTGGCTCACAGTTTTAGGGTGCACTCCACCATTTCAGGGTAGTTATAACAGCAGGAGATTCAGGCAGCTGGTAACATTACATCTCAACTCAGCAGACAGAATGGTGAATAGAGGCATCCAGCTCACTTTCTCCCTTTTAAATAGCCCACAATCCCAGCCCAGGAAATGCTACTACTCACATTTAACCTAATCTAGACAGTCCCTCACAGTCATGCCTAGAGATTTTTCTCCAAGGTGATTAGACCCTGTCCAATTGACAATCAATTTAAACCACAACAAATGTACTTAGCAAAGATTTTCTAATTCTGTAGGCATTCCGTTCATATACTTAAGTGTTTCTTTTGCTGTCCCAGCTGTCAATTGTTGGTGTTAATTCCTGAACAATCAATCCTTTTTAGGAAGGATTTGCCTGTGCCTTTATCTTAATATTGTTTTTCCTATGTTTTCATCCATTAGTTTTCGAATTTAGGATTTTTTTTGTTGTTGTTTTGTTTTTTGAGACAGGGTTTCTCTGTGTAGCCCTGGCTGTCCTGGAACTCACTCTGTAGACCAGGCTGGCCACAAACTCAGAACTCCGCCTGCCTCTCCCTCCCAAGTGCTGGGATTAAAGGCTTGCGCCACCACTGCCTGGCAAAATTTAGGATTTTTATATTAAAGTCTTTTGTATATTTTGAGTTGATTTTTGTCCAGGGTTAGAATTAGGGATCCAGCTTCATTATTTGACATATGTTTACCTGATTTTCCCAGCACCACTTATTGAATCAGTTGTGTTTTCTCCAATACATAGTTTCAGACATCTTTACCAAAAACAAGTGGCTGCATTAGCACAGGCTTAAATTTGGATCCTATATTATATTCTATTGATGTGTGTCTATTTATGTGCCAGTACCAGGATGATTTTGTTACCAGAGTTCTGCAGGATAACTTGCAAACTGGTATGTTTCAACCTTGGCATTATTAATCATTTGCTAAGGGTTGCTACGGCTCTTCAGAGAATCTGTTGTGATTCCATGTGAATTTTATCACTGCGTGTTTTGTTGTATTTCTGTGAAGAATGGTTTTGGAAATCTTGGTTGTGATTGCATTGAATCTGCAAATTGGAAATAAAAATCTTCTCCAGTGGGTGGGAGCTAGGAGGAGTGGCAAAAATTCATGCATATGTCTTTGGGTATAATGCCTTGTAAGTGTTCAATTATCAGTTGATTAAAGGAAACAACCACATTGAACACAGTGACATAAAATGGGAAAGTTCTAGAGTCACAAATGTTGGAAGAGTGCATCCAAGCTGGCTGAGGTAAGCTGATGGTGCCATTGGCAGCTCTCAGCAACAGAGGAAACAACAGATCTAGGGAAAGGACAATAGGAAAAGGCAGTTTAGCAATGTGATGGACGGACAAGCCCAGTCTTATCTAGGTTCTGTGCTGCAGTGAGTTCATGAGTGCAAATTTGACATCATGTCCAGAATAAGTCTTTACAATGCATCTCTTTATCTCTCAGCAACTGTGAAGGCAACTCTTGAATGGAGTTGCTTTTCCAGTGTTTGTTTGTTTGTTTGTTTGTTTGTTTGTTTTTTATGTTATGGATGTGTCCTGTCACTTTACTCAAAATGCTTATCAGATCTAAGAGTTTTCTGGTTGAGTCTTTAGGAGATACAGATTAAGAATATCTTGACTTCTTTTCCTGTTTAAATCCCTTTTACTTTTTTTTCTCTTGTCTTAATGCTCAAGATAAGATTATTTTTCCCAAGAAACAGCTAGTTCTTTATTTCATAGATTCTGGGTTTTTGTTTTGTCTCATTTTGTTTTTCCTGCGTGTGTTTTATATTGGTGTTTTTCATTTATTTCCTTTTTCTCTTTTGAGAAACAGTCTCCAGCCACTGTAGGCCTCAGACTTCCTAGGTAGCTGACAATGTCCTTCAATTTCTGCTCATTCTGCCTCCATCTTCCAAGTGATGGGATTACTAGGACACCTTGTTTATGCTGTGCTGAGAATCAAAGCTGGTTGTCCTAGGAAAGCACTCTGCCTACTGAGCTCTAGTCCTGGTTTCACTGATTCTTGGGGTTTGATACTGTTTCTCATTTCCATTTCATATATTTCTGGCCTGATCTTATTTGTCTTGATCTACTAGTTAAGAGTTTGCCTTGTTCATGTTTTTCCAAAGCCCTAAAGTATATCATTTATTTATTTAAGATCTTGTTTTTAATGCAGGCCCATATAGCTGTGAATTTGTCTCTTAGGATTACTTCCCTTATATCCCATAGGTTTTTGTATTTTGTGTTTTCCTTTTCACTTGCTCCCTGGATTCCTCCTTGTTTATTTTTTTTAATGATGCATTCATTGTTCAATAATATGTTGTTCGGACTCCACGAGCTTGTGCATGTTCTGTTTTTCTCTTGCTGTGGATTTCTAGTTTTATTCCACTGTGGTCAGAGAGAATTATGAGTATTTATTTCAATTTTCCTATATTTGTTTGTATTTGCTTTATGTTCTATTGTGTAATCTATGTTAGAGAAAGTTCTATGAAATGCTGAAAATAGCATGTATTAGTCAGTATTTGGATGGAATAGTCTGTAGAATGTCAAATAGGTCCATTTGGAAAATTATGCTCTTTAACGTAAGCATTTTTCTGTGTATGTTTTGTTCTGGGGACCAGGCTCATTCACTACTACCACTCTGAGACTAGAATATTGTCTGCAAACTGCAAAAAAAAAGTCACTATAAAAGGATACCCGCTAAACAGTAATAATCAAATAAGACATAATCACATTTTAAACCAGAGGGGAAAGGGACAGAAAAAAAGAGAGAGAATTAAAACACAGCAGGGAAGAGCAGGCTTCTAAGTTGGCATTGGGTAGTAAACAAAGAAAGACTACAATATGAATAGTGTTCCTTGCCCATTTCCTGGTTCAACCCTCAACTCTAGGCAATCCTTCAGGGCTCCCAGCTGTCAGTCACAGCCCTTGGCAGTTCTTCATAAAGTTAGATCCCACACTAGTCCTATCTCCAAGGCTCAAGTTGTGAAGGCTGGTCTCAAACCTGAGTGGTCTTTTGTGGTGTCACAGTGGCTGGCTAGTTTTCATTGGTCAGGTTTTGACTGTGGGTCGGAGTTCTTACATGTCCCCTTGAACCTGTGTCTATGTCATCCTGCAGATTCTGGCTCTAACCAGGTCTCTACTTTATTGACTACTACATGGTTCTGATGTACTACTTCTTCACACCGTCTAGAAGCCAGGTTTTGGCATATAGTCAGTTCCATGTGTTTTGATTTTGGTTTCCTAAGACTGTGGGTTCAGAGGTGTGTGTGTGTGAAGTGCTCATCTCTTCTCTTCTGCTCCTCCTCCTCTTCCCCTTCCTTTCTTCCTCCTCCTTTTATTGGGAGATAGCATTTTACTGTGTAGCCTTGATTGGCCTGGAATCCATTATATAGACCAGGTTGGCCTTGAGGTCACAGAGATGTGCCTGCCTCTGCATTCCAATCATTGGTGTTAAAAACATGCATCCCCATACCTGGACCAAAGTCTTTTTAAAATAGGATTTCTGGAAGGCCTGCAAGATGGCATCATGGGAAAAGGCACTTGCAGCCAAACCTGACGACCTGAGTTCAAATCCAGAACTCATGTTGTAGAAGGCAAGAACCAAGTTTAAAAACCAAGTTATCTTCTGGCCTCCATGCATGTGCATGTGAGCACACTGCCTGCCCTCCATTCATAAGTAAACAACAAAAATAAACAAAAGAGTACCTTTACTGGTTGTGTGCTGAAAAGAGAGGATTTTCTTGGCCTCTCCCTTCTGCTCTCCCAGTATCCTGCATTACCTTTGCCACACCCCACCCTACTTTTCTGCTCTTAAAAAATGTCTGGCCTCATTTCAACTCAGCTCAACATCAGCTGAGACTAGTGGACCCAACTGCATCAAAAGTGAATGTGTCCTGCCACCTTGGGTGGCCGATGTGCATGACAGTGTAGTTCCCCTGTGATAGCAGAGCTGTGAAGTGTCAAATGTAGAGAGGCCAAGCCTTCTCTATGCAAGGCTGTACACACCAGAGGAGTTCCAATAAACACTTAACAGACCCCCCCCCAAAAAAAAGTCTGGCTTCAGTGGGAGGGGATGTGCCTGGTCCTGTGGAGGCTTGATGTCCCAGAGAAGGAGGGTGCTAGAGAAGTGGGGGTGGGAAGTGGGGGGACACCCTCTTAGAGGTGAAGGGGAGGGGGAATGAGGAATGAGGAACATTTGAAATGTAAATAAATAAAATAATAAAAAAAAGAAAAGAAAATGTAACATTTTAACAAAAAAAATGTTTGTCACTAAAAGCACAGTGCAAATTGTCTGTGAGTCTCTGACTTAAGCCCTGGTTCCACTGTGCTGCAGTCGCCCTCTCCGAGAGAAAAGAACCCATCAGGCAGGAGCAGCCTCTCAGACAGGTTTAGGACTTGCTTCCCTATTTGGCTTTCCAAACTTTCCTGTTTAACTTTGCTACTGAAACTAGGTTTTCAGCCATTACAAACCTCTTTTCCAATACGTCATGGTCTGTTTGCCAGAGAGTCGAGCAAATTGAGCTTATGTGTCACCCACCACTTCCAACCTGTCTTATGTTCACTATTGCCATCTTAATCAGAGCAGCATGCTTACCTCAGAGACCTTCCTAAGATCTAGCCTGTTGATGCTCTCTCATAGGACGAGTTAGGGAGTCATCTGAAATTCCGGTCTCTTCCTGCTGCACCTCCCTTGCAGCTATATATAGCAGTGACTCAGGTGCATGGAGTCTCATAAAGTGCTATCATACAGAAGATGGATGACTAGTTCAAGAGGAGACTCCATCTATATAGCTATGGAGATGTCATCATTCATGCTGGGATGGGGCTTTTTGATGAAGCAGTGATTTGCAGGTCACCCATGCTCCTATAAGGATCCCTTCACCCATCTGTTTTTTTTTCCAGACAGGATTTCTCTGTGTAGTCCTGGCTGTCCTGGAACTCACTCTGTAGATCAGGCTGGCCTCGAACTCAGAAATCCACCTGCCTCTGCCTCCCAAGTGCTGGGATTAAAGGCGTGCACCACCACTGCCTGGCAATTGTATTGCTTTCTAGTTCATTCAATGAGACCAACTAAGGTAACAAAGTAATGCAAGCTAAAAGTTAGTCAGACATATTTTAGTGGGCAAGCATTCTACTTAATGTGCCAGTTAATTCAGTATAACACTTAGAATTTTGGCATAAATGTCCCCCTTAACTTTCATTTTTTTTTTTTTTGAGACAGAATTTCTCTGTATAGTCCTGGCTGTCCTGGAACTCACTCTATAGACCAGGCTGGCCTCGAACTCAGAAATCCACTTGCCTCTGCCTCCCAAGTGCTGGTATTAAAGGTGTGTTCCACCACTGCCCAGCTTCACCCAGCTAAAACTGAGATGGAGTTGCTAATTTGGTCCATTGTCAGTGTCCTCTCTGGAATGAGTTGACATTTATTCATGTGTCCTCATGAAAAGTTCATATAACATTCACCTTTAATTAAAAGTAAGCATACCAATCTTGAGAAAAGAAAACCTTCTACAATAATTGTTCTAGAGTTAGAGAAAAACAGTAACAGCCATTATGGTACAATGAGCAGCCTGGAAATCCATTTAATAAGGCTCCCTACTGGCGACAACATGTCAGATTACCAGCTATCTTCTTTTTTCAATGAGTAACACTCCAAACTCGATCATTATGTCAAATATTTGAAACTTAAAGTATATTTTTCTATAAGAACAAAAAAGTGATTGTAACCTCAGACCAGATCCTCAAATACTATTTTAAACTGACTTAAACTATTTGACTGATACTAGTAATCTATATTCTGGGTCTTGAAAGCAATAAGCTGTAACACAGAAAATAAGACAAAGGTGCCCCCATTTTCCTTCTAGTTACAAACTACTTTATGACCCAAAGACCAAGCCTAGGTGTGATACCTCTGCTCTTTTTTGTCTCGTTAGTTTATTTATTCGCTTCACATCTTGAATGATGCCCCCCCAGTCCTCTCCATCACAAAGTCCCTCCTCCTACCCCCTTTCTTTCTCCTCTGAGAGGGTAGAAGCTCTCTGGGTATACCCCTACCCTGGCACATCAAGTCTCTGCAAGGCTAGGTGAATCATCTCCCACTGAAGCCAGACAAGCCAGCCAGAGGAATGGATTCCACAGACAGGTAACAGCTTCTAGGAATAGTTGTTGGGGGACCCTCATAAACACCAAGCTGGATATCTGTTACATAAGCTGGGGGCGGGGGTAGGTCCAGCCTGTGTGTGTATGCTGTTTAGTTGGTAGTTCAGTCTCTGAGAGTCCACAGGGTTCAGGTTAGTTGACTCTGTTGGTCTTCCTGTGGAGTTCTTATCCCCTTTAGGGCCCTCAGTCCTTCCTCCAACTCTTCCATAAGAGTTCCCAAGCTCTCCAGGACAGCCAGGGCTACACAGAGAAACCCTGTCTCAAAAAAACAAACCAAAAAAAAAAAAGAGTCCCCAAGCTCCATCCACTGTTTGGCTGTAAGTCTCTACATCTGTTCCAGTTAGCTGCTGGGTGAAATCTCTCAGAAGACAGTTATGTTAGACTCCTGTCTGCAAGCATAAGAGAGTATCATTAATAGTGTCAGAGATTGGTACTTGCCCGTGGAACGGGTCTTAAATTGGGCTGGTTATTGGTTGACCACTCCCTCAATATCTGTTTCATCTAAATCCCTCCTACATTTCTTGTAGACAAGACAATTTGGGGTCAAAAGTTTTGTGGTGTGTGGTGTCCTTATCCCTCCACTGTGGAGCCTGCCTGGCTATAGGAGGTGGCCTCTTCAGGTTCCATATTCCCTCTGCTATAGATAGGGGAGAGGCATCTTTAGGATGTGCCAGAGACCTAGGATGGGGGAGGCTCCCAGGAGTCATCGTGGCTGACCACTGCTCTTTTAATGGTCCTCTCTAAAAGTATGTAACTCTTACAAGACCTTGAAGGATATCACAGTCCTTACTTATAGATATGTGCTGTAGCAAAGGGGCAGAAGGCTGGGCAACAGGTATTAGAAATCCAGCCATGATATATTCTTTGTAAAACATGGACATCAACTCTAGACGAACTGAGACACAGACCAAGGACTGTTTATCAAACATGTGTGCACATATATGGTTTGCCATAGGGCCAAGAGAAAAATTCTTTTAACAAAATGTTCCCTCAAGCTTACAGCAGAACCAGGAGTATTAACCCTACCAGTTGAGAAATAAGACAAATACCACAATTTTGAGGCAAATTTGAAGCAAGGGTTATTAAATACTGGCCAGGATGATGGACACTGGCCAGGTCCATACTGGGGATTCCAAGAGTATGGCACCAAATTACATTAGTCAGAGGATTATAAAGGCAAAACCCACAAGGCTGTGTACTTTCTGTCTTCATCCAATCAGAGGCAATCATACATCCTGATGTTCTTCCTGCCTAAGTACCTCCTACCTACCTCCACCTACACATGATCAAGCACATCCTGTGCAATTGAGGCAACCAAGCCTGTTTATGGAACTGAAAATACCTGGTTTGTTATTTTAAATGAACAACATGCCTCAACATTCTAGGAAGTTATCTGACCTTGGGCAAGTGGGGCTTATAGGTTCCAGGCATTTCTGTTTATTTTATGATCTCTTAAACACAGGAATGTAAACTTAAAACATAACTTCAACCATCACAGCAGCAAAACAAATCTTAATTTGCTGAAATGGCTATCTAAAAATGTTTCACATTCCTTCAGTCCAGGAACAGAATTGAGACTAGTGTAAGAGGAGTTGACCATCCAAATGATGCAAGCTGACGCACTGCAATGGAATCAAATGCATAATAATCTGTTGGACTGTTTTGAAAAACATTTGTATTCATTTAAAGAAATAACAATGGCTCATTTTTAAAAACTTTTTATTTAAAGTAGTCTTTTCTCATATAATACATCCTGATTACAGTTTCTCCTCCCTTCTCCTCCTCCCAGTTGCTCTTCCACCCTACCTCCCCTCAGGATCCACTCCCTTTCTGTCTCTCCTTAGAAAAGACCAGGCTTCTAAGAGATAACAACAATAAAATATAATAAGATAAACCAAAAACAAATAGCACAGAAGGAAAAATAGCAGAAGGGAAAAAAAGACACAAGAATTCACACTCTCAGGAGTCTCATATAAACACTAAACTGAAAGCGAATACACATATATATACATATATATGTCACTGATATATAGCAGAGAACTCAATGCAGATCCAAAGTGCCAATATTAGACAGTTCCTCCACGTGTGGAGCTCATTGTCCCAAATCAGTCGTAAGAGGTCTAAGGGACCAAATAAATCCTTAGAGGGAGAAAAAGGAAAAGCATAAATACCACAAACCCACCAGTCACCAATTACACTTCCATACCAGCCAGCTACCTCATATTTTTGAGGCAAATAAACTATGAGACCAAGTGGACTATTGAATAGTCACTTAGAAATCAACAGTGACACGTTAGTCCTATAAGAAACCAGAAAGGAACCTGCCAGACTCCATTTTGAAGGCAGGACACATTTTGTTGTATTGTTAAAAACATGTTTCCTTTTTACTGTAAAAGCTAGGTTTTGTTTTTCTAAGTTTCTGTTTCCCACCCAGAGGGTGACATGCCTGAACTCATGACATTGCCTTGTTTTTGAGAACACCTTGACCCTCCCTAATCAGTGACCATGTGATGACTGTTTTGTTTTTCTTTTTGAGATTTTTCCATACCTAACTGTCACATTCTCACTTCTATAAACCTGCCTTGCAACTACTCATGATTTTACTCATTAAAAGGGCCTGAGAAACAGACTCTGGCTCAAAAAATGTGGTAGTGGTCTTAGTCTTGCCCAGCAAACTCATAACTTGGAATTTTTTTCACAAATCAGCCCGGGTTGGAATCTTAAAGTGGCTAGGACCATTTCTTCCCCTTCTCTTTCCTTTCAAAGATCCATGTCTGATGACTGTGGCTCCCTCCTAGAATCAGACTTCACCCTTTTCTCTAACTTTTGCCTATGTATTACTTTTCTTCCCATGCTCTCAGTGTGTTCTGAGGAAATACTGGAACAAGATGCTGCTCCTAGGGAAATCACATGTGTTTTCTGTGCTTGTGATTGATCACCCCCTCCCCTTAACACTGTCACTTAATTGATACCCACATGCCTAGAAATCCTTACATCTAATTACGAGAAGCTCGTATACCACAGCAAACTAGTACATGTTTTGGATCCAAGGCCTTTGAGTGCCTACAGAATCATATTACAGACAACTGCCTACCCAATCTAAGTATATTCAAAACCAGGCCTAGAACATGAACCCCTGCCCCCCCCTCAAGGAACTGATATCCCAATGCAGCCTCCAATTAAAAAAAAAAAAACTAATGTTTATCATATTGAACATAAATCTGTGCCATATATCATTCTAAGAATGTTACATAAATTCTTATTTAGTCTAGGTCATCCTGATAAAATGGTTGTTTTTAATATTAGTCTCATTTCACAATGTGAAAACTGGTACAAAATCCTTTAGAAAAACAAAACAAACAAACAACAAAAAAACCCCAAGTAACAACAGAAAAACAACAACGAACCCAGAATGCAACAATATTGACCAGCCAGGCAATATGTGCCCACTGGTACCATAGTAGCGTGAAGGGGTAACCAACTATTTCCTGATTGGATTTGGGACCAGCTTCAAAGGAAACAGCATGAACGGTACTGTAAATCTGATCAAAGCCCATGCCGTGGTACAGCTGACTACTACTGTTGTTTTGCTAAAAGGACACATTGTATAACTGCTTTCCAAATATGTGTATGCACGTCCATAGATGAGTGCTGTGTCCAACCTTGGCTAGAGCAGCTTCTTTCTATAGTGGGCATTGGTTAACACAGAGATTCTTAACCAGGCAAAGTGCTGAGAAGAAATGACTGTCAAGTGCTCAGCTCTCGATAGGACGTCTAGATTAACCTCCTAATGCTCAGAGCATTTCTGAGGAAGGAGTCTAAGAGGCAGAGGATAGGGAGTTTAATTCATATTTCTATAGCCACTTTTTGTCAAGGCCAAGCAGATTTTTTCCTTCATGTAGAGTTGAGTATAAAAGGAAGAACTGCTTGGGACTGGAAAGATGGCTCAGCTACTCTTCCAGAGGACCTGGGTTTGATTTCCAGGACCCACACAGTGGCTCACAACTGTCTGTAACTCTGGTCCCAGGGGATCTAATGCCCTCTTCTGGCCTCTGTGGTAGGTATCAGGCATGCACATGATGTATAGACATACATGCAAGAAAAAATAGATAAGCATGTTCAAAAAAAAAGAAGTACTTCAAGGATGTTAATTCTTGCCCATCCGATATATGCTTTCTTGTGTTTACAGATACAATTAGACATGATAAAAATAACAAGAGAGGAAATATTGGAGGTCTCAACTAAAAGTGTGGCAACCTTGATGTGTGAACAACCACTTCCCTCACCCCTGCCCTGATTCTTAGATACTTTTTAAAGCTGTGATGGCCATTCTTACCTGGGTCAGGCTTTAAAAGCTTAATTTCTTTGATATGTTGCTAACTGGAGGTGCTTAATGGACAGAGCAAAAGGAAAGGAGAAGGTGCTGATTGGGCATGGTGCACATGAACTGGATAAGTATGCAATTGTACATCAGACACAGCCTTTATTTCACGGATACGAGCTAGAAAATAGCCCATTACTTAACCCCTAGTTTTAGGCTGACCTCCTTTTTGTCAGATAACAGCAAGATGTCATTTAACTTGAGTATCTGACTGACTAAAATGCTACTAATTTCTTTGTACCCACAAATTGTCTTGTATCAGAACCTCAATGATATATATTGCACTATGTTTATGAATTTTATGATCTTAATTTTATGTAGTATGAAATACTACCTATCTCGGGTTGCATATACCATTATTAACAAATAACATTTATGAATTGTTATTGGGCGTGCCTCTGCTAGACACTACCATCTATGTACATTTTATGCTTTTTGGGATAATTGATCCAAGGCATTGATAATAAAGACAAAAATATCATGCTTATAATTTTTAAATTTATGATTATTTCTTTATGATATACAAGAAACTGGGTGCATTTGCAGAGGAATGTGCTACTTGAGAGTGACCTAGGACTAAGTATGATGGAAGAGGTACTGTTTTCCACAGATTGATCTAGAAAAAAGGATTTACACCCGGACAGCATAGGTGCTTAGATGCCATGGTTAACTATGAGTACTCATGGCCAAAAATGTCACTTGGATTCCAGACCAATGATGATGCAATTAACCACACTAGTCCAGGACTAAATGAGATTCAGAGGCAAATTCTATTTGGATATGATTCCATGCTGCCTTAAGACATTTTGTGGTGGGAGTCTTTTTGTTCACCTTGAAAAAAAATAAGCATGTGGCATCGCTAATCTTTTTATTACATTGATCAATAGTAATCTTATTTTCAGTATCTCTATAGATGAAAAGCTGTTGCCTGTATATATTGTCTTGTGTGCCTCTACTTCTCTGATGAACTCCACTAAATTACACTTCCTTGCCTGGTGTGCACAGTGGGATTTTTTTCCCAATGAATTAAATCTTCACAGTACATGTAAACACACCTAAAACAGGGCCTACTCTATAATAGGTACTCAATAACTGGCATTAGTTTTAATTATTATTGGTAATATATTTATAAGAGTACAAACTAGGAATCATCAGAAAGAAGATCCTGCTTAAGTATATTGAACCAGAATCCCTTTGGGTGAGTTGAGTGATTTTAGAACTCAGGTAATTCGAACATAGAAATAGCATTTGGAAATTAGAGAATTTAACCAGCATGAAATCCCAGCATTTCTGTTCTTATTTGGATAAATCTCATTTATAGACTTCTTAACTCTGTGGGTAATAAGTATATTAGATCCTAACAACCCATGCCTTCTAAGGAATATTTTGAAAGAAAGAACTCGTTCAGGGTCAGAGCTCACAGGCGCTTCACAACCACCTGTAGTTGCAATTCCACGCGGATCTGACACTCTTTTCTGGCTTCCCAGACTGAGACAGATTTATGTAATCAAAAATAAAACTCTTCTTAAAAATTAAATCATGCTTCTAGGTAATGACACAAAATACTAAGCTAGTGTATTACAGCTTCTGTATAAGCATCCTTAGAAATCTATATCCACAAAAATGAAAAATAAAAACTCAAAGGCAGACACAGCTTTTAAAACAGGAGTACTTTTCATAATATTTGCACCATGGTAACAATGACTGTATTGAGACTCTGATTTTTATAAATGTGCTTAGACAAAAGAGAACTGCCAGGAAACTTACAGGATATCAGGGAACTAAGCAGATCCTCTTTTCCAGCCTTTCTTCTGCACTCCATCCCTTTGTCTTACCCTAGAAACACCCTGCCAAAGCTGGCCATGGAATCAGATAAGCAATTTTCACTCTCCTTCTGACCCTCCAATCCCAGTTCACCAGTCTTATCCCCAGTTTGGTAGCAGACCTCCTGCTATGGTCTCTCCTTCCTCTCTGTTCCCAAACTCAAGAAATTAAGTAGATCCTCTCCTACAGCCTTCCTTCCTCACTCCACCCCTTTGACCCAACAACACACAAGATACACTCCCCCAGAAACCAAGAGGACACAATGACCCAGGGTTCAGATCCTCCTGGCAGACTCAGCTCCTCCCTTCTGTGGGCCCTCTGAGGCCCCTGCCCTTTGAGTCGATCATATCTTGCATGCCGGTTTCCAATACCTAGAAACAAATTTACCTAGGATCCCAGTGGTCACACCTAACAGAGACTCAGAACCATTACCAAACAGGCAACCCACAGGCACCACCACACACTCCTGGGATCCAGACAAGGCAACAGAACCCCCCACCCAACAAAGGCAGGATCACATATCAACACCTAAAATTATAATCATCCCAAACCCAGATACCTAGGACATTATAAAAACACAAGGACAATAAGTCTCCCCTAGAACCCAGCAACCCAACTACAAACCCTACTACAATAGACACTGAGTACTGCAACATAGCTGAAGGACAAGAAGAACTTCAAAATACTCGTTAAAGAGGATATAAATAAATTCATTAATAAATATACAGGCAGAGGAATGAAATGAAGAAAACTTTTCAAGACAAGAAAGTGGAAATACAATCAATTAAGAAAAACAAAACTGAGGGCAAACAGCAAATGAAAGTTTTTAGGAAGTCAAATAGGAAATTCAGAGGCAAGCCTCCCCAACAAAACACAAGAGATGGAAGGATCACAGGCATTGAAGACACCATGATAGAAGAAGTGGATATCACTGTCAAAGAAAATTTCAATTAAAAAAAGGTACAAAATATCCAGGAAATCTGGGATACTAAAAAAAGACCAAATCTATGAATAATAGGAATGAATAGAGGAAGAAGAAGAAATCTAAGGTCAAAAGTGCAGAAAATATACAAGAAGATTACCTTAAACTAAAGAAAGACATGCCTACCAAGGTACAAGAAGCAGATAGAATACGAAATAGACCAGACCTGAAAAGAAATTTCCTATGGCAAATAATAATCAAAACACTATAAACACACAGAACAAAAAAAAAGACTATTAAAAGCTACATGGGAAAAAGGTCAAGTAACATATAAAAACAGACATATTAGAATTACACCTGACTTCTCAATGGAGACACTAAAACCAGGAAGGGCCTGGAGAGACAATCTACATATCCTGAGACCACAGATGCCAACACAAACTACTACACCCAGCAAAACTTTCTATCACAGTAAATGGAGTAAGGCATTTTACAATAAAACCAAATTTAAGAAATATCTATGTACAAATCCACCTCCACATAAGGTGCTAGAAGAAAAACTTCAACCTCAAGAGATAGGTTAGTCACATCCAAGAAAACACAAGGAATAAATAATCTCAGACAAAGAAATCTGAAGAGGAGTAAAAATAATCAAAACAACAAAGAAATTGGTTTCAACAAAAACTGTTCAAGGATAAATCTCAACATTAATGTTCGCAACTACCCAAGTAAAAAGACACAGACTAACAGACTGGGTTCAAGAACAGTATTCATTCTTCTGTTGCATTCAAGTAATACACCTTAACATCAAGTATAGACATGACCTCAGGGTAAAATATGGAAAAAAGATATTGCAAGAAAATAGGATCCTATAAGGAAGCCAGTGTAGCCACTTTAAATTCTACCAAAAAAAAAAAAAAAGACTTTAAAGTAAAACTAATCTGAAGAAAAATAGGAAAAGAAACTACATAGTTATCAAAGGATAAACTACACCAAGAAAATTTGCAATTCTAAACATGGAACTTTCTTGACAGTTCATCACATATGTAGACACAAAGCCAGTCTCAACAGATAGAAGAAAATTGAAATAACACATTGTATCCTATCTGAAGACCACAGATATCAACCACAAAAATAACAGCTTACAAACCCATGGAAAGTGACCAACTCACTACTGAATGAGATGAATCAAGAAAATATTAATTTTAGAATTGAATGAAACCTAATGTAGTAACACACACCTTGACTCTCAGCACTCAAGAGGCAGAGGCAGGGGAATCTTTGAGTTACAGAACATACTTGTCTAGAGAGCTGAATTCCAGGACAGCAAGGAACACAGAGAAACCTAGTGTTTAAACACAAAAACAGAGAATTGAGCATTTCACTGCCTTGAGGGAGTGATCAGACTCTCAGGAAGTACAGAGACACATTGTGCCTCAGGAGCCACGATCTTTAACCTTGAAAAACCTATAACACCTGTCTCTCAAGGCAGCTGGGTCAGGCCAACTTTATCGTTCCTTGCTATTTTTCCTTTTTTTATTTCATTTTATTTTATTTTATTTTTAATTTTAAGGCATGCAAGTCAATCTTTAAAGGAGACAGCAGACATGGAGCAGCTATACTGCATAATGCTTTCCAGCATAACCTATATCAAACTTCCCATAGACATTCCTATGGACTGCAGTCCAGAGACCAAAAAAAAAAAAAAAAAAAAGAATACCTAAATCTTTGTCAGGCTTTGTACAGCAACAGAAAAGGATAAGTCACTTAGCTTTGAGTGTTAAATGGTTAATATTTCATCATGAAAGCCTTGAGCCTCAATATTCAAATTATCATATGATCATCATTTGCTGGGGGAACAACATGATTAGCATGGTGCCCCCCCCAAGGTCTCAGAGTTGTTGACATAAAGAGGAGTGTTATTTCCTTCCCACTTACAGGAGAATAAGACTCAAAAGGCCAATATGCTTCAAGAAGAACAGATGCATTCAACGGAGCGTTCAACTCAGCAAGGAACAGCAATTCTGCAGGCACACCCTTCCCCTGAGATGTCACCAAGCCTTTTCCCTCAGTCACAAGTTTCTTCGTCTGCATCATTGTTGGTAGGCAGACTCTATTCGTCATGGCTGGACAACTCCATTGCCCGGTTCCCTTCCTTTTCTTCAGGTATAGCCTCTGCAGACACTTTGGAAGTTCTTTCTCCATCTTCCACAGGTCAAGTCAGTCTTCCAGGTATCCACAACAGCTTTTTAGCACCCTGGGGTGGGGGGGGGAGGGCTGAGGGGAAACAGCCTCAGCTCCAATGAATTAGTGGGTCTGAGTCATTCAATTGGCCATAAATATCTCTCCAAATGACTATGAGCCTAATTGTTTCAGATGGGCCCCAAAACGTTCAGCAGCATTACGGTCATCTTACCCAAATTTTTTAAAAATTAAAGTATATAAAATAGAAGATAAAATGAAATGAGGAATCATTGTTATACTAGTCTCCCTTTTTTATTTTTTTCTATTTGTTCTTTCTACAAAATATTGACCCTGAATGTTGTATGGAATGCCTGTGATGTGGGTTATACCAAACTGTTGACAATAATATTCCTGAAAAGGCTTGGCAGTACATGTAGGAGCATTGTTAGTTTTTAATATTTTACAGGGGCATAAAATAGCAAAAGTGCTTTACAACATTTTTATTATTTTAATGAGGAATACAAATGTAAAAGATTAACCCAATTTTTATTTTGTGACTTTTTTTAAAGATTTATTTATTTATTATGTATACAGAGTTCTGCCTTCATGTATGCCTGCAGGCCAGAAGAGGGCACTAGATCACATTTCAGATGGTTGTGAGCCACCATGTGGTTGCTGGGAGTTGAACTCAGGTCCTCTGGGAGAGTAGACAGTGCCTTTAACCTCTGAGCCATCTCTCTAGCCCTGCATTTTATTATTTTATATAGAAAGCAGAATATCATTCATGCAATGTATTAGAAAAGCAAGAAGAAACAACTTTTTAGATCTCTTTAAAGCAGTAGCAGCAAACTTTTGACCTAAACTTGGGTTATTCATCATTTTTTTTCATTCCCTTGTCCTTTGTTGAATGACTTCCTATAGTTCCTATAGGTATTGCCTTTGGAGAGCCACAGCCAGTGTTAACCTTAGAGTATATGAAGGCATTTAAGTGTATCAGCATAGAGGCATATGTAATCATTAATATCGCCTTTCTTTTGAAACGGACAGATGGCAGTTTGTCTTGCAGCATTAGGATCCTAATATGCCAGTTGTTTAGGAATAATCATTCCTGCCTCCCCATCAACCACCAGGCAATTGACTGCCTGCAAAAGAGAAAAAAAGACAAAATCTTATATGACTAATCAGACCCCTGTCCAATTTTAGAAAGTTCCTCTGGTTTTGTTCATGTTTTTTTCCCCAGAATTTGGTAACTTACTGTCTGTAAAGTCAAAGCATTGATTTGTCCCTCAGCCTCGGGAGGATATGTAATCTGTCCTACTGATGCCTTCCAGCTTTGGGAATAAAAACAATAGATAAAAATGACAGGATTTAAACTAAAAATGAAAGTGATCAGAAAAAGGCAGAACTAACGCTGGGACTAGAGGAAAATTAGACTCTGAAGATATATTATCTAATGTCCCTGTCTGTGACGAAGCTGTTCTCCTCCTCCTGCCGACTTTGCTCCCCCACTTCCAACTCGTTTCCTCTGTTCTTAAACCCTATCCATCCAGTGCAGTTTCTGAGTGCATGGAAACCTCTGTCTGATGCTTTGCTTCATTTCTTTCTGAAGTTGTTGGGAAGTTTCTTACCTTTCATAAGAGAATTGTTTCCTTTTAAGTCATGGTAAGGGTCTCCCAGATAAGAGACTTTATATTGAGCCTTGGAGATGGGAAAAGGTATGGAAGGATTTTCTCTTTTCCTAGTATGTGAAATGCCCAGTCCTAATAACCCAGGGCAAAGAGGTAGAAACTATAGATCCATTTCATTGAAGACTTTTATTGATCTTAAGCAAGCTTGTGCTCGGTGTGGATCAATTGTTCCATTTGCATTGTTTCTTTGGTTCTATTTCTGGGGAAACTTTCATTTTTTTTTTTCATGACTGGCGGATCTTAGCAAAAACTTGTCTTACTAGGGGTAAATATTTACTGTGAAAGACTGTTTATTCAGAAAGATGTCAGGACCAAGCTACTAGGAATTATTTCTGGTTTTCTTACATCAAATTCTCCCTAAATTGTTCTTCCTAGCCAAGATCCAATATTCAGGGAAAGAAGGCTGAAATCTGTTAATGAACGCCAGGAACTTCAACTGGTAGTGTTCCAATTTCACTCCTTCCTCCAGCAGCAAAGCTTGCAGAACTTCTGCAACCACATGTTGCTCCTTTGCCTGTCCTATCATCTCATTACCTCTAGTGAATGTTCCTGACTTATTAGACTTTTGTGCACACTATTCCCAGGAGTTCCTCACCCTTTAACTTTTTTCTTTTTTCTTAAATCCCAATATTTTAGATCCTCCCTCCTGGTGACACAGTCAAGGTCATCTGATAACAGCCACAAAGGCTCTGATTGGAGGGACCACAGCAAGACTGAGTCTGTGACAATTTTATTGAAAGAAATCAGACTTTTTATACCTTTATCAGAAGCAGAATATAATGGCAATTGCCAGGTTCAATACAGTTGTACTTGCCAGGATACAGTGAAGTTTTGCAAGCTATTCAGGGTACACAAGACTAATTGTCCTGTCAAACTTCCATGCTTCCTTGACTTCTGAGGGAACATACAGAGAAATACAAAGGAGCCTGAATATTTCACTGCCTGAGGAAGTGTATCAGTCTCTCAAGAAGACACATCGTGCTCCAGGAGCCATGAACTCTAATCTGAAAAACCTGACACATGCATCTCAAATTCGGACCAACTCCACGGTTTCCTTCACCATTCCATGAGATGGAACTCATGTGTCTTCTATTGCTGTGAACAGACACCATGACCAAGGCAACTCTTCTAAAGGACAACATTTCATTGGGGCTGGCTTATTGGTTCTGAGGTTCAATTCATTATCATCATTGCAGGAAGCACGGCAGCAAACTGGTAGACATGGTGCTAGAGAAGGAGCTGAGAGTTCTACATCTTGGTCTGAAGGCAGCCAGGAGGAGGTTCTGACTTCCATACTGGTCAGAGCTTGAGCACAGAGACCTCAAAACCCACCCCCACAGTGACACACTTCCTCCAACAAGGCCAATCTCCATGGGCCAAGCATTCAAACAAATGGATCTTTAGGGGTCAAACCTATTCAAACCACCATACTATGCCTGGCACTGGCTGGGTGACTAAGTAGGTAGGCCAGAGACCTAGGGAAAAAC
Source organism: Grammomys surdaster (assembly GCF_004785775.1). Classification (NCBI taxonomy): domain Eukaryota; kingdom Metazoa; phylum Chordata; class Mammalia; order Rodentia; family Muridae; genus Grammomys; species Grammomys surdaster. Next base: position 6,883,379 of record NW_021604562.1, on the reverse strand, counting down.
CAAATACTATTGTTCTGCTAAAGAAATGTAACAGTAAAATGACTTGTAATGACATTCTGCTCATAGTTGAATGTCTTGTTCAGCCATCATCTGTGAAGTTTCCTTCTGCAGCAGATAAGAATGATAGCCACTCGTCAATAAAAAATATTAGTTTTCTCCAACAGAGTTTCATTGGGGATAAGAACCACTTTCTTAAGTCCAGGCTCATGTCCAGCAGGAAATGGCTAACACAAAAAGGACTCAATGATATTTGTTTTCCCCTCATAGGGTTTTGTGTGGACTTTCCCCACTTTGCACCCCAACCCCTTCTTACCCTGCAGGTCTTTTATTTATATATTATGGCTTCCAATTTTATGTTTTTAAGCAATTTATGTTGATGCCTGTGTGTGAGTGTGTGTGTATTTGTGTGTGGGCACACGTGTGTATGTGTGTGTGTATCTGTTTTTTGAACTTTTACTTCAGCTCTTTTTCTGTTCATCCATTTCGTCCTGTTTTATTTTATTATTATTTTCAAATGCCTGTTTGAGGTGGGGTTTTTTTTTGGATTTTTGAGACGGGGTTTCTCTGTGTAGCCCTGGCTGTCCTGGAACTCACTCTGTAGACCAGGCTGGCCTCGAACTCAGAAATCGGCCTGCCTCTGCCTCCCAAGTGCTGGGATTAAAGGCGTGCGCCACCACTGCTCAGCCTGTTTGAGTTCTAATGAAAGAGAGCAAGAAAGGATGCAGATTTGGATGGGTGAGGAGGATCTGGGAAGAGTTCAGGGAGGGCAATCATAATCATATATTATATGAAAAAAGCTAACTTCAGTAACAAAAAAGAAAGGAATGCTATCATAAATCTCAGGATATATACCCTCTTGCAAATCTTCAAAACTGTTTTCCTGGCCCAAATAAAAATCATCAAAAATCTGTAGGTCTGGACCACTTTTGCTATGAACTGAGTTGGGGGAGGGGAAATCATAATCACTCAGCTACTAACATTCAGGGCCATTCAAAAATACTTCCATTTTGTTTGCTTTTGAGATGTTACACTACATAGTACTGGCTGACCTAGAATTCACTAAATAGATCAAGACTTTGAATGCACAAAGATCCATCTGTCTCTGTCTCCCAAGTGTTGCACTAAAGGTGTGTGCCACCAAGCTTGATACTTCCTACTGTTTTATTTCCTGGAAAAAAAACTTGACTTCTTGCTGAATGCAAATAAATTTCTGTCTTCAGTGACAAAAAAAAAAATGCTCTGAGGAAGCTGAGATCTTATCTGAAATATAAATATCCCTGAACCAACTAATACAACTAAGATTAAGACCTTTGCATAAAGTGACAAACCTCAAAGCCACTCACTAAAACTCAGATTCTGCATATTGCAGACTTTCGTGGGTATCACTAGTATGCCATGCTACATCACTTGTAAATAATCAATTCAAACTGGGCATGGCGGCATGGACTGTAATCTCAGTACTCAGGGCAGAGGCAGGTTTATCAAGGCCAGGAAGGACAATGTAAGAAGGCTATCAAAAATACACACAGAGCAGCAGAGCATAAAGCTCATTTCATGACCAAGAGTGGTGGCACAGACATAAAATATCAGCATTGGGCAGGTGAGTCAGAAATATAAGGTCTCCCTCAGCTAAATGGTGTGAGACCAGCCTGAGATAAAAGTCATATCATACTACCACTAAATGTCCTGTTTTATTCACCTTCACTCAATAATTATGCTGTATGAAAGGTAGTAAGGAGTGAGCCATGCCTCAGCCAGCCTCCTCAGAGCATCTTACTCTACTTAACATTATGTATTGTTGTCTGAATCCACTAACAAAAACGGATGGTCCATGAGGGTAGACACTTCCATTATGCTTCTAGGATAGAAGAGGAACTTAGAACACCCTGAAGGAATCTCCAAAAGGAGAAATACTCTATCTAGATCAGGCCTGAGATAACTAGAGCCTGTACACCAAATCCAGGTTCAATTTGGCAGTGTAGGGGCAGGGGGGTTCATTATAGAAGACTTTGATCTCCTTGGTTTAGCTATATTCTTAGGTGTTTTAACTTACTGCAAACAGAACTCCAAAAAACAAAATAACCCTATCAAAAAAAGGGGGTACAGAACTAAACAGAATTCTCAACAGAAGAATCTCAAATGGCTGAGAAGCACCTAAAGAAATGTTCAACATCCTTAGTCATCAAGGAAATGCAAATCAAAACGACCCTGAGATTCCACTTTACACCAGTCAGAATGGCAAAGATCAAAAACTCAAGCAACAGCACATGCTGGTAAGGATGTGGAGAAAAAGGAACACTCCTCCATTTATGATGGGATTGCGAACAGGTACAACTACTCTGGAAATCAATCTGGTGATTCCTCAGAAAATTGGAAACAGTTCTACCTGAAGATCCAACTATACCACTCTTGGGCATATACCCCAAAAGATGCCTCACCATATAACAAGGACACATGCTCCACTATGTTCATAGCAGTTTTATTCATAATAGCCAGAAACTAGAAACAACCCAGATGTCCCTCAACCAAAGAATGGATAAAGAAAACATGGTTTATTTACAATGTAAATTCCATTTACAATGGAATACTATTCAGAAATTAAAAACAAAGACATCATGAATTTTGCAGGCAAATGGATTGAACTAGAAACTCATCCCAAGTGAGGTAACCCAAACCCAAAAGGACATGCATGGTATGTACTCAGTGATAAGTGGATATTAGCCAACAAGTTCAGAATACTCATGATACACCCCACAGACCCAAAAAAAAAGTTAAAGAAGGCAGGCCCAGGTAAGGAAGCTTGAATCCCACTTTGAAGGGAGAACAAAATAGTCATGGAGGGTAGAGTGAGGAAAAAACCTGGGTAGGTGAAGGGAGGACTAGGGTGACAGGGGGGCAGGATCAGGCATGGGGAGAGATAGGAGAGTCCCAAAGGGCCAGGAGAATAAAGGGAAATATGCACCTGCCAGGGGTGGGGGATGGGGGAGATTCTAAGAAGCCCTGGAGACCCAGGATGAAGGAGGATCCAGGAGTCAATGCATGTGACCTTAACAGATAATGCCCAACCATTGGGATATGGAACCTAAAAACACAACCTCCGGTAGCCCGACAGGACCCCCAGTGAAGGGATGGGGGCACCATCCACATACAACTTTTGACCCAAAATTGATCCTGTCTTTTTAAAAAATGCAGGGACAAATATGGAGCAGAGCCTTCAGTCACTTCAAGACCAGTGACCAGCCCATCTTGAGACCCATCCCATGGGCAGGCACCAATCCCTCACACTATTAATGATGTGATGTTGTGCTTGCAGGCAGCAGCCTAGCATAGCAGCCATCTGAGAGGCTCTACCTAGCAGCTGACTGAAACAGATGCAGATACCCATAGACAAACTTTGGACAGAGGTTGGGACCTTTACGGAGGAGTTACAGGGAGAATTGAAGGTCTTCAAGGAGACTGAAACCCCACAGAAAGACCAACAGTGTTAACTAACCTGGACCCTGGGAGCTACCAGAGACTGAGCCACCAACCAAAGTACATGGGCTGGTCCCAGCCACACCCCCACACCCCCACACCCCCACACCCCCCAAAGACACCTATTAGCAGAGGACTGCCTTGTCTGCTTGTCTGGCCTCAGTGAGAGAATGCACCTAATCCTGCAGAGACTAAATGGACCAGGGTGGGGGATACAGAGGCAGGGTACCCTCCTAGAGGTGAAGGCGATGGTAAGAGGGAAGAACTCTGCAAGAGGGGACTGGGAGCAGGGCAACATTTGGGATGTAAATAAAGTATTTTTTAAAAAATAAAAAATAAATAAACCCTTGATGTTAGGTCAAAACAAAACAAAAAAAAACCCAGTTCTTCTTTAACACATTTCACACATATGATTTAAATCAGTTATTTTCTCACAGTCACAAATCACTTTACTGAAGATTTTTTCCCTTGAAATATTTTTTGCCAGGTATGTTACAGGTGTTCAAAGGCCAATATGCAAACTCCAGTCCCACAAAGAACTGTTCTGCTCATCTTCTGAAAAGAAAATTACCCAAAAAAGAACATTGGAACTTATATTGTTTTGTCAATTCTAAAATAGGATCATCACTTCATAATCCTCTTTTTAAAAACTATATCCTTTTCCAACTCTGAAAATTCTGATTTGTGTAGATATAGTCTTCAAGACATTGACAAAATAGATATTAGGCATGTTTTTAAGTCCAGAGCTTACCCCAAGTGCAAAAAACAATTAGTGGTTCCATATTACTAGGTGTTGACAACAAAGCCCATGCAGAAAAAAATATAAGGGCCAAAAGATAATTAAATTAACTTTTAAGTTATGCTAAATAAGTAACAATATACACAATGATATAGTCATTTGAGAAAACTATTGTTTATTTAGAAAAAATGGTTACACTGGTAGAATTCAGTAGATAAAAAATCTCTTAAAAATGTCACGTGAAACTTTTCCAGATGTAAGTTTAGCAATACAAAGCTCCGGCAGCCGTAAAATTAAAACACAATTAATTTTTTATTCCCTTCTACCCCCAGGATTTCCTAATAACAAGAAAAAAATGGCAAAGGACAAGTGAGCGCTGGTATATTTTTCTTTGTAAAACAGGTTTTAATGTTGTACACATACTATATAAAACGATTCTTAGGCGTTGCATAAGACAGTGCTCCACTTTATTTTTAGTGACTAATATTAAAAACAGGCCAAATAAATTAAAACTGAGTTCTAAGATGAGGTAAATCCAAAATCATTCAGTAACTGTTTATTTTCAGTTTCAACATTAAAAAGGAAGCATTTCAAATGGGGAGAGGGACTTGAAACCCAGGCAATATTTAATCAAAAGTGAAATTCTGTACACATGTAACCTTATTTGCTTATTGGGAAGTATATGCAGCACATTGTGCTAAAATATGGAATAATTAACACTTTCAGCCATTACTGAAAATAAACATGTAGAAATTAAGCAACAAGTTAAAGTACAATAACATACAACACAACAGTTTTAGGTTTTCTGCATGGAGCGAGCGATAAAGCAGGTAACTGAAAATGGGCCTGCTTCATTCACAATTCTCAGAAATCTACTCAGTAAAATACAATTCTGGTCACGGCTGTATGATTTTATTTCATTTTTTCCACCTAAAAGAAACAAACTGGTTATACAGACAGACAAGGAGGAGTGGCTGAGGGAGAATGAGGAAGAAGGCCAAAGCAAGGCAAAAAGAGGCCAGAGAAAGAAAGCCAGGGAGTATTCAAGGGAAGAAAGGGAGAAGGAAAAACCATTTAGGAAGAAACTTCAGTGAATTCTATCAATAACAAAGACCTGGAGGAAGTTCCCAGAAAATGAGGAAATATTCTGTGTCTCTGTCTATTCTTAGAAATCATTGAGACACTATGAACTTTAAGAAACATTGAAACATTTTCTGTGTGTGAGAGGGTGGAAGGATTCTGGGGTAGAGAAAAAGATTAAAGAGTAACAGGTACATTCTACAGGTGCAAGGAATAATGTATCAAAAATAAACAGAACATTTAAACAAAGGAAAGGAACCTATTTTACACAATCAATCAAAAGAAATAGAGAGAAAATGACATCAATTTTTTCACAAGGACACAGTTTTAATAGTGAATTATATTAAGATGCAATGTCTGCTAAATTATAAAAATTGCTTTAAAAATATATTGACTCAATTATACTCATTTCCTTTCCTTTATGTAGACATTTTTCAAATACTGCATAATGAAATAAATTCAAAACATGATCATTACAGCATGTGGCAAATAATTTATCTGCCCAACATTGTTCTCAAATTTTAAATTAATGCTTAATGCATTAAACTTTATTAATGAATATACTACATTCAAACAGTTCAAAAAATCATAACAAGAAGGGGCCTTAGAAAATAATTACACTTGCATGAAATGCTGAAAACTAACTTACACATCATTTCTACACAGAATTCTGTGCATACTATGTATAATCTTGGCATCATCAATTATAATTTTGGATCCACTGATGTTGATCTTCTAATTTTTATTACTTAAAGTATAATTGTTTCTGTCCCTCAATGAATAAATGGGTAAACAAAACATGATACACATTCATTCTATGGAATATTTAACCTTTAAAAAGGAATGGATTATTGACACATGCTACACCATAGATAACTCTTGCTAACTTGATGGTAATTGAAAGAACCCTGGCCCCCAGGACATGATATTGCACAATTCCATTTATATGAAATGTCCCAAAACAGGCAAATTCATAGGCAGAAAATGTGTCAGTAGCTTCCAGTGGCTGAAGAAAGAAGAGAGATAAGAATGACTGCTAACCTAAACATTCTGAGATTAGACTATTGTGGTGATGACTAGATTAGACTGTGTGGTGATGACTGCACCACACAGTGAATGTACTAAAGACCACTAAATTGACCACTTTAAAATGTTGACTAAATCTCAGGGTTTTAGACTGAAAATGAATAATGCTCCAATAAAGAACTTCATGGCATTCACATGACCATACTGGTGAGAATAAGAAATGGGTCATTGATCATGTCTATGTAATGTTCTAATAAAGAAAAAGAACATCATGGTATCCATATGACAATAATCAGAATAAGAAATGGGGTCTCAATTATGATCATGTCACACTATGAGAATTCCTTAAGGACAGGATAATTTTTGATGACATATTTCAGGGTACATATTAAATGATAAAAATGTTTTTGACATTAAAACACAAATGACTTTCCCATGAACTGGAATTAAAATTAAAATTTTATAAGAAGCCAAAACCCTCCAAGTAACATAACCACCCCAAAGTTTTCACACTTAGAATTCACACACAACGGCAACCTATCTACATCATTAAGGAATTGGTTCAAGGAGGCAATTTCCTCTCCTTTCTGAGAAAGAAAGATGAACTAAAAGTCAGTTAGTGAATTTTCCTCTAGATGCTGCTTCTGGATGGTGTATCCCATGTAAAAACTGTATGCACAGGGACCTTGCTCCAAGAAATTGCCTGCAGGTGAAAATAATGTTCTGAAAATCAGTGACTTTGGAATGTCTTGTCAAAAGGATGGTGGTGTGTATGCATCTTCTGACTTAAAGCAGATTCCCATAAAATGGACAGCACCAGAAGCTCTTAATTATGGGAGATGTCATTCTGAGAGTGACTCATGGAGCTTTGGCATCCTCCTTGGGGAGATGTTCAGCTTAGGGGTCTGTCCACACCCTGGAATGACAAATCAGCAAGTACAAGAGCAAGTGGAAAGAAGATACTCAATGTTAGTCACGAAATCTCAACAGTGTCCACATAGTCTATCAATAACGCTGAGGTTTGGGGGTTACAACTTGAAATCCATTCCAAAGCTCAATGAACTTCGAAAAGAGGTAGCTGCTACCAAACATACTTATAACCCTAGAAATTTGAGAGTATGAAACAGGAGGATCACAATGGGTTAGATGCTAGCCTGTGCTATATAGAATTCCAGGATAGCCTGAGCTCCAAAGTTCCTGTCTCTAAAATCCCAAAACACTAAGAAGGCATAGTGACAAAACAGTACGGAACTCAGATTTTGTCCTCCATTCATATATAATTTTATTGTCATTAATACTGAACATATGCAACATTCTTCTAGGTTTAATTTTAAATAATGTTATTTATAAAATGTGCATCATGTTAACAATCATAAATAAGCAAGCTTAGCTTATAATAAATAGGTGTTACAGAACCCTATTTTTTTCCTAGTTAGGATTTTGTTGATATTGCTCAGTAAAATCTGCTGTCCATTACACATATATACTCTTTTGAAACTATCAACTGTATTCTTAATGTCACATAGAACACAGTCAAACAAAAGTGTCCTTCTATTCTACTGAGAGAAGATTACATGTATAAACATCATTTTATATTATATTAGTAACTATCTCAATGTTCTCAATTCTTTTTATCTGATTCAATAGCTCAGATGTCACTTAAAATAGCTTTTTTGATGATATTTAAAAAATTTAAGAGAAATTTTAAAATACAGATCTGCCCCAAAAGTAGCTAACTCATGGTTAAGTGTCTACTTCAAAAGAGGTAGCACAGAACTGTGTTCCCTGCGTTTGCTGTCATTTGAAGATTTTGTGACTCACCCCTTCAATGCTTATCCCTCTCCCTCTCCAAAGCTAAAGCACATATAATGGTGAAGCTGACATTTAGAATATCAAAGGAATATTCAAAAGGAAGAAATTATAAGGAGAAAAACATAGGGACAGGCATCCTAATCTAGCATTACACCTGCAGGTACCCTTACAAACTTTTACAGCAAACATAATCCCTGGGATGTTCCGTGTCAGTGAAATGTAACACTAAGTTGAGAATTTTTTAAGTTGAAACCTAATTGCATACAGGGTTGCCTGACAGAATGAAAAAAGAACAGAGAAGATAGTCACACACATGGGCAAATGTGGGAGAAGAACCTTTTATAAGCCCTTATCCCAATATTGAGACCTTGAAAATGCAAAACAAAATAGCACCTTAGTGAGTATGTATCTACCTGAAGAGGAAAAGCAAAGTACAGAATTCTTTCTAGCTTCAACTACTTATTGGTTTACAGAACCCACAACTACTACTTCTAAAGAGTATAAATGGTAATGAAGAGAAAATAGTTGTGTCTATCACTTCAATCTCCTAACAAGAGATTTATACATATTAAATGATTGCTATATGTAAACCAAAATAAAAAAACAAAAGTAAATTTTCTCTCAATAAATATCCTCAAGGATATAAAACAGTCATTATTTGGTATCGTTTCCCTTCCATCAAACAGTATATATAAGTTAACCACTAGTTTGATAGCAGGGGGAAAAAGAACTCCTTTTTTTTTCTTCTAGTTTCTCACCAAAGTTTTCATTTCACACTGCAGTTACTACTTCTGTATACAGATTTCCATGTACAGTTAACATAATGCCTAAACATCACAGATAACAAAAAAAAAACACAAGCAAAGCATGTGGATACGTACTATACATATACAAATGTGGGAACCAGGAACTAGGACAAGCTCACATATGAGCAATGACCAGCTCCTGAGAATAAATTCATCAAATACTCTTATTCCCTAATATGAGTTACTACCATATTCAGACAAGCCTTGGAATGCCAATGCATTCCTGAAGTTAGGAATCTGTGAGAGCTTAGGAGGCCAGTTTCCCAAGTACAAACCAGAAAGGGGAAAAGGCTAGACTAGGAATTATAAAATCAATGTCTACAGGGGCTAAGCTATAATGGAAACAAACAAAATTAACCATGTATGGAATACTGGAGTAAACAGCGTGCCTCTTCCTCCCCTAACCACCTTCTTCACAAAATCTTTGTTCTTTGGGGAAAGCATGTAGGTCAAAGTTTGATTGCTACCACGCAGAAATCAAAACACAATGTCAAATGTCTCAATTCATCAAATGAAACTGTAATTCTGAGTAGTTGATTCTTCTGAATTGCTAAAGGATATTAAGATATAGTGTTTTTACAGAATGGTACATGCATATAATCCTAGAACAATTGATGCTGAACTGGGGTGTGTGTGGGAGCGGGGGGGGGGGGCATTGATTTGATATCAACCTAAGCTACATAGTGAGTTATGGACCAGCTTGAAATACGGAGTAAGAGCTTACTTCAAACCAACCAACAAATAAATAAAACAATGTTTTCTAAATGTAAACCTTGGATAAAACTAGGGCCTTACATAACAAGGAAAATTTTTTTTTCAGGGACTAGATACTTTTGGTATCAGACTTACAGGATAAAAGAATTAGGTTACATATATGAGACTAGAAGTAAAAAAGAAATTGGGGCTTGCAAGAATGGCAGGCTAGAAATACAGTGAACTAAAAGTATGGACAGAATAGGGTAAGAGTTGTGGTCACATATACCAAGTAATAAGAAATAAGTCACAGAATGGTTGTCAGAAAACGATTTAATTAGCAAGAGTTTTTTGTTTGGTTGGTTTTCCCCCTTTGGTGTTGGGGATTGAACTTAGGGCCTTGTACATACCAGACAATCTACCACTGAGCTACATCCTGAGCTTCAGGCAAGGATTTTTAAAGATTAAAGTAAAAGAAAATGTTAAAGGCAAAAGCAGCTAGTGATGTTCAAGGAGAGGTAGAATTTGAACAAAGATTTTGCAGGTAAAAACAAAACACAAGAGTTTGGGAACTAAAAAATGGGGGAAAGGACAAGGGACTCTAAGAAGAAAGTAATCTAGATCACGTTTATGTATGATATTCTCTTGATCCTAATGTACCCAGGGTGACAGGTACAACAAATCAATTTAACTTCTCAGCCGATTCCCTAAACTAACTTAAAATTAATGACCAGATAAAATAAATAACCAACAACAAATAAAACAATGCTTTCTAAATGTAAACCTTGAATAAAACTAAGGCCTTACATAACAAGGAAACTTTTTTTTGCTTTTTTGTTTTTTTGTTATTGCTAATTAAATCATGTGTTAACAGCTCTTCTTTCTGCAGATTAGAAAACAACAGGGGAACAAGAGAGGCAGATTTTGATACACCCTGGAGACAGACAACAGTACCATAGAAAATGATAAGGTTTTTGATGAAAAGAAAAAAAAAATGGAAAAGCTCCAACCACAGCATGAGCCCAAATACAGAGGCAACCAGAAAATAAACAGAAGAAAATCAATCATAGCCTCCCAAGAGTAAGAGTCTGTCCCAGAAGGAAATATTTGGGCACACGCAACTGTCAGCAAGCTAAATATACCTGTAAAAGCTTATCTGCTTCTAGATTTACTATAAGACCAGCAGCCAAACAGCCAGTCCTTTCCAATCCTATTGTCCCTAACTTTTAGTTCCCAAGGGATACTCCATGGTCTATGTAAGTATAACTCATAGAAATCTATATCAAACCCTTCATGTGTAAAAAAGCAAACTTGGGTTCTGAGAGAAAACAGATGAGTAGATCACAGTGAAAGTTGTCAGTGACCATGGTTGATCTGTTCCAAATGAAAATTTGATAGGAAGGTTTTTGTTTCTTTAACATGTTAAAGAAACATGTTTAGCATGTTAAATAAAAACAAATTAAAAGGCTAAGATTAGAATAAAAAACAATATATAGTATGCATAGTATTCAGTATACTATATAAAAATATATTATATATGATATATAAATACATATTATGGTTCTCCAGGGAAGTCAGAAAGATGCCTAGAAGACTAAATAATACTATTTCTTTTACAATTTTCTTAATTAAGAAATTTAAAAAAGACTATTAGCCAGGCAAGGTGGTCCATACCTTTAATCCTTTAATCCTATCACTCAGAGGTCAGAGGCAGGGAAATTTCTGTGAGTTCAAGGCTAGCCTGATCTACATAGCAAGTTCAAGGCCAGCCAGGGCTATATAGTGAGACTGTCTCAAAATAAGAAGAAAAAATATTAAATGTTAAATGTTCTTTCATATTCTTGCTCATTCCGCTTTACTATTTCAAAACATGCAGGGAGAAACAGAGTGAATCAAGCACACCTTTCATTAGGTCACTTATCTGCCAACCTCAAATTCCTTCATTGCAACCAAAATAAATATGACAAAACCAACATCCTAAACCATATACTGAAATAGCTCCCAGACATTTCTCACCCTTAAATAACATTAAGTAGAGTTTGCTTTGTATCAGGTTCCATAAATTGTTAGAAATAGCTCAGGTTGGAAATAAAGTATTAACAGTGGGTGTCTCTATTAGTATTAAGAAGGGACAATTGCAATGAAAGAAAAAAAAGAGCAATAAAGGAAAGTCAACTTCAAATATGTCTACCTGGAATCATTAATGGAGGGAAAAAATCATCCTACATATTTCAATAATTCTAAACCATCCAAAAGTAACTATTCAGATGCTGACTTTAAGTAAGTCCTCAAAAAGAAGAGGCTATATTAGGATATGCACAGTCTGTCCACTATGGTGGTCATATAATTTATATATTTAAAACATTTTATGAATCATAGAAAACAAATACATTACCTTGAAAATAAGTTTGCCTATCTAAATCTAGCTAAAAAGTACAGAACATAATTTCTGACTTTATAAAATGTGAACAATGGCAGAAAGGCATGAAAACTTAAAGGTCCAAAGAACAAAAAACACTAAAGTTCTGCCTTTAGTGCCAACTCTGTTTTCTAATGCCTCTGTGATCTGCTTCAACTTTTCAGTTTTAATTTCTTCACCTGTAAAGTATAAATACTACCACTTATTGGGCTACAGGTGCTTTAAAATCATAATTAATTTTCCAGAAACGATGGGACTGGGTGGCAAAGAGAAAGCCAGGTGTTCTTAAATACATCTTGATGGTTTCTTAAGTGTAACTAATCAGCAAGCTAGCAAGCTTAAAATGAAAAGAGCTTTAACTGCAAATTTTATATCTATACACAAAAAGTCTCTGTTATTATAGTCAGGTAAAAATTCGAGTAGCTGTATCCTGCAAAATGGACCTAGTTCCTTTACCATTTGCAGACCTCCTTTAGGTGTATCTCTAAATAAAAAGGAGGGGAGAAAATACTCACCTTGGTTGAAATTGTTCATTATCTGTGCTTGTCAGAGGACTTATGAGTAAATGTCAAATTAAGGGTAAACAACTTTGGGGCAGGAAGAATAGTGTCCTATCTTTTGGTATGACCCCTTAGGTTTCTAACCCTAATTGGCTCTGATCAACCTAGTAAGCTCAAGTACTGAGAGCTCTGTTTATGTGTCCCATCATTCTGCACTTCTTGTCACCATCCTCCCCGGAACAAGGGATTCTGTTTCTCTTTTTTGTCTTGGTAACAATACAAAGGGATAGCAACTACTAAAATAAAAGGAGTCTATATAACTTCTGTCATAAAACATCTCTGTCACTACAAAATCATTTTTTTAAAAACTCATGAAGATCAAATCTCTTGTTTTCAGATTACACCCTGAGAGTTAACTACAGATATCACTTTAAAACTAGTAAGTAATAAGCCCTTGCATATTTAGATCACATAGAAGAAAAGTTTCATTCTAAACATGAATAGTACCAAATCCTTCTACTACAGTGAGTGAAATATAAAGACAAAAAGGATATTGTTTCTTCTCTTCCTTTCCTCCTGAACTATCCCGTTTTTCTTTCTTTTCTATCTTTTCTTTATCATGCCTGGATTCCTATGAGGAATGATGAAATTAGTTGGGAAAGGAAAAATCAAATACATTTTTAAAAAACAGTTTGAAATTCCCTTTTATCATCCACCAGCCATAATTTTTCCTCAGAAATTTGCTTAATATGACTTCAAAACCACATGTAACAAAAAGAAAGGAATATTGAACTCCCCCAAAAGAAAAAACATTCATAAACCATAGGGAAGTGTGACAGCTTATAAAACAGGAAATGATATTTGCAAAAAATGTATAGCAGTCACATATCCAGAATATCTAGAGAAATCTTAAAATTGAATGTCATAAAAGATTCATTTTGAAAATGATATGAAGAAATTTCTTCACATAAGATATACAAGGACATGGAAAGACAGACATCTGGTACCATTAGTCACTGAGAAAATACAAATCAAAATCACAATGAGTACCACACATATCCACTTGGATGGCTATGAGTAAACTAAAATAAAAAGGAACCAATGTTGACAAGGATGTACAGAAATTGCACCCTGATGTATTGCTAGTGGAAATGCAAACTATATAGCCACTGTGAAAAGTTTGGCAGCAATTCAAAAAGGCTAAACAAAATTATCTAATAACCTAAAAATTCTATTCCTAGGTATATCCAAGAAAATTGAAGGTAGAAAAATGAATTATTTCATACCAGTACACAAACGGTCATAACATTATTCATAATAGCCAAAAATCTGAAACAATCTAAAAATCCAACAATTGGCTGCTTGTAGTGGCTTACCCCTGTAATCTTAGCACTAGGGAAGCTGGGGCAGGAAGACAGCCTGAAAGTTTGAGGGTAGGCTGAAGTACTGAGGAAGCTCTAAGCCAGCTTGGGCTACTAAGGGAGGCCCTGTCTCAAAACATAACAAAAATCCACCAACAAATGATTAAACAAATGTGATATCTTCACACAATGGAGTATTACTTGGTCATAAGATATTAAGTAATGGTAGATACTACAATATGAAAGAATAATCTTAAAATCATTCTAAGAAGGCAGATACAAAAGACTGTAATTCTACTTATATGAAACATTAAAAACAGGTAAATCTACGGAGACAGAAAGATTATTAATGGTTGCCAAGGACAGGGGAAGACCAAGTGAGGAGTAAATGTATCATGAGCCTACGTTTCCCCTTTGGGACAATTAAAATATTTTCAAAGCAGACAAACACCAAACGTCCAATATTGCAAATATACATACCACTTAATTCAGTAGTTGTCAACCTTTCCTAATGTTGTGACTCTTTAATATAGTTCTTCAGATGTTGTGGTGATCCAAACCATAAAATAATTTTTATATTTTACAATCGTAATTTTGCTACTATTATGAATAGTAATATAATTACTTTTAAAGATAAGGGTTTGTAAAAGGGCCTCTGCAACCCACAGGTTAAGCACTATTGATTTAATTTCTTTATTCTGTTATCCTATGTGAACTTCATCTCAACTGAAAAATAATAAAAGGAACAGACTATCTTTGGAAGCATAAAGAATTAAATTATCCACCATTTACTTTTTAAAAACTGCTTTTTAAAACAAAAATACACTACACATTTTTTTAACATTTATAATAACGCTTTGTAAACAGTTTACAACTTAGTAGTGGCTTAGATTTGAGTATCAATCATAAGTATATAACAGAATGTATTTTATACATTTATATGTTTTTATACATATAAATATACTTCAAGAATAAGAGAAACTAAAAACAAAGAACTGTGGATAGAGGAAAAAGTAAACATAAAGAACTGAAGTGGTGAGCAGGGTGGTGGGGATGGGGGGTGGGGGTGCACACCTTTAATCCCAGTACTTGGGAGGCAGAGTTAGGAGGATCTCTGAGTTCAAGACCAGCCTGGTCTATAGAGCAAGTTCCAGGACAGCTAAGGCTACACTGAGAAACAACCCCCCTCCCCCACCAAAAGGAACTGAAGTGCTAAGAGTGAAAAGGAGAGAAAAAACTTCAGAAGTGTACTAATCCTAAATTCACAGTAATTTAGGGTACATCTAGCTCAAATTTTCTAACCAGAGAACCTACTCTGGTTCCTCCTGTTCCCATTCCAAAATTAACAAATAATTATCTGGCAAGTATATACATACATACACACTGAAGCACTGAATTTATAGAGTAAGTATTTTCCTCACAAGGTCCTACTCCTAGATGAGGAGCCACATGCAATTAATGGCTGCTTTGAAAGGCAGAGACCAGCCTTCTCTAATGACAAGCCCTCTGAACGGTTTTCCAATCCCAAATTGTCAGTCCTAACACATATACACATAAGCTCCATTAAATGGGCTCAGCAGGTGATACTCCAGACACATAGATAGGTATAACAGTACTAACAATAAAGAGGTCATGAAGTTTAGAGGAAGTTCGGGAAAGACGCAGGAAAACAAAATCAAGAGTTTGGGGGTGGAAATGATGTAAATACAGTACTCATATATGACAGTCTCAAAGAGTAATAAAATACACATTTTCTGAAAAATATATAGTTCCTTTTCATTCCTAATTTACCTTTTTGCCACCAGAGGAGATTTTATCCATCTTCTCAGATTTAAACGAATCACTACTGCTTTTTTCTTTGCCTGAAGATTTTGACTTATTTTTCTCTTTGTCTTTCTCATTTGGATACTGAGACTCACAAGGACTCTCACTTTTGTGTTTTGAAACCCCCACTAAAATTACAAAAGAGAATAATGAAAGGCTTTTTCGGTTCACTATGATGACTGCTTCCAAGGTATTAGTAAGTCTACCTACTTGTTCCATTCTCCTCTTTCCGCCTCTTTGTTATGTCCGGTGGCACTTCACGGTCATTGTTTGAATGATCCTAGAATCAAGAATTGTGAACTACATTGATCAAGGGTTGTGGTTTTTATTTTGTTTTGAAGTATTACTTTTATACAAGACAGACATCACTAACTAGCACTGGAGGATATTTGCAGTACCACATATTTGGTAAAATGGCATGATTACTAAGCTGAAGTTCTTTATTTACTGTAGAAGATACAAACACACTTTAGGATGAAAATACCAGCTAAAACTTGAAACAAGAGTGCTGTGGAATAAAGCAGTATTTTCTAAAAGCAGAAAAATACATTATTATACACAAAATAAAAGCTTTCCAAGCTAATTTTTAAAAATTACAAACCCTTTTCCGCTCTTTCCTGTCCTTTTCATCTTTTTTCTCTCTTTCTCTGGATCTTTCCCTTGACTTGTCCAAATCTTTCTTGTCCATTTCTCTCTCCTTACTCTTGGACAGTGGTGGAGGATTATGGTTAATGTAGAGCTGTTAAAATTAAGGCAATATTACTAAAGATTATTAGTTTTCCAGTGTTGGCAGCCATCGGTATTTTTGTTTACTAAATGAAAGATAACAGGTAATTATATATAAAGTCGAGACTAGTTATCTACTTGTTTCTGAGAGCTAAAATAAAAGAATATAACACATTTACAAAGGCTTTAATCCTAGGCCTTATAAGGAATCCCATTTTAACTCAGTTCATTACTGCCTCAAGTAACATTTCCGTAAATTCACAAACTAGCATTCTCCTTGTCACTCCAGTATATAGGAGTTCATATGTAAAAAAAATAGTGACAAGACTTTCTCTGCTGAAAAAGACAAAAACAAATCCCTATGCAGCCAGGATATTTAAAAGTCTTACCATCTACTAATAAGCAGTCAATGACAATGGGCAAAAAAGGTATAAATAAAACCTAGCCATGATTTTGCTAGTACATCCATTTTGCACAGATATAAACCAGGCAGTGATTATCTGAAATACTTTTGGAAATATAAAGACTGATACATATTCTCTACTTGCAAAAGTACCATAGTTCTATCAAATAATCACAACTGTGAATTCTATCTCACTGGTTCTAAACAGCCCAGGTCAGTCAAGTCAGCTGAAGGTGACTAGACTCGGAAGACTGAAAACTGACAGAACAAATACTCTCTGTAAGAATGTCTCTTAGTGATAAAACAGCCAAACATTAAGGTTATTCTAATTCCAAATGAGAGAAAAATCCTACTTCTGAAAGTTGGAAATATAGAAATCCACTATAAAAGAAAATGTTTAGGAAGTAGTTAGAAAAAAAATCAGATGCCTAACTTTATGGCATTTAGAACTGTGGTACAAGTTTGTTTCATTTCATATATTCAAAGAATAATGAATACAATTCATTATGTGACTACCTAATTCTAGATATATCCTAGGAAGAAACAGAACAGTGAATGCAAGGTAAAATAATTTTACAGTAAGGAATCCTATGATAATCTAAGAAATGCAAGAAAAAGAACCATCAATTTGAAGTTTAAACACTTATTTTTAAACACCATCAAACATTTTCAATTCAGTTGCCTAAGAAATGTTATCAAAGCAACAGAGTAGATTCTTTAAAAAAAAATCTATGTTTAAAAGCTGAAGAATGACTGAAACAGTCAAAGTGTTTATCGATAACAAAGATTAAGAGAATAATCTATAGTCTTAAAGTACTATCTAAAAGATACTTTTATTGGGTAAAATACTTTATTATTTTTCTAATTTTGAAATTTAGTACATTTTTCCCATATTTAAATATTATTTATGGACTAGATAAGATAAATTCAATAATATAAATAACTCTCAACAATTTCATTTAAGTACTGCTTTATTTCTACTACTAGAGTAGCCCCACACACCCCCAAAAAAGACATTTTTCCACGCCTTCTTGAATTCTGTACTGTAAGGAATTAAGAAACTTCTCTAGAACTTCTGACATTAATACTGAAATATTTCACTATTGACATTCAATGTCAAATAGTTAACTGATACACAATCCAATTCTAGGTTTAGAAATAAAGCAATTAATTTTCCCCTCCCTGTCTTTCTAATAATTGTGACAGCACCTTTTACTACATTACCTACTGAGTAGAATTCATACTTCTTTGTTTAGACATCCTAAGCATGCTGCATAATCATCACAATTATATCCTATCATACAGCAACCAAAGGTTCTGTGGTCACCAGTAGTCCCTAACATTCATCCCTTTTACCTTACTAGAACAATTGATTACTTTTATCTAAAAATTCTCAGGTTTTGAGAGCCATCAGCACCTAAACTATCTCTCAGCTCTGCGATTCACTTTCCAGTAGACTCCTATTCTATTATTATTATTGTTTATATGCCACTTCGGTAATGGGGTCTGCTTACTAATCTCAAGCTATTTATTTCTGTCCATAATCATTTCTAGTACATCTCCAACTAGATGCCTTTTCTATTCTTATATACATATACAATGAATGTTTAACACATTATTTGCTAAATAAAGTTAATGATATGACAGGACAATCTATATGTAACACTGTAGGATTTTGTTACTGGTTTGATTTTATTTATTTAGACCGAGACCATTAAATTCTAATAAAGGAATCTAGCCAACTCTCCAAATCAAGCCTTGGTTGTCGTAGAAGCATGTTTTTAGCACTTTCTTCATCATATGTAGCTGCTAGTACTGCTATACCAAAACACAACTGGTCAGAAGTAGTAACTAAGTGAGGTGGAAATGGGAGTGGAAAGGGAACTGACAAAATATATGGATCATATGTTAGGTTAGTCATCTTTTAATCTCATTAAAATTAAATCTATGCATTACTTTACTATGAATTGGAAAGTAAAATATACCAAAGAATTTTTAAGAAAGAAAATTTGAGGAGCAAAGCATAACTTTAAAAATCAAGGAAACAATTTTATATGTACAAGTAACAAGGTAACATGAAAGACAAACACGTATCATCTTACAGTAAAACCTCTAGGAGGTAAGAGCTGTCCCAGAAATAGTAAGGCTATATAACTTGCTCAAAGTCCAGGAAACTTAATGCCAAGTCATTCAAATGTTAATAGATTTTCTACATACTTAAAATTATAAAATCAGCTACTATACAAAAATACTACTTTGCATCTCTTATGAAAGGCTTATGACTTCATTAAACGTATTTCTTGAGTGGCTAAACCTTACTCTAAGATCTTATGCTAAGCTAAGAATCTGAAAAATTAAATGAATCTCATAATTTTTAATTGTGTGTGTGTGTGATTTCCAAACTTTCTATAGTTCCATGTGGAATAATCTATTGAATGTCAAGTGCCCTCAAAAATTTTCTTGTACAAAAATGTTGGAAAATAGACTTGACTCACCATGTTTAAAAAGTAATATAAACACACTAAAGGAGCTAAGAAAACTTCTGCAGCTACTATTAAAATGGATATTAAGAACCAAGAAACCTTAATTTTAGCTCACATTTTCAGTAATGACAAATTATATGCCACTGGAAATAGCTCAGTCTCTCATTTGTCAAAAAGACACTACCATCTACCCTATTTAACTCATAGTACTTTTATAAGAATGAGGTGAACATATATATATATATGTATATATGTATATAAAATATAGACATAATCTAGACATGGAAAACTGACAAAACAATCTTTACAACAAATGCAAGAAATCGTAATCTAAGCCAAGCGGTGATGGCGCACGCCTTTAATCCCAGCACTTGGGAGGCAGAGGCAGGCAGATTTCTGAGTTCGAGGCCAGCCTGGTCTACAGAGTGAGTTCCAAGACAGCCAGGACTACACAGAAAAACCCTGTCTCGAAAAAGCAAAAAAAAAAAAAAAAAAAAAAGAAAAAAGAAAGAAAAAGAAAAGAAAGAAATCGTAATCTTCATCACTGACAAGAAAATCTAGTTAACCTTAACATCAGGTTTCAAATCACTTCAACATATGCCTTAATAAATAAATAAATACTAACAAATTAAAACTATAACAAGGCCATGGATATAAAACAACCCTCACAAGCTACTACTTAAGACTCTCAAATGCAATCCCAAACTGGCTGCAAAGACCTACTATACTGCAGTACATTTTTATGATAGCCAGTAAAAAAAGCTTTATTTTAAAATAAACTGCTCATAGCTTAGCATAGTAAAAAACAAAAGTACAATTTTTTAAAGTATATCAACTTTCAGATAATAGTTTATCTTAAAAACAATGCCATATTTTTAAGACACAGGCACTTTGGTTATTTTAACCACTAATAATTAGTAAATGTTTGCCCAGAATACACAGACATTTCAAAATTCCATTTAATCTATAAGTAAAAAACATAAAGCATATAAGTAGAAAACATAAAGTAGAAAAACCAAAGTAAAGAGGGTACAGATTTCATAATAAGACAAAATGATATGATCAATAGTCAACTTAAGTATAATATGGAAATAAACTCTGTAATAAAATACACAAACTGCATACTGTTTTTAAGAATCAGAATACCAGGAGAGTAGTGTAAAAGGAAAGAATTAATACTGACATATAAGCATAGCCAACAAGTAGAGTACTTTCTTCCAGGAGAATGATTATTTTATATTTACTCTATTTCTTGGTATTATGCCATAGCTACTAAAAGGATACTTCAGCAGAGGGAGATATAAAAAAAACTATGGATTGAGATGGATTCAGTTTTTAAAAGTTCTATGAATGCAACAAATTATTTTTTGTTCTTCTGAGTTATCTATAAACAAAGCAATAAAACTGGAAAGTTTGCTCTGAGAAACTATGAAAGTCTACCTACCACCCATCCCAAATAAACCAGCAACTCTCCTTTTCCCATATCTAAATCATAAAAGAAAAATACATAGTACAGCAAGAAAGAATATATAAAAATACTGCCACATCACACATGTAACCATGTGTCTATATGGCCCATTGTAATCTGGTTTTTTGTTTGTTTGTTTGTGATCAGAATCTTTAAAGGTGATTCTATATAGACCGAGTGCTTTCTCTTACCAGTCCTAGCATACAAAGTTTACTAGGGTGGTGGCCCCTACTAAATAAAGGAACTTAGCAATTTCTGGTTTACTTAGGCATGATTTTAAAAGACTCAAACCTTTGCTGAAGAGTCCTTGAGATCGATGAGACTGTCCTGTAGAAAATGAATGGAGATGACAGGTGAGCTGGCATAGTTCTCAGAACCCAGAGGAACTTTGGGAAGTATGTCTGTAACCTGGAAATAAACCAGCTATTTCTTGTGAGGATAAATTCCAGGAAATCACTATCAATATGAATATCAGCAATCAAAACAAAAATCAAAACCATATAATGGAATTGTAATGTTAAAAATTATAAATATTAAATATAAAAAATGAAAATTTTGTTCTGATTGAAAATTAAAAATAAATAAATATAGATGCCACATATTTCATATTAAGCTTTAAGTAATTAAGAGGCTATAAAAAGGCAAAACACTTTTCTCTACCAAAAACTGAAAACAGTAGAGGTCACCACCAGAAAAAAATAACTAATATTTTTATAATTATCCTCTAATTAAAACAGTTCAAATTTTATCCATTTACAACTCCAATAAATATAAATATTTTATTCTGGCTAAAAGATTCAGTGGCATTAGAAGAAAAAATGTTCTATAAAACAATAATATTTTGTTGCAAAGTACTATGATTATTCAATCTCATGCTTCTCACAAGGAAAAAAATTTAAAAAGAAAAAGAAACCAATTACAGTATTCCACCACAGTGCTCTGGATGAAGAATTAATTAACTTACAGTTTTAAAAGTTCAACGTACTGCAAATTCAAAGATTCCATGAAATTAGATGACTTTAGAATTAAAATTAAATATGGAGCAAGGAATGGCTACCCTGAGTCTTCAAGAAGGCTACACCCACGATTTTGTGCTGCAGTTGAATGCCTGGGGTTTCTCTTTGCTGGGTGGTAGGACTGGATGCCACATCTGCTCTTATCGGAACGCAAGGTTCAACTTGTTGGGAACCCAATGGGTATAAACAAACCTCCAAGGGAAGATACAACAGAAGCTGCATGCTCACTGAATAAACACAACTACAGGAGAACTGATCACCAAGGAGACTTTAAAATGGAACTCCTTTCAAGACTCCTTCTTAGAAGGCACATCGGTATGATGCTCATCAAGAAGCTTGATAAATTCAGAGGTATCTTGTTTATCCTGTATCATTCAGGAAGTCTTCAGTGCTATATAATCTTCAACATTTATGCCGAAAAATAGCTTCATTCTGCTGAAAAGATTCATTTGCTTGTAGCTACCATTGCACTCCAAAAAGGACTGCTTAAAGCAGTGAGGCACTTCTGGGTAAAATTTCTCTTGCACTTTGAAACACAATAAAATTAGTGCTAGGTCCTTGAAGTTTTAACATTTTTTTTATAAGAAAAATACTCAATAGGAAAAATCAGTCCACCAATACAGAAAAATTTCATTTTTAATGCAATATAAAACCTCCAGTGGCTCCAGTGAATACTTGGCACAAGACTTGAAGGAAGTCAGGACATTGGTATTCCAAACAGGTGAGCCTAATACGGATGCTGCCTTCCTCAGGCTATACTAACCTTTACTGTGGAGGAATGTGATGGAGAAGGATGAGTATCAATTTTGCGGCGTTTTTGTTCTGTTTGGACAAAAAGAAATAGTCAGAATAAGGTCCAGTCATTCCAAATACTTCAAAAAACTGAACAACTTTTAAGACCAAGTATTTGTTGCACTAACAAAATAACTACCATAATGAGACAAAGAGATAACCAACAAGCATAATTAGGTCCTAAAAGTAATGAATATAAAATGGTACACTTGCCCCTGTCAGGCTCCGAGCTATCTGATCGGGGAACAGGTGACTTCAAGGACCCTGAAACTGGTGTTTTGTCTCCTCCTTTAACATTTTCCTTTGACTTCATTTCCTTTGCTACATCTCTTTCTCTGGATGGCTCCTTTTCTCTTTCCCTTTCTTGAGTCGATTTTGATTCTATGCTGGGGACGGTGATCTTGAATTTCTCATCTTTAGCTTTTTCTTCCTTCTTGAACTTCTCCTTCTCTTTGTCAGACTTAGGTGTTCTTTCCTTTGTCTCTCTTGCTTTGTCATCTTTATTTGGCCGCTCTTCCTTCGGTTTTTCTTTACTATCTTTACCAAGTACCCTGGCCTCTGGAGTTGTAGCTGGAGTCTTCTCTTTTTTCTCTTTTTCTTTCTCTTTTACTTTTTCTTTGTCATTTTCCTTAACAGCTTTATTGCTTAAGAATAAAAAAAAACAACGTTTTAAGAAAAATAATCATCAAATATATCCCATATTAAAAATTATAAGTGAGCCAGGAGTACTCGTGCATGTCTTTAATCTCAGCACTTGGGAGGTAGAGGCAGGTGGACCTCTGTGAGTTTAAGGACAGCCTGGTCTAAAGAGTGAGCTCCAGGACAGCTGAGCCTATCCACAGAGAAATCCTATGTTGACATATAAGTAAGCAAACAAACAGACAAACAAATAAGCAAATAAAAAATCAGAAAGGGCTTCCATTGACTTAAAAAATGCCATGAAAGTAAGAGAAACCCTCGGAAAGATAAATAAGGGCTTTAGGATAAGTCAGTAATTCTTCATGTGAAACAGACAACACAAATTCATGAATATGTAAATTAATATGAATATTAAAAGAATGATCAAGAATGATAAGTAATGTTAGATTATTTTGTATATAAACTTTGAGGATAACAAAATAATGACCAAAACCATATCTAGGAAACCAATTATAAGGCACGACCAGTAAACAGACTGTTCAGCTATATTGACTACTTTCAAAATTACTATAAGCTTTTCTTATATTAATAAGCCTTACTCAAATTGTCTACAACAAGAACAGTATCCTAAAACTTCTCAAAGCTTCACCATCTGTATTTCCCTGAATATCCAATATCTCTGCAGGAGAAATAAGGCTGTTAAACAAAACATAACTATGTAAACTATAACTAGTAATAAATAAATCAAAATAGGAGTAAATAAAACTTCCAAGTCTAGTATACATGAGTTTTGTACTGCTGAATTACTATCATCTACCATTCCACTCATGGATAATGAGGTCCACGAAGAGGAATCCGGGGGACTTCCAGGTAAAATGGTAGGTGATGAGCCGAAATAAAAAGTAAACACCATTCAGTTTAATACACACACACACACACACACACACACACACACACACACACACACACACGAGGGACCAGGAGAGGGAGATAGAAAGAGAGGGGTACAGGGAGTCTTACTCCAGTGACAGCACTCACTACCCTCAAATCTACTTACAGATTTCAGTGACACCAATAGCAGGTGGGTGAACAATAGACAAGAATCAAATTCTGTCACTCTATATGACTAATTGAAAGAGAAGTAACCTTAAAAGTATGGACCTCAACTTATCAATAAAGAAAGGCAGTGTGGCTGACTGGATTAAAATCCAGATACAATTATTTTGTTGTTTCCAAGAAACATATATCATTGCTAGAAATGCCTACAGAGTGAGCCTCAAAAGATAGAGGTCAATCTACCAAGTGAGTATAAGCCAAAATCAAGCTGGCATAGCTCTTCTGGTAGCTAACAAAGTATAATTCAACTTTTTGTTAACAGTTAAATAATGTAGCTATATATGAATGCTTCAAGAATATGTAACAATCAAAAACCATATGTACTGAATGTTAGACCTGTGTATTTCATGAAACAAACATGTTCATAAACAGCACATAAGTCTTGATACAGTAACAGTGGATCATTTTGACATCCCAACAGTCAACTTTAGATAGCCATTCACACTAAAAATCAACAAAGACTAAAAAACAATTGCAAAACTACGCCAAAGAGCAAATGGATAATAATATAATATATTATTACAGATAATATGGAGAATATTTTACCCATCAGAAACTGAATGCACATCCTTCCTAGCAACCCATAGGATGCACTCTAAAAGACCACAAGTATATCTTAAGAAATGCAGGATTGAAATGATTTTTTTCTATCTCATTAAATCATAGTGGACTATAATAGAAATCAATAGCAAGAGAAACTACACAAGTACTTGGAGACTGAAAAATACACTCATGCCTGACTAGTGGGTGGCTGAAACCAAGGAGAAAATTTTAAAATTCTAAGAATCAAATGAAAATTAAACGAGACTATTTCAAATACAATTAAGGTAACTCTACCTATAAAATCTTTCATAAAAAAATGAGAAGTCTGTAATAGTATAATGATGTCTTAAAAAAAGAACAAAGCAAATCACAAAGCAGGTAATAACAAGAAATAATTGAGGTGAGGGAAGAAATTACTGAAATAGAGACTAAAAGAACAATATAGAGAATCAACTAGAGACTTAGTTCTTTGAAAATTTAAAAAAAAAAATTAGTAAAGGTCTAGCCAAACTAGTCAAAACAGAAGATTCAAGTTAAAAAACATTAGAGATGAAAAGGGTAAGTTTGTTATTAATTCCAATTATATCCAGTATCATCAAGGAAGAAAATTTAAAAATCTAGAAAAAAATGGGTAAAATTTTTCCATACACACATATATATACACACACATATGATCAATCCAAATTAAATCAAGGGAATACAAGCAACTTAAATAGATTTATAACAAACAATGAGACAGAAGAGAGGGCAAGAACCATTTAGATTGACTAATAAATCCTACCAAATCTTTATAAAAGTGCCAATGCCAAAGATCCTCAAAGTGTTCCATAAAATAGAAAGCAAAGGAACACCATTGTGGTGGTTTGAATACGCTTGGCCCAGGGAGTGGCACTATTTGAAGGTGTAGCCTTGTTGGAGTAGGTGTGTCAAAGTGGGCATGGGCTTTAAGACACTTATCCTAGCTGCCTGGAAGCAAGTATTCTGTTAGCAGCCCTCAGATGAAGATGTAGAACTCTCAACTCGCCTGCACCATGCCTGCCTAGATGCTGCCCTGCTCCCCGCTTGATGATAATAGACTGAACCTCTGAACCTGTAAGCCAGCCCCAATGTTGTCATTATAAGAGTGGCCTTGGTCATGGTGTCTGTTCACAGGAGTAAAACCCCAACTAAGACGCTACCAAACTCATCCTACAAAGTCAATACTACCCTTATATCCAAACTGAATAAATATACAATAAAAGTAGAAAACTATGGACAATTCACCTAATAATTTAAAAAATAAGCTTTCATGTTTCATTTGTTTATTTTATGCAAATGTATGTTTTCCTTGCAGGTATATCTGTTTGTGTATGACATAAATGCCTGGTGCCCACAGAGGCCAGAAGAAGGTATCAGATCCCTAGAACTAGAGTTACAAATGACTGTTAGCTGCCATGTGGGTTCTGGGACTTGAACCTGGGTCCTGTGGAAGAGCAGCCTGTGTTCTTAACCTTGCTGAGCCATGTTTCCAGCTCAAGATGCAAAAATTCTTAAAATCTTGTAAATAGAATTCAAGAACACATTAAAATCATACACCATGACCAAAAATTCATTCTAGGGATGTAAGAATGATTCAAGAGATATAATACAGCAGATAGACAGACTCAGAGTTAGAAATCACAAGTTTATGCCAATAATTGCAGAAAAACACTTTGATAAAAACATCCCTCCATTAAAAAAGCCCTAAGGGAACTAGAAATACAGAGACCATATAACAAACCTTCAAAAGCACTTTAGGCAAAATCAGACTCAATTCATTTAATATAGTGCTCAAAATTTTAGCTAGAGCAGTAAAAAAGAAAATGAAGTGAAAGAGATGATAGGAAAGAAAAACTTCAAATCACCTATATTTAAAAATGTGACATAATTCTATCCTTAAAACACCCAGAAGGCTACACCAGAAAGTCCTTATATTGAATAAACACATTAAACAAATTAACAAGCTACAAAGTAACATATGAATTAAAAGCTCTATTTACTAGGAATAAAATTGTTGAAGAAATCATCCATAACTTTACAGAAAACAAAATACTTAGGAATTATCCTGAGGAAATAAAAGACTAATAAACTGAGAAATAAAACAAGACGAACTGAAGAAGATACTGTCCTATTTGGCTTACATTGCTTTAATTTTATCTTATTTTAGCATTATTAATTTTTTAGATGCTGATTTGTTTTCAAATGAGTAAGAGAGGACATAGATTTGGGTAAGTAGGGAGGAGAAAAGGAACTAGGAGGAATTAGGGTAAGGGAAATCATAATCAGAACATATTATATGGAAAAAATACATTAAGTTTTATACACCAAAACTGACTAGAAAGAAAAGAAAAGAAAAGAAAAAAGAGAAGAGAAGAGAAGAGAAGAAAAGAGAAGAGAAGAGAAGAGAAGAGAAGAGAAGAGAAGAGAAGAGAAGAGAAGAGAAGAGAAGAGAAGAGAAAATGAAACCCCACACTTATGGATTAGGAATCAATATTATGAAAATGGCTCTAGCTTTTTGGGCTGGGGCAGACACAGAGTCTGCTCCTGTCCTGTGGAGATACTGAATCCTGAGTCATCCTAGAAGAGACACTGCACTCAGAGCAGCCAGTAAGAACTCCATCTCACTCCCTATGCCCCAAAGATACATCTGGGAGCCAGGGACATTCAGGACACAGCAGCTACCAAACCCCGCCCCCCCCCCATTCAACTTCCCTTCCGCCCCTGCCTGGTTCTTTGGGCTGGGGCAGACACAGAGTAGGTCTACTCCTGTCCTGGGGAGATACTGAATCCTGAGTCATCCAGGAGCCACTGCACTCAGAGCAGAAGGATTTCCAGATCCAAGAGGTGGCCTGAGTCCCAGGAGTTCTTCCACCCAGGAGATTAGGAGCATAAGACCAGAGAGACATCTGGACTCTGAGGAGCTCTGCAACAAGCAAGATAACTGGAAATACAGACTCCAATCTTACACAGTGAAGGCAGGTAACGCTAGAGTTAACCAGATGGCGAAAGGCAAGCGCAAGAACATAAGCAACAGAAACCAAACTTTCTTGGCATCATCAGTACCCAGTTCTCCCAATATAGCAAGCCCTGGACACCCCATCACACCTGAAAAGCAGGATTCAGAATTAAAATGACTTCTCATGATGATGATAGAGGATTATAAGAAGGAATTAAGTAACTCCCTTAAAGAAATACAGGAGAGTACAAGTAAACAGATAAAAGCCCTTAAAGAGGAATCACAGAAATCCCTTAAAGAAATGCAAGAAAACACAAAGAAGGAATTAAACAAAAACATTTAGGATCTGAAACTGGAAATAGAAACAATAAAGAAAGTTCAAAGGGAGACAACCATGGAGATAGAAAACCTAAGAAAGAGATCAGGAGTCATAGACGCAAGCATCACCAACCAATACAAGAGATAGAAGAGAGAATCTCAAATGCAGAAGATACTGTGGAAACCTACAACCTAGAAAAAGCAAGGAAGTAATCTTCCAACAACCCCAAAAGAAGATAACTATACAAACATAATTCTACCTCTAATAACAAAACTAACAGGAAGCCACAATCATTTTTCCTTAATATCTCTTAACATCAATGGTCGCAATTCCCCAATAAAAAGACACAGACTATCAGACTAGATACACAAACAAGACCCAGAATTTTGCTGCATACAAGAAACGCACCTCAGTGACAAAGACAGACACTACCTCAGAATAAAAGGTTGGAAAACAATTTTCCAAGCCAATGGTCCCGAGAAACAAGCAGGAGTAGCCATTCTAATATCAAATAAAATCAACTTTCATCCAAAATTAATCAAAAAAGATAAGGAAGGACACTTCATACTCATCAAAGGAAAAATCTACCAAGGTGAACTCTCAACTCTGAACATCTCTGCTCCAAATGCAAGGGCACCTACATACATAAAAGAAACTTTACTAAACCTCAAAACACACATTACACCTCACACAATAATAGTGGGGGATTTCAACACCCCACTCTCAGCAATGGACAGATCATGGAAACAGAAACTAAACCGAGACATTTTGACATTAACAGAAGTTATGAAACAAATGGACTTAACAGACATCTATAGAACATTTCATCCTAAAACAAAAGAATATACCTTTTTCTCAGCACCTCATGGTACCTTCTCCAAAACAGACCATATAATTGGTCACAAAACAACCCTCTACAGATACAAAAAGATTGAAATAATCCCTTGCATCTTATCAGATCACCACGGACTAAGACTGGTCTTTAATAATGACAAAACCAATGGAAAACCCACGTGCACATGGAAACTGAACAACTCTCTACTCAATGATGACTTGGTCAAGGAAGAAATAAAGAAAGACATTAAAGACTTTTTAGAATTCAATGAAAATGAGGACACATCATAACAAAACTTGTGGGACTCCATGAAGGCAGTGCTAAAAGGAAAACTCATAGCTCTGAGGGCCTACAAAAAGAAACTGGAAAGAGCACACACTAACTACTTGACTGCACAACTAAAAGCTCTAGAACAAAAAGAAGCAAATACACCCAGGAGGAGTAGAAGGCAGGAAATAATCAAACTCAGGGCTGAAATCAACCAAATAGAAACAGAAAGAACAATACAAAATATAAATAAAACCAGGAGCTGGTTCTTTGAGAAAATCAACAAGATAGATAAACTGTTAGCCAGATTAACCAGAGGGCACAGAGACAGTATCCAAAATAATAAAATCAGAACTGAAAAGGGAGACATAACAACAGAAACTGAAGAAATTCAAAAAATCATCAGATCCTACTACAAAGGCCTATACTCAACAAAACTTGAAAACCTGGATGAAATGGACAATTTCCTAGACAGATATCAGGTACCAAAGTTAAACCAGGAGCAGGTAAACCATCTAAATAGTCCCATAACCCCTCAGGAAATAACAGCAGTCATTAAAACTCTCCCCACTAAAAAAAGCCCAGGAACAGATGGTTTTAGTGCTGAATTCTATCAGACCTTCAAGGAAGACCTAATACCAATTCTCTTCAAACTATTCCACAAAATAGAAACAGAAGGAACACTACCCAGTTCGTTCTATGAAGCTACAATTACACTCATACCCAAGCCCCACAAGGACCCGACAAAGAAAGAGAACGTCAGACCAATCTCCCTTATGAACATCGATGCAAAAATACTCAATAAAATTCTACCAAACCGAATCCAAGACCACATCAAAACAATCATCCATCATGATCAAGTAGGTTTTATCCCAGGAATGCAGGGATGGTTCAATATTCAGAAATCTATCAATGTAATCCACTATATAGACAAACTCAAAGAAAAAACCACATGATCATCTCACTAGATGCTGAGAAAGCATTTGACAAAATTCAACATCCCTTCATGATAAAAGTCTTGGAAAGATCAGGAATTCAAGGCCCCTACCTAAACATAGTAAAAGCAATTTACAGCAAACCAGTAGCCAACATCAAGCTAAATGGAAAGAAACCTGAAGCAATCCCACTAAGATCAAGGCTGCCCACTCTCCCCCTACCTATTCAATATAGTACTGGAAGTCCTAGCCAGAGCAATTAGACAACAAAAAGAAG
Source organism: Grammomys surdaster (assembly GCF_004785775.1). NCBI lineage: Eukaryota > Metazoa > Chordata > Mammalia > Rodentia > Muridae > Grammomys > Grammomys surdaster. The sequence continues at coordinate 6,852,852 of NW_021604562.1, read as the reverse complement.
TCAAAGGGATACAAATAGGAAAGGAAGAAGTCAAAATATTGCTATTTGCAGATGATATGATAGTATACTTAAGTGACCCCCAAACTTCCACCAGAGAACTCCTAAACCTGATAAACAACTTCAGCAAAGTGGCTGGTTATTAAATCAACTCAAACAAATCAGTAGTCTTCCTCTACATGAAAGATAAACAGACTGAAAAAGAAATTAGGGAAATGACACCCTTCACAATAGTTGCAAATAATATAAAATACCTTGGTGTGAATCTAACCAAGCAAGTGAAAGACCTGTATGACAAGAACTTCAAGTCTCTGAAGAAAGAAATTGAAGAAGATCTCAGAAGATGGAAAGATCTCCCATGCTCATGGATTGGCAGGATTAATATAATAAAAATGGCCATCTTGCCAAAAGCAATCTACAGATTCAATGCAATCCCCATTAAAATCCCAACTCAATTCTTCACAGAGTTAGAAAAGGAAATTCTCAAATTCATATGAAATAACAAAAAACCCAGGATAGCGAAAACTATTCTCAACGATAAAAGAACTTCTGGAGGAATCACCATCCCTGACCTCAAGCTGTACTACAGAGCAATAGTGATAAAAACTACCTGGTATTGATACAGAGACAGGCAGGAAGATCAATGGAATAGAATTGAAGACCCAGAAATGAACCCACACTCCTATGGTCACTTGATCTTTTACAAAGGAGCTAAAACTGTCCAGTGGAAAAAGGACAACATTTTCAACAAATGGTGCTGGTTCAACTGGAGGACAATATGTAGAAGAATGAAAATTGATCCATTCTTATCCCCTTGTACAAAGCTCAAGTCTAAGTGGATAAAGGATCTCCACATAAAACCAGATACACTGAAACTAATAGAAGAGAAGGTGGGGAAGACCCTAGAATACTTGGGCACAGGGGAAAAGTTCCTGAACAGAACTCCAATGGCATATGCTCTAAGATCAAGAATTGACAAATGGGACTTCATAAAATTGCAAAGTTTCTGTAAGGCAAAGGACACTGTCAATAGGACAAAACGACAACCAACAAATTGGGAAAAGATCTTTACCAATCCTTCATCTGATAGAGGGCTAATATCCAATATATACAAAGAACTCAAGAAATTAGACTCCAGACAACCAAATTACCCTATTAAAACATGGGGTATAGAGCTTAACAAAGAATTTTCAATGGAGGAAACTCGAATGGCCGAGAAGCACCTAAAGAAATGTTCAGTATCCTTAGTCATCAGGGAAATGCAAATCAAAACAACCCTGAGATTCCATCTCACACCAGTCAGAATGGCTAAGATTAAAAACTCAGGTGATAGTAGATGCTGGTGAGGGTGTGGAGAAAGAGGAACACTCCTCCATTGTTGGTGGGACTGCAAGATGGTGCAACCACTTTGGAAATCAGTGTGGCGGTTCCTCAGAAAATTGGACATAGCATTACCTGAGGATCCAGCTATACCACTCCTAGGCATATACCCAGAAGATGCTCGAACATATAACAAGGACATATGCTCAACTATGTTCATAGCAGCCTTATTTATAATAGCCAGGAGCTGGAAAGAACCCAGATGTCCTTCAACTGAGGAATGGATTCAAAAAATGTGGTATATTTACACAATGGAGTATTACTCAGCTATTAAAAACAATGAATTCGAGAGGTTCCTAGGTAAATGGATGGAACTAGAAATTATCATCCTGAGTGAAGTAAGCCAATCACAAAAGAAGACACATGGTATTCACTCACTGATTATTGGATATTAGCCCAGAACCTTGAAATGCCCAAGATGCAACTCACAGCCCACATGAAGCTCATAAAGAAGGAAGATCAAGTGGGGGTGATTCGGTCCTTCTTAGAAGGAGCAACAAAATACTCAAGGGAGCAAATATGGAGACAAAGTGAGGGACAGAAACTGAAGGAGGGACTGTCTGAAGACCATTCCACCTGAGTATCCATCCCAAGTGCAGTCACAAAAGGTAGATGCTGATGTGGAAGTCAGGAAGTGCATGCTGATAAGAGCCTGATATGGATGTCTCCTCAAAGGTCTTCAAGAGTCTGACATATTCAGAGGCAGATGCTCACAACTAACCATTGAACTGATCATGGAGTTCTCAATGGAGGAGTTAGAGTGAGGACTGAAGGAGCTCAAAGAGGTTGTGGCACCATGAGGAGAGCAACAATACCAACCAACCACAGCTCCCAGGGTCTAAACCACCAGCCTGGGAGCACTTAGGGAGGGATCCAGGGCTTCAGCTGAATACATAAGAATGGAGGGCCCTGCTGGGCATAGGTGGAAGAAAAGAACCTTGACCTCATGAAGGCTGGACGCCCCAGGGGGTGGGAATTTTGAGGGTGGGGAGGTGGGAGTGGGGGGGGTAGTTAGACGTTACATCCACAGAGAAGAAGGAGGAGGGGTGAGGGGATAGGGGGTTCCTGGGTGGGTGGGGGATGGGGTAAGGACAACATATGAAATGTAAATAAAACATCCAATTAAAAAAAAGAAAAATAAATAAAATAATTCAATATTTAATTTAAAAAAAATAAAATAAATAAAAACAGGAAAAAAAAGAAAATGGCTCTAAAATGTGATCTGTATGTTCAAAACAATCCCTATAATATTCAAATAATATTCTATAATTCTTCATTATAGAATTACACACACAGAGAGATATACATGCACACTCCTAAAACAGAAAAAGAAATACAAAAGACTTAGAATGGCCAAAGCAATCCTTGGCAGAAAAGGTAATGCTGGAAGTATCTCAGTATCTGATCCTAAGTTATACTATCGATCCATAGGGTCAAAGACAGCATGATAGTGAAACAGGAACAAACATGGAGATCAAACATGGAGATAAGTGGAGATCATTGGAATGGAATATAGAATCAAGAAATAAATATGCACAGCTACACTCACGTAATTTTCAACAGAAGTATCAAAACACAGATTGGAAAAAGGACAGCATCTACAACAGCTAGTATTGGGGAAACTGAATACTGCTACGTAAAAAGAATGAAACTAGATCTCTAGTACTCATTCTGTTCAAAATCAATTCAAAGATCAAACACCTTGATGTTAGAGTTGAAATTAAACTTCTGCACAGCTAATGAAACAGTCATCAGAGTGAATAGACAGTATGCAAACCGGGAGAGAAAGCTTTGCAAATTAAGTCTCAGACAGGAGAATGATATTTAGAAATAAGAATGGCAAATAATGCAGGGCAGTGGTGGTGCATGTCTTTGATCCCAGCACTTGGGAAGCAGAGGCAGGCGGATTTTTGAGTTTGAGGCCAGACTGGTCTACAGAGTGAGTTCCAGGACAGCCAGGGCTCACAGAGAAACCCTGTCTCGAAACCCACCTCCCCCTCCCCCCAAAAAAAAGAATGGCAAATTCTCCAAAATTCACCTAATAAATAAACAGGCTAGTAATGAACTTATAAATAGCTCATAAAATGAATATAAATGGCCGATAAATACTTTTAAAAGTGTTCAACATCTTAGCCATCTGAGAAATTAAAAAAAAAAAAACAAACTACTTTGAACCAGCCAGAATGGCTCTCATCAAGAGACAAAAGTTGGTGAGAATGTGGGCAAAACATGATAAGTATAACTTGCCAGTGGAAATGTTAACTCATGCAGCCACTATAGAAGTCAGTGTACTCATACAGATTTCTCAAAAACTAAGAATAGAATATGTCAGCTGTTCCACTCCTGGGTGTACACCTAGATCTCTCTAATTTAACATAACATGGAGATACTCACATTTTTGTTTATTGCTGCACTATTCACAATAAATGGGACCAGTTTACATGTCTATTAACAGATTCATGGATAAAGAAAGTATGGAATACATACAAAATGAAATTAAACCAAACTGAAAACTGAAATGATAGCAATTGTTGGAAATGGATTCACCTGGAAATCTTTCTGATACTTGAAATTAGAAAGGCTCGAAAAGATAAATATCATGTCTTCTTTCATATGCAGAACCTATAAGTATGTAAATACCATATACATTATCAAAGTAAAAAAGGACCAAGAGAACAACAATTCTCCTAAGAGAGGAACAAAAGGCAAAAAGGAAGATAATAGAAAACATGTGGGTGGCTGGAGAGATGGCTCAGCGGTTAAGAGCACTGACTGCTCTTCCAGAGGTCCTGAGTTCAAATCCCAGCAACCACATGGTGGCTCACAACCATCCATAATGAGATCGGATGCCCTCTTCTGGTGTATCTGATGACAGCTACAGTGTACTCATCAATAAAATAAATAAATAAATAAATATTTAAAAAAAGAAAGAAAACATGTGTCATAAGAACAGAAGGGACACCAGGCAATGGTGGTGCACACCTTTAATCCCAGCACTTGGGAGGCAGAGACAGGCAGATTTCTGAGTTCCAGGCCAGCCTGGTCTACAGAGTGAGTTCCAGGATAGCCAGGGCTACACAGAGAAATCCTGTCTCAAAAAACCAAAAAAAGAAAAAAAAAAAAAGAACAGAAGGGAGATTATTTGGAAAGAAGAAAGAGACTAGCAAGAGACAGTGGGAGCAAGGAAGGACACGGGGGTAAGGGCAAATCAGAATGAAGTATAATGAGACATACATATGGAAATGCCACAATTACTCTGTATGCTAACTTAAAAGATAATTTTTTAAAAGAGAGAACTCTGGAGTTAGAAGATGGCTATGTTTGTAAACTGCTTGCCATGTAAGCATAAGAAAGCCAGCTCAACTTCTCTGAACCCACATAAAGACAAGCACAATAGACCTCATCTGTAACCGCAGTGCTCCCATGGTAGAATGGAAGGCAGAGAAAAAAGAACCTTTGAAAGCCTATAGGCTAGCTGGCCTAGTATATGCAGCAAAGAAGATCCAATTTCAAATAACATACAAGTTGTGGCGTACTATCTGAGGTTAAACCTCCACACACATTGTGGCAAGCATGCATGACCACTTATATATACATGAATGTGTATACACTCCCAAGGTGTACACACACACACACACACACACAAACACAAGGGTTTAGAATTATAACGAACGACACAGAGTTCCTACCTGTTAGAGCCACTATTTCCATTGCTTGAATTCCCTTTTGGTGTGGTACTAGCCTTATTAACAGCTTTCGTACCACACTGAGATCTCTCCCTTGATTTATCTGAAATAAAAACAAAGTTTTTGTTAGCAAACTCTAAATACAAACTCTGACTTCACAACAAAATGATTAGTGGATAATTAGGAAGGCCCAGGAGGCTGATTAATTCTTAATAGTCACATACGCATAACTAGGGAATAAAATGCAGTATGAGGCTAGCATTGTAATTATCACGTGATAAAGTATTTCAATACATTATTGAGAAGTGTCTACAAACAAGCATACCAGTCTCCTCAGCACCGCTTTCATCTGATTTAGATGCACTTCCTATAGATGATGATGAAGTCCCACCACCAGGCCCATTTTGTACACTGGCAACAGCATTCCTTGGAGGAGGATCCTTGTGATGAAATTCATTTTCAGGTATCATGTGTGACTTTCTACTTTTCAATTGCCCCGAGTAGCTGAAAGCCGCACAAAGTGTTTAAATACACATACACAAATCAAAAAAAAAACATAAATATGGGATTTAGTCGAATAAAATTAGCAAATTGTTCACTCTGTTACTTGGTTCTAGAAAATAAAGTACTACTTTTCCGTATATTCTTCCAGGTCTTCGGAGTGTTCTAAAATCTTAAGTCATTCTTTCAAATTAAACTAAGTCTTTAACTAGAGAGCCTTTTTCTTTTTGCTACTCAAGATGTGAGAACGATTAAAAATTGTATCTCCTCTCCTTTAAGAAATATATTTCTTTGAAACTATCATCCAGTATAGACCGGAAGTTGATAATCAGAAGTGACAACTCTCACCAGCCTGTGGGAACATGATCGCATAATCTCCCATAATCTCCTGAAGTAAAGCAGAAGATAAGACTTCAACATTATAAGACATTTTCACATCTTCAGAATCCTTCTGTAATCTAGTCTCATAAACCACATTAAAATATAATTGTGTTACCCCATAGCCAATGCATAAAGATCTGGCCTCTTCTCTTTTTCTTCTTGGCATATTTTATTCACTCTTCTTTCCAAAGCCTGTCCCAGATTCAAAACTTTTGGGTACCAAGGAAGTATTTTTGTTAGCACAATCAATATATTCCTGATGTGAGTATATTCACCCGTCTCAAGGCAATGTACTGATGCCTATAACAGATGTTTAAAGAACTATTATCATAAAATACAGGTTTAAAGAGAAAAAAGTCTTTGAAAACTACCCACTATATTTTACCTTGGTTAGTTTGTAATGCCATTTGTGAACAACGTGTCGGAAATTTTCATAATCTAACTGATCAGCTTTATTGCCACCATCGAATCCAGTTGCCCGTAATATGGTAAGGAATCCTGGATAGTTCCCACATTCCTAAGAAAAGTGAGAGTCTCATATTTAGAAGTAAAATTCATCCCACAAAATAGAATAAGACCAGATAGGTCAGTGACTCTTATGTAAAAGAAAGGTTCAGCTTAGCCAATGGTATTAACTTGAAACTTCAAGTTGAAATAGAATAAAAAAAGATACTTTTTATAATATTTGTGATTTTAAGTATCACTTTATAGCTGAATCTTTAATTCTTTTAAAACTGACCAATCTGAAGCAATAATTATACACACAAGTAAAATATAAACATATTTATTAATTATATACCTTTTCATATGTGGCTCTATCACTATGCCACCTGGTCACCGTTTCTAACATACAGCAAAGAAATCTCCCATATCGACTAGCTTCATTTTCAGTGCAGCTTGCAACCGTATAAATTATGTCAGAAAAAACCTAGAGGAAAAAATGTTCGAAAAAACATCAAACTAACTGAAAATATTTAAAAAACTATATTAAAGCATAACAATATACAGACAAATTTAGTAAAAAATTAACTTTTTCCTATTATATTCACACTGAAGAGTTTTGGGTTTTTGTTTTTGTTTTGCTTTGTTTTATTTTTTTAGCAACTCTCGATTCTGTAAAAAAAAATAGCAATCATAAAGAATCTAAGTGTATTTTTATGAAGAAATCTAATTTATAACAATAAAAAGGGCTATTGTCATTTTATTACATAATGCTTCTTGGAGACTTAGTCATTCATGACTAAGAGTGAATAGACAGTAGGCAAAGGCAAAGGTGATAAAATTTAGAAAAAAATGCAGCAGACATACTATATAACATTATATTTTAAACCCACAAATAACAGTAATGTAAGAAAAAATGCAAGATGGAAAATCCATGAATATGACACTAAAGAACTTATCTGCTTTCATGTGGTATGAATGTATAAAGGCTTTTATTTGGGTAGAAGGTTGTTTCTTTAGTTTTATTTTAAGGAGTAAAAATTAAACAATATAGAAAGACCCAACTTTTGAAGTTATAAAATTATTAAATTCAAATCCTGAGTGAATAGGTTAACCCTGAGTACAATAGATATCATTTCAAGGGGTTCTTATATATAGTAACACATTTAACCCTCACATCAATCTTACAAAGCAAGTCCCCTTCTATAGATAAGAAAACTGAGACACAGAGACGTTAAATTCCTTGTGAAAGATTATAGTGTGGTGGTTTGAATATGCTTGGCCCAGGGAATGGCACTAATAGGAGGTGTGGCCTTGTTGGAAGAAGTGTGTCACTGTGGGAGTAAGCTTTGAGACCCTCCTCCTAGCTTCCTGGAAGTCAGTCTTTCCCTAGCAGTCTTCAGATCAAGATATATAACTCTCTGCTCCCTCTGCACTATGTCTGCCTGGATGCTGCTATGTTCCTGCCATGATGATAATGGACTGAACCTCTGAAACTGTAGGCCAGCCCCAATGAAATGTTGTCCTTATAAGTGTTGCCTTGGTCATGATGTCTCTTTACAGTAATGAGAACCCAAATTAAGACACAGTTTGAAAGAAGTCGAGCTAAGATTTAAGGTCACCAACTTGGCTTTTAAGATCATGTTATTCACTGTATATATAATGCCTCTATAGTTTATAATACTTAGCTGTGTTAATGTGAATTGTTTTTTTAAAGGCTGCAATAAGAACTTACTCGATCATAGCAAAGAAGTGTGGAAAAATTTGGAGTTTTCTGTTGATGTACCAATTCAACAAAACGAGCACAATAAACAGCATCAATTGCTGAAAAAATGCATCGAGGAAATATACACAGCTGTAAAAATTTTGTGATGGTCTCATTTTTGGTAGACTCTAAAATAAAAGAAGAATATATTAAGCAGTTTTCTTCAAGTGGCTGAAGGCTCCCAAACATGACAACATTTTAACTCTAGTGTACACAATGTTATAAAACTACAAATGAGGTGATAAAGATTCCTATCACTTTTACTCTGTGGACGTTTATCTATAATGTCCAGATTATAGATATATAGTATCTATACAATGATCCTGTACAGAAAATTTAAATACTAAGCTATCAGTATTATCTTTACAAACTAACTTTATTTCGCTAGCAAACTATCATCAGTCCCTTCAGTGAGCACACATGAGGTTGAGGCTGTAGTAATGAGTAACTGAAGAGAATAGTGAACAGAGCAGAATATATGCATAATCACTTGAACACTGCCAAAGTTAGAAATGTTTGCTTTTGCAATTTAGCAGCAGCAGGAATAGTCAATCCCAAGAACTTACTTGCTAAAAGCCAGTTGTCTTTTTCTAGTTTCAGTCTCTGAAGTACTCTCTGAACATGTTCCATCTGTTTCTTTTCTTCTTCAAGGAGCTTGTCCTGAAGGGCCGTGCAACGCTCCTTTTCTTTTTTCTTTTTATTTGGAGGCTACAAAGTAAAGTCAGATACTTTTCTAACTGCACTTACATTGCCTCCTTTCATGTATAAAATTTTAAAGAGAAAAGTGATTATACTTTATGATTACTCCAGCATGAGTGTACAGTAGTTATGCCTGAATGCATTACTTTTCTTTCTATTCAGCACATCCAAATCAGTATCACAGAGTCTTCACACACCTTCTGAACAGGTCACCTTCCTAACTCTGGCAGTATCCATCTGAGGCAAAAATTAAGTCATCTTTAGCTTTCCTTCATTCCTATAGCCCACTTGCTGCCACTGTCTCTAGCACAGCCTATATTCTCAGTACCTCATACCAAAGTACTCTAAAAGACACACACAGCTAGCTGGTCTCTAACTTCAGACTAAATAACAACCCCCTTATCAAAATCACTCTCCATATTACTCTCATAATCTTTTTAAAGTTCCATTTTTACATCTGTTATTTCACAGCTAAGGTATCTAAGTTAGCTCTCAATTATATCATATTTACTATTCTACCCAACTTTCAATACTTGCCTAATTTTTTTACCAACTTGACTTTTCAAATACATCATCAAGTAGAGTAAAAGAGGTCTCCTTAAATCCCATACTCCTCCCTGTGTTTGCTGGATTATACATAGACATATAGACATAGACACATATACATATTATGGATGATAATAATAATCCTCTGGGAATTCCTACTGCTCTTGAAATAGGAGCCACACAAATAATGTTAGGTTGCTATGGCAGTGTTCAGTAGACAAGACATGCATGTCTTTTATTCCTTAATCATGATTTCCAACCATTTCCTAAGATCCTGCCCCAACAATTGAGACGTTACCATTATATCTACTTAAAATATTATGGAGGAACAAGATTGAAGAATCAAGAATCTTGAACTAAAATAATTACAAAGTATGGAAAATATTGCATAAATGTCACAAATATATTTGCATTACTACATCAAAACCTACCATTTCCTGATTGTCATCAATCGCTTTCATCTGGACTTTAAGTTTATTGACTTCTCTTTCATAGCTGGTATGAGGAACTGCAAGGTCATACATTGTCAATGACCAAAATGTAGCATAGAACTGAGGGCTGATATCATCCCAGACTTTGGAAACATGTAAGGAGACCACTGCTTCATGGACAGGCGCCATCACCATCTCACATGATGTAATGTATTTATGGACTTTATGTTGCTGTTTACTTCCCTTTTCTGATTTTTTAAGTTCATCGTATTTTGACTGGAGATAAAAGGTTAAAACATAACATATATATTTGTACAAAACGATCGTGGCAATTCTAGTTTCTTACCAAAAGCACTTATTCCAAGATAAATTATCTCTAAAATCTGTTCCAATCCTTAGTTTCATGTTCTTAACTAGTTTTTGTGAATAAAATTTGACCTACTATCTCCAATATGGCATGTGTCAATAAGTTGGATTGCCACTAAGAAAGGTAATAAAAATTCACTGAGACTACTACCTCTGAAACTAAATGTCCAGTTTTGTCACAGACTTAGAGGTTTCCCATAACGCAAGACTTCAATGCTGAAAATGATAACATTCCAGACAGAGCAATCAGCTACTTTAGTCTACTGCCAAGCCAAATAAAATTTTCCCATAAGTACCTGCAGTAAATTAAATTGAAACCATGTGAGAACTGATGCTACAATTTCTCTGTCCTGACTGACTTGTCCTAATTAGGAAAAAAAATTGGACAGAGCTACACAGAGAAACCCTGTCTCGAAAAACAAAACAAAAAACAACAGAAGAAAATTGGAGGAAGACCATACTTTCAGTTACATAAGGTAAAAATGAATCTATTAGTGCAGAGATATTGACATAATTATTTACTAGTATATATGCCAAATGCAGCAAATAAAATTAATACACTGTCTCATGTCTTTCAGCCATTTTATGATGAAAGACCTCTTACCAAGAAAACAGACATGATACTTAAGGTGAATCTAAGAGAAGTCCTACAACCAGCTGCTTCTTTGTATTAGAAAAAGCACTGGAGTAATCCAGCTTATGCTAAGTATATAGCAAGATGATCATCGGTCAAAGGTTCTGAGTTCTGTACTGTCTTGGGATTGACTGTGCTTCATCCAGGCTGACTAAACTGTAAGTGCACAATCTATTACATTCAATGGTATGTCAAGCAAAATCTAGGAATCTTGTAATTATTCTAGAAGTGGGGACTATTTATTTTGATACCCATGCTAGGGACCATGCTGATAACTCCTGAAACTACAGAATTGACAAAGCTACAAAAACATTAGCTACAGGAAAGCATACAAATTATTATCAGAGACTAAGAACTAGGGTTAAAACGACTTTAAATCTAAAAAATAGATGTTGCTGAAGGTAACTAATATGAATCTAGATGAGTGGAATGACATCTGCTAAGGCTCTACCAGACATGAGATAAACAGTGCTGAAACTACCTGCATATGACAAGCTGACTACTTGAATGGGAAAAGTCTAGAACAGCTAGGGCAAGGAAAACCTTCCTTTCAGATCTGTTTCAAGATGAGTCTCAATAATTAAAAGTGAAAATTAAGTTATAGTTATGATAAAACTGAATAATAGCACCAATAATACCAATCTTCTCAAATCTCTGGTCTTGAATCTGTGAATCTGTGAATAGTAGGCCTGCTACTGGTACCTAGTCAGAAAACTAAGCTTAATCAGATGGTTATACTTCATCTACAATGCTAATTTGTCTTATGTAAAATTAAACTAACACTCACATTTACATCTTTTTAAAAAAATTTTTTTAAAGATTTATTTAATTTATATGAATACACTGTAGCTGTCTTCAGACACACCAGAAGAGGGCATAAGATCCCATTACAGATGGTTGTGAGCCACCATGTGGTTGCTGGGAATTGAACTCAGGACCTCTGGAAGAGCAGTCAGTGCTCTTAACCACTGAAACATCTCTCCAGCCCTTAAGTTTACATCTTCAGTCAAACAGAGACTAGTATCGTACCACCAATTTATGTCCAAAAAGCTTTTTGTCAGGCCAATAATCTGAGCAGTGTTTGGTTGAGAGCCTGTGGTAACCAATTTCCTGAGGGGAATCTGCAGTTACCCCTATTTCCTCTCTCACAATTTAAAAAAAATTGCATCCTAGGCTACTGAGGAATTCCCTTTCCAAGAGGCATACAGCCTATATGAGGTGGATTGGGGGCACTTTATTATTGCTTGGAGTATATAAATGCCACAATATATATTTTCCTTCGTAAACCCTGAGAAGGAAATGCCATTTCTATCATTAAATTGTATATCTCTTAAAAGAAAAATTTTCATGCCCCCCACAAAAGATTTGTTACTGGTATGAATGACCTGCTCCATTTTTTGACCAAGACTATCTCAAATAACCAAGTGTTTGTTTACTAGGACTCATTACTGATTAGGGTCTCCAGTTCTCAAAGTAGTAAGATATGACATGAAATTCCTGAGATAAAAGCATTTCTTCCACCTAGGTTCTTCAAGAAATCAGGTCCTATGTTTTTATGGATGAGACTTTTTGATGTGGTTAGGGTGAGAATGTAAGATGTTAACTACATATAGCAGTGAATTCTCTGGAATGAGAGATTTTAAAGGAATTCAAAAAGTCATTTTTGTTCCCATTAACCCACTAGAATATACAGGAAAGGATCTGTTGCATAAACGCTAGTCGTTAAATGAAGTAAGACTGTAGCAGTGGTTCATATGTGAACACTAACAGTATTCTCAATTACATGATCAAATGAACATCAAATTTCTCCCTAGTGTCTTCTATATACTTCTGCTACACACTGTATAACAAAATTTTATAGGATATAAGGAGGAAAATTTAGTTTAAGAGAAGGGAACCAATGACTGGAGTGAATACCACATACAGTATAGAATTAAACCACTTCACCACACAAATTGTACTGAAACCCACAAACAGTATAGAATATAAAACAAAAACAAAACAAAAAAAAACAAAAGAAGAGAAGGGACAGAATCCAAATTAACAAAATGGAGAGTATGTTGGGTCTCTATGAATTGACTATGGCCCTGAAGGGAAAGTAATAGGAAGACCTGTTCTTTAAAACAACATTTCAGTGTTCACTGCTGAGACAAGAATAGTAATAGAAAATCAGAGTAATCTGTATTTATCAAATTAGGGTGTATTTAAAAATCAAATATTTGTTGTAAACCATTCAGAATTACTCTTGAATGGCAATAAAGACATTCATACTTACCGAAATATGGTGTGCATACATTGGCCTAGACAGAAAAAATGCTGCATCGTGTGGTGTATGAAACTCATTACAGAGCACATCAATTGAAGGCACTCGTTTTATATAATCTTCTGTACTTAGATTGGATGCTAAAAACCCACCAAACTGTACTAGGGTATCATGACACTAAATTAAAAATAAGAGAAAAAAACAGAAGTTAACATTTTCTAAAATCAACATAAACCTTTTTCAAATGATTAAGATATGTTATTTTAACAGAATTTTAATTGATAATTAAGAATCCAAATTTCAATAGCATTGGCAGAGACAGAAATGAAAGATACTATGTTCAGTGAAATAAACAAAGGGTAGAAAGATAATTTCCACATATTCCCAGTTGTACATAAAGTCTAAAAAATGTTGACATCACAAAAGTAAAAGGAAGAGTTGATAGTAGAGGCTAAGAGTGTCACTGGAAAGGGGTAGAGAGATGTGGGAGCTGGAGTACCACAATGCACTTGCATAGGAGAAGAGAGCTCCAGTGATGTACAGCCAACAGAGACTGGCCAGAGCTTATAGCAATTTGTGACATATAAAGATCTAGAAGAAAGGAGTTCAGTATTTCTCAACAGGAATGGTAAATGTTTAAAAACATGAGAATAGGAATTACCAATTTTATAATTCACACATTATATACATGCACTGAATTATGACAATGTACCTATAAACAAGCCCAATGACTAAGTATCAAATAAAAATTCTACATTAATTATGAGTGGAGAGGAAGGGAAATACAGAAGAGGGGAGGAGGGTAAAATAACAGTGAAGATGTCAAAAAAGTCAAAAGGAACCATACTATCAATTATCCACATAAAAATATTCATAATACATGTAAGTCAATACTTAAATACACAGTGTAAATAAAATTTTCCCATCTGAATTGACAACACTCTCCTAAAAGCCATAGACTATCAAACAGACACTTAACACTAGATGGAAAAGCCACCTTTTCAGTTGCTAGCCAAGGAAAGTCCAAGAGACTCTCAAAACAACTTACCTAAAATCCTATAAAACTATATATATGCAATGAGAAATCAACGACTTTGTCGTTGTGTAAAAAATAAAAAAAATATTAAGCACAAAAACATTATTAGCCAACAAAATGGATTTAAGTGTTAGCAATCTTATTACTAAGAAATAAGAAATAGTATCTACTGTGGTGCAATGAAAATTACAAATTTCCAAAGATCAAAAAGAAGGTAAACAATCTGATGATAGCCTTTCATGATGGAATGTCTAACTAATTGAAAACCTTATATATAACATCTACACCCATCTCGTAAAATAGCATAGTTTGCACAGAAATAAAGGCCCTATTTAAGGAAAGCCTATTTGACATGAGGTATCTGACATTCACATGATGTCAACAAATGATATGTTTCAAATGACATCACAATTTCTATTCTATTAAGATTAAAAAAAGTCTTCCTCAACACCCAAGCTTTGTTCACTTACCTGGTCATATAGCTTCCCCACAAGTTTCAAGTGTTTCTCTCCACCCTCCTGAAAAATTACCCCATTCCTCTGTTGTGCCATAAGCAAACAGAGAGGAAGAGCAAGATCATGGTCCAGTAGTGCATCCTTTAATCTCTGAGAAGATTTTTTAGTGTTTCTGATCTGGCCGAAATAACCACCCTGCATGACAGAAGACAAAAATTACTGCTATATGCATTGCATCCATGCCGTCTCACTGGGAAAAGATACACAAGAAAGTTGAGACATAATCTTTTTTTTTTTTTTTTTGGTTTGGGTTTTTGAGACAGGGTTTCTCTGTGTAGCCCTGGCTGTCCTGGAACTCACTCTGTAGACCATTTCTGTAGAACTCAGAAATCCGCCTGCCTCTGCCTCCCAAGTGCTGGGATTAAAGGCGTGTGTCACCACTGTCCGTCTGAGACATAATTTTTAAAATACTTCTGAGCTAGAAGTCATAATCCAAGCACATGGGAAATAGAGTCAAGGTGATTGGAGGTTTAGGATGATCCTCAACTACACATGTTTGAGGCCAGCTTGAAGTGACTACAAAGACTCTGTCTTTAAAAAACAGAATAATAAAAAGACATTCCTGGCTTAATATAAAGCAACACCAGAATAAAATAAAGCATTTCTATAACCTATATACATTCTCCTTAACAAATTTGCTTTAATGATTGTTCATTATAATCTGGCTAATGGTAGCTCAACTGTGCTTAAACTCATTGTTTCCATTTTCCACTTGGTAATATTTTACAAAGGATTATTTTTCTATTCAGTGAAAAAACTTAGTAGATTGTGATAGAGATTTATTCCAGTGGAAATATCACGGAAAATCTTTTCAATACAAATATAAGTTATTGTCTTTTATATTTTCATGTATTTTAAAGTTCCAATTACTAGTGTTTCACAGCTCTTAAAAAAGAAGGTAGAGCCGGGCAGTGATAGTGCACACCTTTAATCCCAGCACTTGGGAGGCAGAGGCAGATTTCTGAGTTCGAGGCCAGCCTGGTCTACATGGTAAGTTCCAGGACAGCCAGGGCTATACAGAGAAATTCTGTCTCAACAAACAAACAAACCAAAAAAAAAAAAAAAAAGAAGGTAGCAGTGGTTTTGAGAGGAGAACATGTATGGCTTTGACATTAAGCTTTAGGTAATGTTTGGATTCTATACTATGATCACACACACAGTATTGTCCACTTATCTGTGGCAAGTATGTTCTACAACCCACAGTGGAGAAATTAAAGCTGTAAATGGTATGAAACTCTACACAAACCATGCTTTTCCTATGCATATATACCCATGGCAAAGCCTAATTAAGCACAGTAAGAAATTAGTAACCAACCAGACCCCCCAGGAACTAGACCACTAACCAAAGAGTACACATGGAGGGATCAATGACTCCAGCAGCATATGTAGCAGAAGATGGCCTTAACAGGCATCAATGGGAAGGGAAGCCCTTGGCCCTATGAAAACTCGATGCCCAAGTGTAGGGGAATGCCAGGGAGGTAAGGTGGGGGTGGGTGGGTGGGTGGAGGAGCCCTTTTGGGGAAGCCGGGGGGGGGGGGGGGGGGGGGGGGGGGGGGGTTGTAGACTAGAAATCCAGAAGGAGAATAACATTTGAAATGTAAATAAGTAAAATAACCAGTAAAAAAAAGAAATTAGCAACAACAATGAATAAAACAATCTGAATGTTACAATAAAAGTTACATAAATATGGTCACTCTCCAAATATGTTATTGCATTGCACTGACATTCTTATGATGACATGATATGAAACAACACTTAGTTATAGTGATAAAGAATTGGGAACTATGAGCAAAGGTTACTTGAATACAAGCATTTTGCAATATAGCCAATTGATAACTAGGACTACTATCCTAGTATCCTAAAACACAGCCAATATGACAAACAAAGATGGCTATTATATGACTAATGAGTAGTTCATAAAGTGTGGATACAATGACCAAAAGGATCAATTTATGTGCCAAAAGTGAGCAAGGAGAAAGGCAAAAATTTTTATGATTCTATACAAAATGGATCTCAAAGTAAAAAAAACTATAATTTATTTACTTATGGATATTTTTCTCTTTAATTTTGAATTGTGGTTAAGTATGGGTAATTGACAACTTGAAAGACAAAGCCATGAATATAGTGGAACAATAGTTGTTACTTACCTCAGCCTTTAGCTGTTCCCCACCAGTCATGGCCTCTAACTGCTCCATTGTCATTTCCTCTGTAATTTCGATGCCTGCCATTTTTTGTACCACTTCTTTCAATATTAGTAGGTCAAAACTAATACAAAATTTAAAAGAAATACAAAAATTAAACTATAAAAATTAAAAGAAAAGTATTTGAAGTTAAAACTTCAAGTATGAAAATAATAAAATATAATAAGTAGTCCCCTGAGAATCTTTACTTAGACAAAGCAATGAGAGACAACAGCAAGGCTTGTCTTTTAATTTTATTTTCAAAATAAATGTTACATCCATTCTAGTACTATAGTAGTACAATGAAAGTATTTCATGTTTCTCTTTGATTTATTTTTATCTAGATTAATTTGAAGCTTGGAGATAGGGTACAAAATTAAAACTAATCTGAAACATCTTCAGGCTGGAGAGAAGGCTCAGCGGTTAAGAGCACTGACTACTCTTCCAGAGGTTCTGAGTTCAATTCCCAGCAACCACATGGTGACTCACAACCATCTGTAATGGGATCTGATGCCCTCTTCTGGTATGTTGAAGACAATGACAGTGTACTCATATACATAAAATTAAAATTAATAAATCTTACATTAAAAGAAATATCTTCATTCTCCCTTTACCCAAGCTTCATGTATTTTTCCTCATAGTTTTCATTTGCAGTTTTCCTTCACTTCTTCCACATACACACCGCCTCTACCTCTCTCCTGTTTTGATTGTCAGTAAGTATGAAATGTCCTCTAAGAGTTCATGTGTTAAGCACTTGATCCCAATCTGATGGCACTATTTTGCAAGGTTCTTGAAACTTTAGGTGAGGTCTAACTGGAGGAAGCAGGTCACAGAATGTTATCTGTCTGTCTCTATGTCTCTTTCACTTCTTCTCTCATCAATCCCTCCACATCCTCCTTCCCTCACCTGTATCTATCTCTCTCTCCCCCCCCCCTCTCTCTCTCACACACACACACACACACACACACACAGAGAGAGAGAGAGAGAGAGAGAGAGAGAGAGAGAGAGAGAGGGAGAGAGAGAGGGAGAGGGAGAGGGAGAGGGAGAGGGAGAGGGAGAGGGAGAGGGAGAGAGAGAGAGACAAACAGAAAGAGAGAGAGAGAGAGACAGCCTCTTCCTTTCTTGCTGATAAATCTGTTGCTCCACACAACCTTAAGCCTTGATGGCATGCCAAAAGCAATAGTTGCTAACTCTAGACTGAGACCTCTGAACTAAATAGAAAAGAATCTTCAGTTTCATGTTGCTTCTTTTAGGAATTTGTCATGATACTGAGAAAATAACACAAAATACTTCACAGAATGAGTGAGGGAGAAAAGTACTTAAGCCATTGTCTTTTACTCCCTCAAATGTCTAAGAATGCATATTAGCATAGAGCCACTTGCTCACACAAGTGCAGCTGTCATCATTAGTAACTCTAACACTTAATCTACTGTTTATATTTCATTTTCTTTTCTTTCTTTTTTTTTTTTTTTTGGTTTTTTGAGACAGGGTTTCTCTTTATAGCCCAGGCTGTCCTGGAATTCACTCTGTAGACCAGGCTGGCCTCGAACTCAGAAATCCACCTGCCTCTGCCTCCCAAGTACTGGGATTAAAGGAGTGCGCCACCACTGCCCGGCTATATTTCATTTTCAACAGCTGCCCAAAAAACATGTTTCTCATCCTTCAATTCAGGATGCTCAATTTTTTTTTTTACAGCAGAAAGCCATCTCTCTAAAACTCCAAGTAATAAAAATCAATAAAGCCCTGAAACAGTCATTCATAATTTAAAAAGAGAAGAGGAAAGAAAGAAAAACAAAAGGGAAAAGTGGCAAGTTGTGGTACTTGAGCCTAAAGTAAAAGGTTTTGTAAAATAAGCATTACTACTCTCTATGTGTTAACAGGTACACATTTTTGAGATAAAGCCTCCCTATCTACCCCATACTAGCCTCAAACTCATGGTCCTCTTACCCAAGTGTTCTAGATTTATGTTTCTCTTTGATTTATTAATAGCAAAATAGCCACCTAGTTAGGAATGTACTTTAATCTGCAACATTTTGAACTATCACTGGAAAAAAATACTTTATGATTTCTATAACTTTCTCTAATTACACAGTATTTCCAAAGGTGAAGTACAACTCTCAATGTACAAGTTACAGAACAAAGGTGTATTTTCCTAATATTCATATCAGGGGCTTCTTTTCAATGTGCCATGCTTTCTTAAACCAGGCAGTTTTGGTATGCAAACAAATACACAACTACCAATCCATCCAAGCTAACAAATGTGGCATTCAGCTGTTTTAAAAATGTTTTAATTAAGTGGCCACAAATACTATAGCTTAAAATGAGTGTTCTCACGGCTTGTAAAATGAAACAAGTAAAATTACAGGAGTGACAGAGATGACAAAGCTACGAATAGTCTCCTGTCAAAACCCAGAGGCTATATTATCTTCAACTTTTTCTCAAAGCCAAAATAGCAAAGTACCTGTTCAAAACACCAATGAATTTTAATTTTTATTGAATTTCTATCAGAAATCTTCTAAAAACAATATAGAGTTATTTGATTATAATCAACCTACTGGTACTAATGTTTAACCAATCTATTTATTCAAAGCCTAAGCATTGCCACTGGCCCAGAATAAACTTCAGTATTTACATATCAAATTCATATTCAAAAAAATATTTTTCCTGTATACTCCCTTACAGAAAAAGCTTAATAGTAAAATAAGTTAACTGTCCTTTTAATGAAGTATATATGTGGCCAAATTTTATAGTACTAAAGAAACTATCTCTCTGTATTGACTTCTAGTTTCTCTTAAATATTCAATAGCTAGGCATGGTGGTACACAACTTTAATCCAAACACTCAGAAGACACAGAGTTTCTTGAGAGTTCACGACCAGCTTGGATTTCATTGTGAGTTCCAGGATGGCCAGAACTACATGAGACCCTGAATAAAAAGTAAAAGAAAAGCTCTCTCTCTCGCGCTCTCTCTCTCTCTCTCTCTCTCTCTCCCTCCCTCCCTCCCTCCCTCCCTCCTTCCCTCTCTCTCTTTTTCTCTTTCTCTCTCCTTCTCCTCTCTCTCTATATATAAATGTATGTATGTATATATGTGCATACACACACACACACATATATGCATGCATATGCAATTCTAACACTTGAAATGTTAAATGAAGATTTCAATTCTGAGGACAACATGGACAACATAAGATTCTACCTTAAAAATATATATTCTATAAATAAGTAACTATCCAGTTAAATCTGTGTCTTTCAAAGTAACAGTAATCTCAACATTTTAAAACCACCAGAAGTGCTTGAGTTATTGAAGCTCATCTCCATATAATTTACCTTTTGCCCGCCTTTAATTGATTGGCTACATACTGAAGAAGACCAGCAAGATCAATTGGATATTTACGGAATACTGCACCACAGAAACTAGCCAAACCTACATGAAATAAAAAAACAAAAATAGTTCATTAGACAAAAAAATACAGTAAGTATAATTTCAACAAATTCAATTTCTAAAGCAAAATGAGGTACGAATAATTTCTTAAAAACATTTATTTTTATTTCATGTGTATACATATTTGCTTATACATACATATGTACCATGTTCATATCAGGTACCTAAGGAAGCTAGAAAAGGGTGTTAGATCCTCTGAACAGGTGGTATGCATGACTGTGAGCTGCCATGTAAGTGCTGGGAAGAGCACTTGAAGAGCAGCCACTGCTCTTAACCACTGACTGAGCCCTATACATTTTGACTGTATAACTGAATGGACTTTTACCATAGTAATAGCTAATATTTATTAAGCATACATAAGTAAGCACATTATATTGATTAATTATTACAATAATTATCTTAGGTTAGTATAAACCTACTGATGATGTAAATTGAAAATAGATGGGTCACATGAATTGCTCCTGGTCACAATACAAACTAAAGCAGTGATCTAATGCACCGTGACCAACTTGGTATTGTACCAAGTTAACTCAAACAACTAAATGGCCCACCCCTAAACAGTTTTGAGTCAGAAATTATTATTTACATCTGGGAACATACTACAGTTGTAGACAGCAAAAGAAACAGGTAATTTTGCTAGAAGCAGAATGCTTTTGTGTAATATGTATGGGTGTCTGTGTGTGTGTGTGTGTGTGTGTGTGTGTATGTGTGTGTGTACTATGTGTATGCCTAGTCCCCACAAAGATCAGAAAAAGGGTGTCAGATTCCCCAGAACTGGAATTAAAAAGGGTTGTGAGTGACCACATCAGTTCTGGGACTAGAACCAGAGTCCTCTAGAAGACCAGTCAATGCTTTTAAACGTTGAGTCATCTTGCCAACCTTAGAAGACCAATTTTAACTAATAGTCCCTATTATTTCCTGGAGAGGAAGTGAACACAAGAGGAAAATTATCTAATAATCTGTAATACTTAACAGTTATTTACTAATTACGTAAATAATTAGACAAAACTTAAGTCCTGACTTAAGGAGCTTAGAGTACAGTGGGAAATTCAGATTCATATACACTAGACAAGGAAAGAGTGTAATCTCTATATAACAGTAAGTTAGAAAGAAAGGGAATGTCAGCTTCCAAATGTTTCCCCAAATTCTCCTATTTACATACTAACTCAGCCCTATCTCATTAAACTTTCCAGATTAGATGACACTCAACAAGTCCAGGGTGGTATGGTCAGAGACAACTTCCTCAAATTCTATCACAGTAAAAAATTAGTCTCTTAAGTAAAGAAAAATAATAAGTACTTAATAAATCTCCATACAGACTCAAGGTCTCTGACACTGCAGAACAAGCTTAGTGGCTAGACACCGTCAAGAGCTCTTGACAAATAAGCACTTAAAAGCCTGAAACCATAGGCAGGCAAGTAAAACATGGCAGTTACCACCTCCTTAGTCTCACCGATAATACTACCATCCTGAGAAAAATGAAAAGTACTTACTCTGCAGCCAGCTTGAGATGGTTGTGTCATCATGTTTCATTCTCTCCTTTTCTGGATTAGCTAAAGCTTCAATGATACAATCTTTCATACATTAAGAAAAAAATTATCAGAATATCAGTAACAAAGACCCTTAAACCCCCACATCTTCGCAGAAGAATGAAAATAGCCACCATACTCATTATTTATCGACCTTCTTTCCTATCTCCTAACATGTAACATCTCACCTGTATCAACATGCTTGATAAACTGAGTCTCTCTCCCTTTATACCCCACAAAGCACTAACATATGTGCATGCATACACATGCACACATACACAATTTCCTTTTCAATACTTAGGTCTGACAACAGATCAGTCGATTGGACCAACTTTAGATCATTAGTAAGGAAGTCAGAGAAAAAAATAATCATTCAGAATTTAAATATAGGGACATGTGAAATCTCTATTTTGCTCCACATGAAAGGATACAGGCCAAGACATCATAATTCAATGAAGTAAGGTATTTCAATGAATCTACTACAGGTGTTATTAAGTTATCGTATTTCTGGATTTGTGATAAGATCTGGAAGATCAAGAAAGAGTAAGTTGCATTAACTAAATAAAAAGAAAACCTTCTATGCTAAGTAAGGTTCATACTTTTCTAAAATTAGAAATAATACAATTAAAGTGTTCTAGCCAGGCAGTGGTGGCACATGCCTTTAGCTCCAGCACTTGGGAAGCATAGGTGGGAGGATCTCTGTGAGTTTGAGGCCACCCTGGTCTACAGAGCGAGTTCTCAAACAGCCAGGGCTACACAGAGAAATCCTGTCTTGAGAGCAAAACAAAGTGTCTCTACTGTTTTGCATTTATATAAAACATTTTTACATTATCACTGCTATAGAGTGTTTTCCTAAGGCTACATTCCACCTATGAAACAACTCCAATAGGTCTAAATTTGGATTTTGTAATAGTAATGGCTAGTCCTGTTTTAAATGTTATTTAGAGTCTCTAAAATAGACTCTGTGCTTCCCCACCCCACCCCCCGTACATATTTTTTGTCTTTTTTTCCCAAGTGAAAGAGAAAACATGGGGTTTGGTAACTAGGAGGGTAGGGAGGATATGGGAAGACTTGTGGGAGGGGAAAATATGATCAAAATATACTATATGAAAATTTTGACAATAATTTTAAAAGGAGGGTATCACTGTTATAACTGAATCAAAGTGAAACATTCAGATGTTTCTAAAACCTGACAGTAGTTCTGTTATATACTACTGGAGAACAGATCAATGTGCTAAATACTGTATATGAAAAATTTTGTTTTTAGCATAAAGTGGTATTTCATCTGCTTTTTCCTAACATTTTAAAATTTACATCATTTCATTTCCACTTGTACTGATATAAAGACAATCAAAAGGAAAATCTTTTAAAATAGTATTAACTTCAAAACGTACATAATCAAACAAAATTGTTGGATTGCTGTGGCTCAGCTTGCCAATCTGTCTTCCTGAAGGCTTCACATTTTCCTTGGTTAGACGCCTACAAAGGGAGAGAAATGTCAAGGCTGATACTAAGTAGCATTCCTCAGGATGCTGATAAACATCGCTGTACTACATGGAAAACTCAAATACATCACATGGATCCATGCAAACAACTGCATTTTCATCCACTCTGTAGCAAAAGGTGGACTCTCTAAGGGAATTTCAGAGTTTAAATGCTAGTTATCTACTAAGGATAAAACTTACTTCACTCTATAAATACATGAAAACTTTTTTATAATAATCATATGTATTTTAGATTTACAAGGTTTCATTTATCAGTTCATAAATTAGTTCTCTCATTTTTTTATTCAAGATATACAATTTTTAAAATCAATAAATTATATTTCTTTCATTTTTTATTTCTTCTGTGATCAGCATACTTTTTCTAAGATTCTAAAAGTCTGTATCAGTGAAACCCTAAAACTTAACATAATTACTACACAAAATGTGAAGGTTTTTGGAGACAGTTACATAATAAACACAGAAACTCTATAAACAGCAACAAGTGAACAAATGAAAGAAGCTTTCTAAAAGGAATGTACATCTAGCACTTCTAAATGTTCAAAAATACATATTGAAGTAAAGTACAAGTTCGATTTGTAATTCAAGGAATGTAACCATTTTTAAAGTAATAATACTGTTACGAAGCTTCTTGTGATAAAAGCAAACCAATAATTAAATGATGTAACCATCAGCTGCTTCCCTTTGTTTCCTATAGCTCAGTTTCTCTTGTTCTCTGCCTGCCAATGGAGAAAAGAAACCATTGGTTTTAAAATCTGAAACCATATTCACCTCAGCCTTTAACTTAGTACCACCCTTCCCTTTTTCAAACCCTGCTCTGGGTGGTTCTCCTATTTGCCTCACTCCCATAAAAGTGTACACTTTATATTCTATTTCATTTGTCTTCACTACCCTGAAGAGAAAATAAGCAAAATTAAACAAATATTCTCTTGACAGTGTCCTACCTTCAAGCTACCAGAATGTCAAGCATATAAAACACAATCGATGAGCATTTGAAGAATGAGTGATTTGAAAAATCATAAAATTATACAAATAATATACTAATATATTCCACTGTCAATGTAAAAAGTTGTAGAAAACTCATAAAGTTTGGTGTAACAGCTAAGCTACAGCTAAAATGTAACAAAAATCCAACTATATTAAAAAATTCTATACATATTGTTCTACACTAAATAAAAATTTGTATTCATGTATGCATTCATTCATATTAATGCTTACTATGACAAAGCACTAAGCATTGGGAATATAAAAATGAAGAGTAGTTCTTGCTCTCAAGTCTGGCCTAACTAAAGACACAGATTTAAAATCATGGTTCCTCCCGCCCCACGTTGGTTGATTTTTCTGACACAGTCTCATCTTGGTAGTAAAGACAGCAATCAAAGTCATTATCCTCCTGTCTCAGATTACCAAGTACAAGAAATTCAGAAGTATGTTATTATTCCTGACAAATTTTCTTTTTAAAAAGGTGACAAATTTGAGAACAGCACTTATACCCAATCAATAACATTAAAAGTTTGTTTGTTAGTATGTGCTGTGGAGCCTTCAGAGAGCTGACACTCAAGCACACTTTCTAAGATGAATCACCACATGGAGAGGGAAAAGCAAGCAAAGGGAAAAGTTGTACAAATAAAGGAAACCAAAAATACATACAAAGGAAGTAAGGCTAAGGAGACCATGGTGCATTTAGGGAAACAAGTAGGTTCAGTCATTAGGTGTAATCATTAGGAAATGAGGTAGGATATATGGTAGGAAAGATCAAGGAGTATCTCTCACATCACCAAGCCATAAAGTTTGACATACAACCTGCCAAGTATTATCAAATCACCCAAGAATTTTGAAATAGAATAATTCAAGGTACTATACTATTCCAGATAAAAGAATTAAGGTTGTAGTTATAAAGAAAATCAAGAAAATTAGTAATAAGTATTATTTTAAAAACAGCACTCAACTCAGTGTCTAGCACAAATAGTATGTGTGTATATATAAAATATGAATGGCCTGATCATATCATACATATAAATATATAGACAAAACCTGATCTGATTGCAATAAGATAGAAACTGTATATATAGGCTTCTGAAGCTAAAACTGTCTTGGGTTCATTAAACTGAATAGCCTCTCCAGCAATAATTTTCTCTCCTATTAACTAATTAGAAATTTCATTCTGTCTACTGTCACACCTCATTATAAGCCAAACTGTGACCAGGTTCATGCCTGTAGCCAATATCCAAAGATAATGTCACTGGGCAAACACAGTATCATTGCAAACTACTATACTTAGTGAAACCAAAGAAAATACAACTTTAATTAGAATAACTGTAAATGGATTTATAAAATGTTGGACAACTGTCAAAATCCTTGCTGAAAACAAATAGAAGAGTTTTTAGTATCTAGACTAATACTCGCATAAAGTATACAATTTTCATAAGTTTCAAATAACTTACAAGAAAGTAGAATGAATATCATTCTTATGAACAGAGTTTGATTCCCGGACACACATGAAGTAAAGACAGAACCCATCCTCACTCTTCTGACCTCCATGTGAATACTATGGCACACACAGCCACACCTACCCCCATACACATATATAAATTTATAAAGTATAAAAATAAATAAAACATTAACTTGTAATTAAAATGAGCTAACATAAAAACTAACTCATTCTAGCCGCAATATATAATCAGTTATACCTTTAAGAAATATTTATAAGCTTTCTCAAAACTGACACTCTAAGCAAAATAGCTGAAACAAAGTAAATTATATCCAGACATATTTGAGGTAAACATAAAAAAAAAAAAAACTTACTTCATGATATACTTGGCTCTGTCTATTGTTTGAGCTTTAACTTTTACTAAAAGTGGGTGACCATTAT
Organism: Grammomys surdaster; assembly: GCF_004785775.1. Taxonomy (NCBI): domain Eukaryota; kingdom Metazoa; phylum Chordata; class Mammalia; order Rodentia; family Muridae; genus Grammomys; species Grammomys surdaster. The sequence goes on along the minus strand of NW_021604562.1, from coordinate 6,826,687 downwards.
AAGTTTCATTCTTCCACTGGCCATATAGACGATATCTTTAAGAAAATGAGGTGAAAATTTAGAAAATATTAAATGCTTAGAAGTAAATATACTAGAATTAATAGACATTAATAATAACAATCTGAATAAGTATTTACCTATGCTGATAGGGAAATGTCTTAAACATTCCCCAGAGCTCCTCAGACATGCAAGCATTGCAATCCATCAAAGAAAGAGATGGAAGTAATACCTGGTCAGTAATGCTAAGTAAACAGCTAAGGATAACTTCCTAAAAAGAAAGCAAAACAATTATTTCATTAGAAGGCTCATTTCAATATATCCTCAAAATAGGGATATGTCTTAAAGGAATTATCATTTTTAAATCTCTCTACCTCTCTTTGTGTCTCTCTCTCCCTCCCTCCCTCCCCCACTCTCTCTCTCTCTCTCTCACACACACACACACAGAGAGAGAGAGTGGGTGAGAGAGAGAGAGAGAGAGAGAGAGAGAGAGAGGGGGGCGCAACCCAATCAGAGTCTTTTCTCCATCTAAGATAGTAAATGAAGTAAAAGAAGCAGAAAAGGTAACAAGGTAATGAGAGGCATTTCCTCATACAGTATGCAATCTTCAAAAAGAGGATATTAATCTTCAAACAAAATTTTTAATGAGTTGCCAAATGCTATACTGAGCATGTAAAGTATAAAATAACTATTTCTAAGGATAGCTAAGTCTTGTTCACAGTAAAATATTCAGCATACTATATCCTGACAAACACGTTCATTATTTAATTCTTTCAGTCTCTTACCGTTTTCTCTTTATCTTCTTGTTTGCTTCCATCAGACTGAAACTAAAATTTAAAACAATAATAGAAGTTGATCACTGCATAAGTTTATAATCTGAAAAGCTATATATTACTTAGTTGTTTGCCTTTTATATACATGTATATTTGAAATATAATTTATCACTAATATATCAAATTATCATATGTATGTTTAATCTCTTAATTTTTAAAACTCATGAATTTTAAATCGGGGGGAGGGGTGTTATTCCTATATTTGTGGGGGGAAGGGAGGGGGGGGCAGACACAGAACTAGCCCAAATTGACCCTGAACTTTTGATCTTCCTGTCTCCACCTCCCAAGTCTTGGATTAGAGTGTGGCACCACATTCAGTTTACTAGGCAAGCATTCTGTCAGCTGATCTACATCCCTAACCCTAAGTTATCAGTTTTAAGTGCCAATTCTTTTCTCCTTATAAACCAAACCGTCCTAAAACTCATATTAAGCATTAATTACTAAACTTAATGAAACTGTAACCATCACAATCATTTAGTTCTAATGTATTTACATTTTCAATCCAGGTCCTTCTCAACCTTCCTAATGCTGCAGCTCGTTCCTCGCGTTGTAGTGAACCCCAACCATAAAATTATTTTTGTTGATACTCTATGACTGTAATTTTGCTACTAAGCAGTGTCCCAGTTCCTAAGATGACTGGAAATGGAAGTATGTATTTTCCAATGGTCATGACCCAAAGGTAGAGGACTGATGCTTTGCAGAATCAATAAAATCAAATACTAATGCAACCAAAAGTCAAAATAAGGAAATGAACTTTAGCTGCATTATAATTCACCACCACTAAAACACTCAACAAAAAGTCCAAAATATTCGGGACACTGCTGACAGAAGGAAAAAAAAATCACATCCTGGGTCTGGACTATCCCAATACAGGTTGAACCTTGAAGTGCTTTGACAATGCTGTCTAGCCACTTAACAATACTTTAAAAGCTAAGCAGAGTGGCTCACTCCTTTAATCTCAGCACTTGGAAGGCAGAACTCTGAGAGTCTGACATCAGCCTTGTCTACACATAATGAGTTCCAAGGCATCTAGAGCTACACAGAGGATCCTGGTCTCAAACAAACAAATGAAAAAAATGCTAGTGGTGCTGTGATGGTTATATATTCAGTCCAGGGAGTGGCACTATTTGGAGTAGGTGTGGTCTTGTTGAAGTAGGTGTATCACTGTGGGTGAGGGGTTAAGACCCTCATTCTAACTGCCTAGAAGACAATCTTCCCACTAGCAGCCTTCACATAAAGATGTAGATCTCTCAACTTTACCTGTGTCATGCCTGTCTGGATGCTGCAATCTAGACATGAGGGAAAGGCCTAGTTCAAAACTCAAGCATGGAAAAGAGAAAGCTAAACATTCAAAGGGTATCTGTATGCTTCTGAGTAGATTATCAGAGGCATCTAAGTGCTTTATTTTACCTAAACAATAATTTGAGATACATAAATATTTTCTTTTTCTAATTGGCAGGTTCAAGAAAATGTGGTTCTCTTTCACAGATACAGCTGAGTCAACATGTGTTTTGTCAGCAAATAAGGAATTCAACTATAGAAGGGTAGCCTGGCAGAAAAAAATGAAACAACTATTGTTTGTTGCTGTTTTCTTTGTGATAGAGAACTGGTAACTCAGGTAACATATAACCTGTAATGGGGCAGAAATGAGGATAGGCCATAATCAGAAAAACTAGGCTTTATTGTTTATTACCATTTAAAGCAGGCTACCCCCTTTCCTACTATACTGTGATTTAAATGAGCCTAATTTTCACAGTAACTTAACTGGTTTGCTTCCCTGAGTAACTTAATTGAGTTGCGGATGTCCATATGTTGATTCTTTATATTTCATAAGCAAAACAATTAAATATGGAAGATAAAACAAAGCTACCTAGAAGAACACTAAACCTTCCTATCAAAAACTGATTACAGCAAGGATTAAACAGAAATAATCAGGGGGGACATGCAAATCAAAAGCAAATTTTTAAAAATAAACACATCCTACCCCATTTATATTTTCATTTTCTTTTAGTTTACTTCATTTTTAGATCAGGAGTAACATAGACTACTCAATGCTACCATGAACACCACGATGAAGCAGGAGAGGAAGTGGGTCCAAGGTCCTGTTATTTACGCAGTGCCATGCACTGAGCTTTTGAACAGAAAGAAGAAGACGAAGAAGACACAGTTCCCATCTTTGAGGTGACAACTCTTTTTTTTTGTTTTTTTTTTTGAGACAGGGTTTCTCTGTGTAGCCGTGGCTATCCTGGGACTCACTCTGTAGACCAGGCTGGCCTCGAACTCAGAAATCCGCCTGCCTCTGCCTCCCAAGTGCTGGGATTCAAGGCGTGCGCCACCACCGCCCGGCATGAGGTGACAGCTCTTTTTTTTTCTTTTTTTTTTCTTTTTTTTTATTTAATTTTTTTTGAACATGAAATGCTTTTTTATAGCATGTTTTACAAGGGGAGGGGGTAAGAGGGTCCAGGTAGTGGGAAAGTACAGAATCTTCTTGGCCTGTGCCTTGAAACATGTCATGGTCTATATGGTATACTGCCTTGAATTATGATCTACCTGCTATTCTTCAGAAGATATGGTACACTGCTTGAGTTATGGTCTCCCTGCTCTTCTTCAGAAGATTTGGTACACTGCTTTGAGTCTATCTGCAGTTGTCAAGCAGGATCTTGCAGTTGCCAAGCTTCAGGGGACATTGTGCAGGTGGGGAAAGGTAGGGGGTGAGGGTAAGGGCGAAGGTCCTGGCTTCTGGCATCTCCCCCTTCTCTGTTTAGTTAGAAAAGGCGTCTTATGATCAATCCCAACTATGTGAGTTTTGAATTTGGATGTCTAAGGTGACAACTCTTAAGCTACAAGATCTCTGAAGTATTTTCAGCCTTTGAGCTTTAAATTTAAGTAAAACAGCACTCAGCTATGTTTAGGAAGGTCATCATCAAAATGAACTAAAAGAGGTTCCAACATCACTCTACAAAGGCAATGCAGATGACACTATACAGCGATATTCGGCACCAAAAAATAATAGTGAGAGGTATTTCACCAAGACAGGCTTAAGAGAGTTGAGAAATAAAGAAGGAATAATAGATAAAACTAAACAAATAGCTTCTTATAATTAATGACCTAATTTAGTGGCTTTAACTCACGAATATTTCAAATGCTGCTTAAGACAATACAGTACCATTGATTAAACACACACACACACACACACACACACACACAAGATTTGTAACTAGAATGTCTGTAAAAAATTATGGCACTATTTCTACTTATATATTCTTTACTCAGTAAGTATGGTATATTAGATTTAAAAACTATCTCAAATGTGCCTCAAAACTACTCTATGAAAAAACCTTTTTGCTAGAGAGGATCCAAAACAGGTTCCATTAAAAAATCATTTTAAACAGACCTAGAGAGATGGTAGAGCAGTTAAAATCACTGACTGCTCTTCTAGAGGACCCCAGGTCTGATTCCCAGTACCCATGAGGCAGTTAGCTGTAAGTAACTCCTGTTCCAGTTACTATCTATAACTTCGATTCCAGTGAATCCAACTCCTACTTCTGACCTCTGCAGACACTGCACACATATGCTACATAGACATAAGTGGAGCCAAAACACCCACACACAGAAATCCACAATTTTTTAAATAATCAAGTAAAAGTAAAATAAAATAATTTAAAACTTCTGGGGGAAGTGACATATGTCTGGAATCCAAGGATCTAGAGGAATGAAAATTTTGAGTTTAAAACAAGCCCAGGCTAATTATCAAAATAAAATAAGAATAATTTGGAGTTTAAATCTAACTCACCCTGCCCCTTCTCTCTCTGACTCTCTTTTCTCCCTGATCCCTTTCTCGTTCTCTCCCCTTCCTCTCCCCATCTCTCTCCATGTGTTCCTGACAACCGTTTACCCCTCTCTCTGTATCCTTCTCTGTCCCTTCTCTTTCTTGCCTCTCTTCTCAACTCCCCTTCCCACGCCCCTAAATAAACTCTATTCTATACTTTAAAAAAAATCTAACTCATAGAAAGAGTTACAGGAAAGAGAGGTTACACCTGGAAATTCTTTCATATTTTTCCAGCACTAAATATGGCTATATATAAATAGTTCCCATCATAAAACAAAAAATATGTGCATATAACCTTTGAACAGATTATGGCTTAAACATTAAATCCATTTAAAGAAATGCACTCTCATATTTTAGTTTGGATTTCACCAGAAGCAGACCATACTCATGTGCTGGCATGTAACCCTAAGAAGCACCAATAGAAAATTGGCCATGTGGATTAAAAAAAAAAAGGTTCAATACCACAACAGGTTCTGAGTCTCTAGAAATGTCTCAAAGACAATCAATTCTTATCTTTCATTGGTTGAAATCTGAGCAGAGGGCCTATGAGATGACTAGTGGCAAAAGCACCTGCAAACAAAGCTAATGAACTGAGATTGACTCCCCAGAACCCACAGAGTATACGCACGCACACACACACACACACACACGCACAGCATAAATATATTTTTTAAAAGCTGAGGAAATGGAGTATGGTATTAGTTCCCTGGCAATTCCTACCTTATTTGTATGTATAGCACATGATCCCAGGAATAAACAGTGAGAAATCAGACATCATGCTAACTACTTGTTGGAACAAAATTGTATGACAGCATTTGCTATGTCCTGAGCTTTAAAAAAAAAAAGATTCCTAATGACGTTCTGCTATACTCAGGTGCCTTTTCAGCCATCATCAGAAATGCTGCTTCTTCCAACAGATGGGAAGAAATACAGAGACTCAAGCCACACATTACACAGAGAGTGGGAGGGCTTGGAATACTCAGCCCTAAAAGCAATGTCTACACAAATCCCTCCCCTCAAGGCTCAGGGAAACCTGTAGAAGAATAGACAAAAAGAGTGTAAGAGCCAAAGGGGATGCAGGACACCCATTCTTCAAGAAGTCTGATACAGAGGAACCTTTAATGAAGTATAGTAGAATTGGGGGTTTCTCTGTTCATAGAGGTTTTGTCTTCAAACATGTTAAGGACAGAAATGCCCAGAATGCTAGAGCACAGAGGATAGTAGTGATTGCTGGTCAGATTTTAGATTACTAGTCACTGCCAACCCCTCTAAGCCCAAAAAGAAGGATCAAATATGCTTATATATTAGAATTACAATCTGGTCTTTGGACCAGCAGCATCATTACCAGCGAACATGTTAGAAATGCAAATTTTCACTGTCTACCCCAGGCCAATTGGGCCCACAATCTGCATTTTAGTAAGCCCCACAGGTGATTGTGATACATGCTACAGTCTGGTAAACACTCTACAAGAAAGTCTTACATACATGCTACAGTCTGGTAAACACTCTACAAGAAAGTCTTACAGACTTCAAATTTATTAAATATTTTCACACACAAAACCAGAGAAAAATGATTAAAATTAGAATAAATAATATGATTACATTATTTTTTTCTAAGTACATAAGTTTCTTCCTAAAAATAAGAGTTGTATAACAACCTGGATACACAAATAGAATTTGTTACATAAATTAAATTGCAAATGCATTGTTTGGAACTAAGGTCTTATTCAATACTTAAAAGCATATTTACGAATTCTAATTGGATTTAAATAAGTCTTTCAAAATCAACAATATAGACCAAACTGACTGGTGCTCATAAAGCTTTGTTTCTTTAGGGCTTTGTTGTGTTAAGTTACGTTTTCTACAGAAGAGGGTCTCTCATTATAAGGTTCAGGTGATTCTCAAAAAACTGGGCTTAAATAGTCTCCTGCCTCTGCATCCCAAATGCTACAATTACAGGCATGCATCACCACATGAGGTTGGTAAAGTAGTTTAATGAGCAAAATACACCAAATTTCTACTTCATACTTGGGTGCTTGGGGGGGGGGGCGCTCCCTACTACAACTTTAATAATGAAAGACACACACTTCTTGTCCACAGTGTCCCTGAATGATCAAAATGGTTACCTTGTTTTCTCTTATTCTTTACAAAAAATAGAATAGACTAGGGCAGAAATATGGGACCAGAGGTGAGAAGAGAAGAGGGTGGGGTATGAATAAATGAGGTACTACGATGTATCTGTATAAAAATGTCATAATGAAACTATTATTTTGTTCACTAACTTACAATATTAATAAAAAAATAAAATGGAGTTGACACAAGGGACAGTGATAGAAGGGCTCACTTCCATAGAAAAGGGGAGAGCAAAACAGCTCTAATAACTTGTGTATTTTTGTAATAACACTCATGTGCAGCTTTATATGTAAGAGTTCCATACATTAGACTTTGATCTGCTTACAAATTATGATACTTGCAGATATTTCTCAGAACAAGAGATCAGAAGATTAAGATTTTCAATTACAACAGTATTGGGAAATTAAAAGTATGATGAAACACAGACTTACTCTCAGAGTGTCTTATATTAACTACGAAGGAAGAAACAGTAACTATACAGTAGAGCAACCTTGTTGTGAAAAACTTACCAAGTGATCAAGGTTTGCAGCTCCAGTAACAGAATGAATACATTTCACATGTTCTGATTATGATGTACTGATAAAACATCCTTTAGTTCTTTAAGCAGGCACTAATTAAATACCTCACATTACTTATTCATTCCAGATTCTTAACAGCGAAGATACTGAAACACTGACATGCTTCCTTTTCATATGACTATATCACATAAGTGATATGTACAACATTCATATAATAGATTCCTATATGGAACCTTTTCATAATGTACAATTTATGAATAATAAAATCAAGCTAATAAGCCTTTTCCTCACTACTTCTATTAAAAAAAAAGGTACTAAAGAAAATAATCTACCAGCTAATAAGTATTTAAAACCAAGTCAAATATTTTAGGTGTCATATGGGATTCATAACAAGAGCTGTTTGTTTTTCCATACAGCTAGTGTTATCTAAGATTAAAAATGCAATCACCAAACAATAGAGAAAAGTATGTATGTGCTCACATGAATTTCTAAATATTCTTTTGTATTCTGTTTTATAACTAAAAAGAAATTATAAATTCTTTTCAGCTTGAAAGTACTGGGTTGAGCAAAATTTTCATGGGAGCACATACAAAATGGAAAATTTTAAAGAAAAATTATTACTAAACTGAAATTAGTAAGTTGTAACTTTTCCTTTTAAAAAGGTGTTTATTATCTTTAGTTGTATGAGTCTGTGTGTGGGTATGTGCATATAAGTGATAGTGTCTGTGGAAGCTAGCATTGTCGGATCCCCTAGAGTATTTCAAGGTGACAAAGATAATTCAATAGTCCCTACCCTTCCAGAGGACCAGTCTGGATCCCAACAACCTGTAACAACAGCTCCAAGGAATCCTAAAAACTCCTCTGCTCTCCTCTGGCACGTGTACCCACTTGCACAAACCCCTGCCACTCCCACATATGCATACATAATTTTTTAAAAGACAGTTTAAAACTGAGACATCAAACCAGACTGAAAGATTTTCAAAAAATACCTATATGATAAAGGCCTTAGAACAATATATAAAGACATATTAAAAAAAGTCATATCAAAATAGATAAGATATGAACAAACACTTCACTAAAAATATTATAAGTAGAAAATAAATACATGAAAAGATACTCAACATCATTGGTCAATAGTATGACAAAAAATGGAACCACAATAAGATACCACAACTCATTAAGATGCCAAAAATTTAAGTATTACAATCTCATGTGTCAGTGAGGGTGTAGAGAGCATCTAGAAGTCTCAAATAATTGTTCTCAAAAATGTAAAATACTATAAACATCGTCAACACTGTCAAACAGTTTTTATAATCTTTCTTTCTTCCTTTCTTCCTTCCTTTCTTTCTTTTTCTATTTTAAGAAAGTGTTTCACTATGTAGGCTTGGCTGGCCTGACCACAAACTCATATAGAGATATGACTACATCTGAGTCCTGGGCTTTAAAGTATGGACCACGACATCCAACAATTTTTCAGTTATACTTATTTAATATTTCACTAATCAATCCCACTTTTGGCAACACGAAAACATGCCTCCCAAAAGTATAGCTATTCACAGAAATAACCTAAATATCCATCACCTGGTAAATATATCAATGACTCTGTTTCTATATAATGAGCAAAAGGTACTAACACATGCAATAACTTGAATGTCTCTAAAAATATGAAGTGAAAGAAATCAGAAAAGAGAACATATAATTCTATTTACGTGAGATCATAGAAAAAGCAAAACTATACTGACAGAAAGCAGCAACACAGAAGGGAAAGTGACATAAGTGGCAGAAGGTAACAGCATGTGTGATAAAAATAGTCTACCAATTATTTGTGGTGATTATGGCAATGGGTATAAACTACATAGATACATATAATAGATGGATAGATAAAACAGTCAGATAATTTATCAGAAGTTGAAAATTAAACACCTAAGGCTGGAGATATTTAATCTATCAGATGAACATTCTACACTACAGATTTTTTAAATAGTCTAAGTGTTTACAAATGAGGCATTCCTGGTACTATTCAATTTCGTGGTTTAGGTGGTAGACATATGGGTGTTTAGTTTTGAAAAGGTCACTGTATATTCACAATTTATATATTTTTCTGTCATATAATAATTTCAATAAAAACTTTACTTAAAAAGAAAAATGAGCCAGGCGGTGGTAGCGCACGCCTTTAATCCCAGCACTTGGGAGGCAGAGGCAGGCGGATTTCTGAGTTTGAGGCGAGCCTGGTCTACAGAGTGAGTTCCAGGACAGCCAGGGCTACACAGAGAAACCCTGTCTCGAAAAAAACAAAAAAAAACAAAAAAACAAGAAAGAAAGAAAAGAAAAATGAGCTGGTAAACAGCTCCATGGTAGAGCACATACTTAAAACACACAAAGTCCTAAGCTCAATCCTTATCCCCTACAATAAGTAAAAAAATACAATAATAGGCCTTGAGCAGTTTGAAGTTGGAAAGCCTCCAAACAATTAATAATGACTCAAAACTGCATGAAAGAAAATCCATAGAAGACGAGTAAGGGGAAAGAAGAGTAAGTGGAAGTGCAAGTTACAATGAAAATCAACCAAAGAGTTTCCTAAGGGAGGTATTTGAATCCTATACCTAGATTTGGAGTTTTAACACTTATACATAATCACCACTGGGACACAATGGGCTTTCCATAAACTGAGTTTACTCAACACAACTTTCCTTAACTCATATTTACTTTTTTTGTTGTTTCTAGAAATACTCATGAAGACAAATATATTCATAACATTTCATTTCAAATTTTAATTTTCTAGAAGGAAGAAAAAGCTTACTGACCTCCTTCATAAATGACTTGCCTATGCGCACGACTTTTGCAAACAAAATGGGATCATGTGAGAGGTGAGGACCAAGGTAACAGAACATATTGAATACATCCCTCCTCAAATCTTCAAAGCTCTCTACTTGCTTCGGTGCTCTCTTGTTTTGCAAAGCACTAACGGGAGAGCCTTTAGCACCTTTAGGAACACCAACTCTATTAAAAAAAAAAGCAAAATTTAGAAATCTATGCACTATATAGTCTCCAATGCTATTCATCACTCATTTTATTACAATAAATAATTCTCAGCTGGCAAAACACAAAAATAAATTCAGTAAGCATGAAAGCAAAACTCAGAAAGACAATGGTTCAAACTAATAACTTAAATAAAGGAACTCTTGGTGTAGATCTCAAGTAACATTTAACACAAGTTTAAGTTAAGCTTGGCCAGCACAGAGACTGTGGTTATAGGAATGGAGAATAAGACATGGACATCAGTTGTATGACAAGATGAAATCAAACTTGTCTCAATCTGGGATCTATTGTTTACCTATATTGAGTTTGAGGAAGTAGTAGTAGGCAAGCTAACTGTCCAATCCAAGTTGTCTTACTAGAAAGAACAGCATGCCCAGCGTTTTCCCATGCAGAGCAGGGGTCTTACTTTAACTCTCAGGGCTCGATCTCTGAGAAGAGGCCTGCACTACCTACACCTCAGGTCACAATGAAGGCAGCAGCTACACACAAGTCAAGAAGGTTGTGGCTTTTGAAACAGGCTCTAATCTATGAGGCTGAAGCCAGAGTTGCTGCCAATACTGCTCCAAAGCTCCCTACAAATAGGCTGATGTCAATAGGACTAGCTGACACATTCAGGATAATAAAAGAAATTATACTAGTAATTTTCCAAACTGCATCCTATCAGAATGGTGATGTCTTCAGTCAGAACGATTAACACCAGAATAGAAAACTGTTTCCCTAAGGCTGATTTTAAAAAGGGAAACTTTCTGCCTCTCAAGAAGAAAAGGCAAAATCAGAAGAAAGGTATTTTCACTCTCAATAATACAAACAGGCTCCAGGAACTTAACTTGGAGTTTTCATATTACATTGCAGCACACATTCTAGACCACTGGGAAATAAGGGAATAAGTCATATACACATGCCCTGTGAATAGTTGTTATGTTTTGAGAAAATACAGTAACAGATGCTAGACTTAAAGAGAAAAGATAGTAATACACAGATATTTTAGTAATCTGAAACTATTTGTATCTTAATGCTTAGTATAGAATAACAAACCTTCGGTAGAGAGGCTCAACAGTTATGTGAATGAGCTTGCAAATAGCAAGAGCTATTAGTTTATGTGAAGCTGCATAGTATGGGGGCATCTGATCCATGATGTTCTGTGCATGCTGCCAATCACCAATCTTTAACAAAGCTTCCAACAAACCAAGTTTTTGGTTGTCAGGTGGCTAAAAATGAACAAACATAACAATGATATTTGGAATACAGATATTTCTCTTTAAAACTTGACTTACTACTATAATAATATACAACAAAAAAGTTGGGAAATTTAACAGTAATTGTCTGAATTTTCAGTGACTTGAAAAAAATATGATCTTCTGGGCATTTTTTTTTCTTGTTTTGTTGTTGTTGTTGTTTTATTTTCCCATTTAGAACATACATATGCATTACAATTTATAAATTTGAAATTAAGTTGGACTTAAACCTATACCATGCTAGAATTCATTCATCTTTGAGAATCCCTTTAGGATTTATAGAATATTATATAAACAGAAAAATAAAATCATTTTCTGATTTTAATTTTGAAATTTACAAGAAAAAAAGAGCAATTTTCTTTGTGAAGGTACCATTCATATTAAAGTCCAAATGAGTATTATCCAAATCAAATTTTACATAATCAAAATTAAGAAAACATACTCCATAAGGTGACTAACCATGAGAAATTAAACCTCATGAATCTAAACAAACATAAGTTTTACTGTCTTGAGTGATGTACCTTCTCTACTTTTTCATCGTCCTTGTCTTTTTCTTTGTCTCGTTCATCAAGTTTTTCAGAAGATAGAACCACCATTGTGAGTTTTCTTACAATTTGCTTAGCTTCCACAATTTCTCGTTTGTATTCATCCATAATACAATTATCAGCTGGAAGGAGCTAAAAATAGATCATTAAAATTTCTTAAGTTAATACAAGCAGCTTGCACATATAAAAAGCAGACTATTGTTCAATTACTGTCCAATAATTTTAAAAAGTTAGTACCTGAGTTTTACATACATTTTAAAGTCAGATAACAATAAATATTCTATATATTTGGTATTTTAAAAGTCCTAAATTCATACTACAGAGCTGTTTATCACTGAATTTACAAATATGCCTAAAATACGTACCCATTTCATTGAAAATACCAGGAGCAGGGGTGCTCTGCAGTAGAGCAAAGTTTCTTTGACCTCCAATACCACCAAAACAAAAAGTATATATTTCATCTTTTAAAGCCAAATCTCAAACTAAACAAAGTACTACATATATGTCAAAAGGGTAGACTTGAATGCACTAATTTTCAACTATAAAAACTATTAATAATTTGGTATCTAATAATGTCACAAACTAGTTTCTAGATCAATATAGAAAAAAAGTCAATTCCATTGTTGGGGGTTGATTTTCTCAAATCTAGCTACCTTGTACATGTGGAGGATTGTTACTATAAGCATATTTCATAAAATAAACCTGACATAAACAAAAACACAGTCAAATATTTTTTAAAGTTACTTAGGCACTACAGTGAGCTACAATAGGAAAGTTTCAACCCCTGTAAAATGCATAATCTATTTCAATAGCTAAGGCTAATATAAACAACCAGTAAACATTAGAGGTGAAATCTTAAAATACTGTACAGAAGTGTTTACCTAGAAGTTTCTAGACAATCCCCTATTTCCTTCAAGTTACATATAAAATAAAAAAGCCTAAAACAACATTGTTTAGAGCTTGACCTTTCTCCCCATGAGCTAAGCACTGGTAATGATTAAAAAGAGCTATATATCCAATCTTGAAACCTTAAGGGTGACTAAGAGGAATTTACCTTCTATTGCTGATCAAAGAAGAAAATCTACTCTATTTTAAATTTAGACAAAGCAATAATGTCTTATGGCTTCAAAAATAAAAGCTGGAAGTCTAAAGCCAACATTGAAGTGCTATATAATTGCCTACCCCTCTTCCTCACCCCTGGGATGCATAAGAAATACTTTTAACAAAGCTCTTGACTTACATGCACATAAAGATCGTCTAGATCAATGAGATTAAATTGCAGAAGGACTGCAGCAACTCTGTACAAAGACGAGGGCGTCTCACCACTTGGTTCCTAAAAGAAGAGTAATTCCTTAAGGTACAGAGTAAAATTAAAATTTTATCTTTTCTCTACCAATCATCAATAAAAATTAAGTATCTTCAATATCTTCATTATAAAATCAAACATCTGAACAGGGGGCAAAGACTTTTACCAGTAAAAACATCGTCAGATTGAGTACAAGAAAACAGTTTTGAGACTAAGCATCTTTTACAATGCATAAGAATATTCAAGTAAAAGCTGAGACTTGAACAAAACGTGAGATTTAAACTGTATAACGTCATTTTCATTTCTGTTTACAGAGCTATTATTGTGGTTGTTTTATTGTTTGGTTTTGTGTGTGTGTGTGTGTGTGTGTGTGTGTGTGTGTGTGTGTGTCTGTGTTGTGTGTATTTGCTTTTCAACTAGTTCTCAGTAGCCATGCAATGCAGATAGACAACACTGACAAATGTAGAAGTACATACTCCATACTTTTATGTCTTGAATTTTAAGCTAAGTATGACTACTTACACCCAGACTTCCTCTTCAAAACAGTTAAAATAAATAAATCAACATTTAAAGCACAAAATGGCAAAGTTAATTCCAGATAAACTATGAGGGTCTATATATCTAGAAAAACACACTGAAACTAATGTTTAAATGTCTATTGTTAATAGAACAACTAGCAATAACAAGCCAAATGTAAATAAAATGCAAACACTGACAACATGCTAAGTCCCCCCTACCAGACCCCACAACACTGAAATAAAACGTCTGTAAGTACATACAGGTAGCTACACTTGTGGTGTATAATATGACCATAACCAAACTAATTTGTGTTGTTTTAAAAAGATACTGCCTTGTTATAATTTTTACAATAAATAATAAATCTTAAACTTCTTAATTTCTTGATTCTAAACATTTGCATATAAATGGTTATTTTGTATCAAAATATTTTCAATAAAAACAAATAATGGTCCAAGTTTGGTACCAAAACAAACTCACAAAGCTTACTGAACTTACTTATAATCTGTCCCTCATCTCAAATACAACAAAACATTAAGTGACTTGGGTCTAATAGGCACATGTGGAAAACTCCACCTAACAATACCAATCTATTCTTCTTAATGCACCTGGAACAGTCTCCAACATAGACCATATATTTAGAATTTAGACCACAGAACATCTTGAATTACAAAATATCTTGTGATCACATGGGGTGATATTTTATTATAGCTACAGTGATGGACAATGGTGTGAAATTACTTGACATCAGTTATGTAAATTGAGGTTATGAGACTAGTAAATGTGGTATTAGTCTATTCAAGTCATTAATGTACTAAAACCTCCTAAGTACTTGGATTACAAGTGAGGCCCATTATTTCTAGCATGTCTAGTTAATGTGATCATTGATAAGAACAGGGTACACAAAAGGTGAATAATTATCAGAGGATAAATTTCATATCAGTCTAGTCTATTAGCAATAGCTGGTTAAAGAGCAAATTTACAAAAGCTTATTTAACTTCTAATCTCTTCTGAGATTCCTGAATAGACTATATTATGACCACTTGCACTGTTTCTTTAATCCTATTCTAAACAATTCATCTCAAGAAGTTTCATACTCTCGGGTCAAGTATAAATTGTTCCCTCTGCTTCATAAATTTAAAGGCTACGCTGCTTAGCTGATTCGTGTTTATAACTATTGTAAACTATATAAAAATATTACATGGACTGTTGATCTTAGAGGCCATCAATCATCATTTCATAATAATTTCTGACCTGAATTCTACCCTCTCTGCTGTTGAGATGGGCATCAGGACTTTTTCCCATGTGCAAATATAATATCTGTTTCTAGATTGTTATTTTCAAATTATTTGTACCTTTGACTATTGTTTTATCTAGCGTAATATTGGATCATGGTTTTTTATTTGTTTTTTGTTTGGTTGGTTGGTTTGAGTGCACTCTGCCAAAACTTGACTTTTAATTAAAGAGATGGATTTTACAGTTAAAAGAATTAATATTAAGGACAGGCTTTCTGGGCATTTTGCTATGTGATTTTTGTTCCTCATTCCCTACATCTCTAGCTTCTTTTGTCTGTGTGGCATTTGGATTTCTTTCTTGTCCTTCTCTGTTTCTTAATAAGTACATTGGGCATTACAATTAACATTTTATACTTAGGAAAAGTTACTTTGATTCAATTAACAGCTTAGCTCTAACAGAATAAAACTGTCTTGTACCTACACATCCGTGTCCTTCCCCTTTAAGTGGTTTTGTCATATGTGAGTTATAAAAAGAGGAAGTTAACATTTTCAGGTAGTGGTTGGAGAGAACAGGAGCTGCCTACACATTCCTAAGAACCTACACCCATGGTTACATCTCCTAAACAAGACTTGGTTTACACACAGCTTTCCTTACTTTCCCTCATATGACCACAAATTATTTAAAATCTCTGACAATTCTTCCCCTCCCTTCAGCAGCCATAAGACTACACACTCTCACAGTAACTAGATAGCTTTGGCAAGAGCAAAAAAGAAACATTGTCACACTGAACAGTATAGAGGTATTTCTTACAAGAACAAGTTGTTCCTACCATTTAAGTATTTCTTATACTTAAAGTCCAAAAACATATATTAAATATACATTTTAAAATATACAAAAAGTATTATTCAAATATTGTAAAACACTCCCAGATATACACTGGTTATATCACTAACAATATGTTCATGTAAAACTACTTTTAATCCTAAAATTAACAATTAACTTGATGTTACTCAGAATGTCATCAATCTTCACTGTGATTTGATCTTCAAGTATTAATCATGGACCAAGTTAAATTTTCTCTACCTTTCTATTTCTGCCATTGTTTTTTTTTTTTTTTTTTTTTTGATGCCTTTAAAACCTGATTAAGATACTTTGACCTATTTCCCTATACTAATGAATGGACTCTCAAGCTTCTGGTAGGAAACTGAGAAGCAGCTGTGGCTAATGTTTTACTAAAAGCTAATACTACCAGAAATGACTTTTCAGTACTTAGGCACCTCCATCAAATCTTTTAGAAAATAACAGTAGCAATAATATGAGAGATTTAAAGAGAATTAACCAGAGAAATAGGGTATCTTCAGCTACTATACTGATTTAGTAGAACATAATGTAAAATATGTTCAAAGTACTTAACATCCCAAAAACATTCTAATATCCTCCACATGCACAATCAAATCCTAAACAACATGTAGCCAAAGGCCTATGGCAATCTAATATGCATCTCTCTATCTAGAGACAATTTTCTACCACTCTTTTTCTCACATTACAAAAACAGGCAAGTAACAACTGGCTATTTCTTCAATACATTATATATTCCCACACCACCAATCTATAGTCTCACAGTTTATTTCTGCATAAAAAATTTTCAACACGTCTTTCCTCCTCCAAGTATTACTAGAGCCCATTTCTTGAGGCAAAATTTAATTCTGCTTTTCTCTAGACTGTCTCATCAAATCATTTATACTGTTAATATAGCACTCATCACAACATATCATTAACTTTGCATTTCTCTGTCTCATCAGCTAAAATGTTTGAGCTGAAACTAGCAAATACTACAATGCAAATAAAAATAAAACAAAGTATACATACAAAATTATGACACTGATCTACAAACACACATATATACACATTTTTACCTGGTAAAACTTGAATTTGAATCCAAGAATATGACACAGTGTTTGTGGTTCACACATACTCATGTAAGATTCTAATAAAGATATAAAGAAGTCATCATGTTCTGGCCTGCATTCAAACACTTCTAAAATGACATCCAAAACTCTATTGGGATCCAGATTAAAGCATCCTAAAACAGAAGAGTTACATATAAGTTCAAAATTAATTACATCATCTCTGGTAAAGTCATCAACAATGATAATATATGGCAAAATAAAAATATTTTAATAAAAGGAAGAAAACAATTGTGCCTAGGATGGTGTTGCACACACCTTTAATCCCATCACTTGGAAGGAAGAGGCAGATGGATCTCTCTCTGAGTTCAAGGCCAGCCTAGTCTACAGAGCTAGTTCCAGGATAGTCAGGGCTACACAGAGAAAACATTTATTAGTATTATTATTAGCATTATCATCATCATTTATTTTGTTGTTGTGGTGGTGGTGGTGGTGGTGGTGGTGGTGGTGGAGGTGGTGGTGGTGGTGGTGGTGGTACTGCTACTATAAGAAAAGGTTTAGGGGACAGAAAAAGCCAACTGGTGTTTCTTTCAAAGAGATTTTCTAAAAAACTGATATAGTAACAATATAAATCTGGAGTGAATAAATTTTATATTCAGATTATACCAAGCACTTTCAAAATAATGTAGTCAAAGGAGTTGAATGTCCTCAAATCTTTCAAAGAATTGTTTGACTTGACATTTAATTTTCTTTTTAGTATTTCTCTGGTCACATTACAAGCAACTAAAAGAACCGATATGATTGGAAGAGAAATGACTCTCATCCTAGTTTTCCATACCAAATATTCAAGCTTAGATGCCAACGAATGAAACTGTGGTAAGACATCAGACTAAAACCAGCTTCTGGATGACCCAGGTAAAGAGATGAGACAGTGTAAAAAGAATACACTGCTACAAAGCAAAAAAGTAGAAAAGCTTTGGAAATTCAATGGCTCTCACTAGACAGGCACAAACTGTCAAGGAAAAAACAGGTAACACATTGAAAGGAAGCCAAGTCAAACACACACAGATACAGCTACATGGTTCCCTAGTAAGGTTAGGGAAAACAGAAGCCCCATTCAAAGGGTAAGATAGGTCACCCTGCTCAAAAGAGACTGGCAGGCCTACTTTGCGACAAGCCTACAGGCTTCAAAAGCCTCAAATCCAGATGCAGATTTTGAAGAAAGTGATTCCTCCACAGCAATAGACAGAAGTCTCATTTTGACAGTTTGTGACTCAGAGTACAGTAACCCAGTATCATCTTCAGAATTTATCTTTTGCTTAAAACTGGGCTATACTGGGTGCCTGAAAACAGGGGACCACAAGTATGGGAATGCAAACTCTAGGTGCCACAGAACTAGAGCAATAAACAACCAAGGCAGGTGTCACTGTTTGGTTGCTTCCTTTTGTTCTGTTTTCCCTAACAGAAATATGTCAGTTAAACTACACCATAGATCAAGTGGAGGTAACAGATACCTGCAGAATATTCTATCAGACATATATATAATACACATTCTTATAAGTGATCAATGAAGCCTACTAGAAATACAGCATAAAACAAGTCTTCATACACACAAAGGAACTGATCATACACACAAAGAAACTATCAGATCATAGTGGAACAAAACAAGCACCTGATAGCAAAAAAAATTATACAAATCATAAATACTTGGAAAATGAACAATATACTTGGATAACTAAAATGTGTCACTGAAGAAATCAGAAAGAAAAATTAAATTCGATAAAAAAATCAACCCAAAAAGTAAAAGCACAACTTATCAGAAGCTATGAGATATAGCTCAGGAAGTTTTAAGAGAAAAGATTATAACTATGAATATTTAAATTTTTTTAAAATCAATGAGCTTTCAAATAAATACCCTTATGGTACTGTGGAGAGCTTCTGGGACTGCTTGACAGGAATCTGACATTGGCCAAGAACACAGAAATAGGCTTTAGGCAGGAATCAGACTTTGGCCTATGACAAGGAAGTAAGTTCAGACAGGAATCTAATTTTAGGCTAAAACAGAGAAGTAAGTTCAGTCAACAAAAAAGTAGGCTTCAGGCATGAATATTACTTTGGGCTAGGACAGGTAAGTAGGCTCAGATATTTTCGTCAGTTAGAAATAGTAATCATGGGACTTTTGTTTATTGCCTTGTTTGTTCCTTGACTGTTTGTATCTATTGTGTTGCTGGTTCCTCAACCTAGAACTGACCTTAATACTTGCATGTAATTAAAATGGTTTAAAAGGAAATTGGGAAAAAATAAAGCCATCTCAGCCTTCAGCCTAAGAACTGGCTGAGGTCATGCTACAATATTGTCTAATCATGTTTTTTCTTTTAATCCTCCTGCACTTGAGAACCTGTTGACTGACTGAGCTGGCTTGGTCATGATACACTCCCAATGTCATAGGAAAAAAAAAAAAAAAACAAGAACAAGACAACCACCAAAACAGTCGGTGGTAAAAAAAAAAAATGTTAAAGATGGAGGCAGAAATTAATCAAATTGAGACTAATGAATACAAATTCAACAAAACAAGAAAAATAGTAAATAGTGTTTTAAAATGATGATGATTAACACACTAATGAAACAAACCAAGGAAAGAAAAGACCCAGATCAGTAAAATAGAAAAGGGGAATTTTACAACAGATTCCAATAAAATTCAGATGAGCATTAAGGAATACTCTCATAAATTATATTTAACACTGGAAAATCTAAAAGAAAAATTCCAAAACACATAAGATATAAGATACATCAAAATTAAATCAAGAAGATATAAACAATTTAAATAGATTAACAGCAATGAGCTTGAAACAAAAAGCACCTCCCCCCCAAAAAAAAAAGAAAAGCCCACAACTGAAAAGGATGACTCCCAAATGTTACCAATCATTTAAGGAAATGCTAATTTTGAAACTGTTCCACAAAACCAAAAGGCAAGAAAAGATAGCAAACTCGTATCATATATCAACATGGAGAAGAGTGTAGACCCACATCTCTCTCCTCCTCTGCAAAAATAATTCCAATGGGTCAATAACCTTAATGTAAGACCTGAAACTTGAAACACTAGAGGAAAATACTTCATGATTTAGGCATAAACAAGGACTTTCTGTCTAGAAAATTGTCCATTTCATCCAGATTTTCCAGTTTTGTTGAGCTTTTGTAGTAGGATCTGATGATTATTTTAATTTCCTCGGTTTCTGTTGTTATGTCTCCCTTTTCATTTCTGATTTTGTTAATTTGGATACTGTCTCTGTGCCCTCTGGTTAGTCTGGCTAAGGGTTTATCTATCTTGCTGATTTTCTCAAAGAACCAGCTCTGAATACCCAAGATGCAATTCACAGACCACATGAAGCTCAAGAAGAAGGAAGATCAAAGTGTGGATGCTTCAGTTCTTCTTAGAAGAAGTAACAAAATACTAATGGGACAAAAAAATATGGAGACAAAGTATGGAGCAGAGACTGAAGGAGGGGCTGTCCAGAGACTGCCCTAGCTGGGGATCCATCCCATACACAGTCACCCAACACAGACACTTGCAGATGCCAAGAAGTGTTTGTTGACAGGAGCCTGATATAGCTGTTTCCTGAGAGGCTCTGCCAGAGCCTGGCAAATATAGAGGCTGATGCTTACAGCCAACAATCGGACTGAGCACAGGGTCCCCAATGGAGGAGTTACTGAGAGGACTGAAGGAGCTGAAGGGGTTTGCAACCCCATAGGAAGAACGACAATATCAACCAACCAGACCCTACCCCCCCAGAGCTCCCAGGGACTAAACCACCAACCAAAGAGTACACATGGAGGGACCCATGGCTCCAGCTGCATATGTAGCACAGGATGGCCTTGTTGGGCATCAATGGGAAGAGAGGCCCTTGGTCCTGTGAAGACTGGATGCCCCAGTCTGGGGGAATGCCAGAGCAAGGAGGTGGGAATAGGTGGGTGAGTGAAGACCCTCTTAATGAGAAACTGTCTAGCATAAGTTGGCCTGTGGATATGATGGTAGAAATTTTCTTAATTTGGTTAAATGAGTTTGGACAACTTACTCTAAACATGGCCTACACCATTTCATAGGCTTGGCTATGGAAGAAATGAATAGGTGGGAGCAGGTTGAGCATTAGTATGTACTAAATCACTGCTCTTTATTCTTGACTGTGGATGTACTGTGACTAGCTGCTTCATGTTCCTGCGCTTTTGATTTCATCACAATGATCAGCCATTCACCTGGAACTGTAGCCCAAATAAACCAT
Organism: Grammomys surdaster; assembly: GCF_004785775.1. Classification (NCBI taxonomy): domain Eukaryota; kingdom Metazoa; phylum Chordata; class Mammalia; order Rodentia; family Muridae; genus Grammomys; species Grammomys surdaster. Next base: position 6,805,316 of record NW_021604562.1, on the reverse strand, counting down.
TCACTTAAAAAAAAAAAAAAAAAGGACTTTCTGTAAAGAACTCCAATAGCACAGGAAATGATCCCTAGAATTGACAGATGGAATTACATTAAATTTAAAAGACTCTGCACATCAAATTAAATAATTGCCATAGTGAAAAGACAGTCTACAGAATAGGGAGCGGGAGTAGGAAACTATGCCAACTACATATCAAATGAGAGATTAGTAAAGTAGAATATATAAGAACTACAACAATTAAAAGACTCCAAAAGAAAAATCAAGAAGTTGAAGCTAGAGAATCAAGGTTTCAGGCAAGGCATGCAAGACCCTGTCTAAAAAACAAAACAGAAGCAAAAATGAAAGAAGAAAAGGTGTTGAACACTGACTTAGATGAAAACTATTTCAATAATTTTTATTGTGTATATTTAAGGTATTGAAAATAATGTTTTTTAGGAAAGGCAGGTATATGTTATTAGTTTAGAAAAATGAGTCCACTTCTATTTTCTCCTTGATTTTTAAAATATCCATTATATCTTCCACCTTGACGTAAAATTCCGTTGAAAGGGCCTATGTATTAGTAGTTTACTAATCATTTTTCATCCATACTTAGTAAGTTGTTCAGATTTACTGTTACACTTTAGACAGCAATCATCACCACACAATCCTAGCAGCTCTGCTTCTGTGCTTGCTTACATAGTAATAAACAACACAGGCTAAATAGTTACATGTACTTTCATCTGCCAGAATCTTAAAGGATTTCTCCAGATCAATGATCTGAACACAACTGTATCCAGAATACATACCTTCCAAATTAGGTATCAGTTTCTCACAATGGCTAATGAACATCAGAGCTAAGATAGTTTTGTATGAAATATTACCTATCTAGATTGCACATTGAGAGAGAACAGTGGAAATGAACATGGAGAAACCTATCCAAAGATGGTCATAAAAAAACAAAAAAAAAACAGGATGCTATAAAGCTGAAACATTTTGGTCATATGAAACAAGACCTAAATGGAGTTGCATTGAGAGTGCACACAATTAATTTGAATGCTGAAAAAAATATTAAATGAAATTAAATTCTTAACCTCAATTTCTACATGAAAAGTTCCTTTCTCGAGCAACCAGAGGGAACAAAAGGTTATATAGCCAGAAAGAAACACTGAGTCAGGGAGTTAAGCTTTTTAAATTTCTCCACGTCAGAAAAAAAGAGGCTAAAAATTACCACAGACACTAGAAATGGGCAGACTATTCATTAACTTTCTATTTAGTTATTTTGCACCAACCAAACCCTAAGAATTGGGTTCTAAACAAAGCAAACAAAAAGCATTGTACTCACAGAGCTGATGGTAGAGACAGAACACTCTGTCTAAGATTGTTCGGAGACCACCTTAAGGATGCCAAAAATCAACAGATGCTAAAGTCTCTTATATAAAATGGGACAAGATGTGCATATAATTGATGTATATGATCTTATATACTTCATATCACAAAAAAGATTAGTTATAATAACTAATATAACATAAATACTTGTAACAGATTCTTCTATGATTATGTTCAACCTTGTAGAAACAGAAAATCGAATTATATTTGATATAGCATTAAGTGTTAACAAGAAAAATAACCCAAGAAAAAAAAGATGCTGAGTCCATCTGGTCTACCACACTTTACAGGATGCTAGATAGGTTAGAATAAGTGCAGACTAAGAAATCAAATTGTTTTAATTATAGATTATCCATGTGGATCATGAGCCTGAAGTGAAGATGCCATCACATTGGTCTACAGAAAGAATAACCTCTTTTCTAGGAGAGCAAAGTTGAAGAAGAGAGGGGAGTATACAATTTCCAGTTACATAAAAGCGTACCTTTAAGAAAAATCTTTGAAAAGCTCCCAAACTAACAAAGGCATAAAAAAGGTAAGAACCCAGAAAGGAATTAAAAAAAAAAACCAGGAAAAGGAGACATGCACATAAAAGGAGATAAAGTGAAAGCAAATGCTGGGAGGGTTTCCATAATATGAGATCTTAAGAGCAAGGAAACACTATCTTAAGTAAGTACATGACAGTACAAGGAAGAAAAAATAGTATAGTATGGCAGTACTGACAAGCTTCACAAGCTAAGATAAAAGAGGGTAAAATCTGCAAGAATGCAGAGCCTATTCTTGAAAGAAAAGAATCTGTATTAGAGGAGTTTTAAAAACAGGTCACTGACATAGTCAAGGCCATAGAAGTCAGCAAGACTCCTTCAGGACTAGAGGCTCACTCATCTGATGTTCAATCACCACAGGACAGAAGTACAAAAGAAACTAGATCAGCTACCAGAACCTGACTTCAAAGAAAAAGGTAAATTTAAACTGAACGTAGCCTTAGCTTGTACACTTGGAGCTATCAAAAGCAAAGCCAAAGAATAAGGAAGTCTGAAATAAATGCAGCTTTAAGTTAGGACTAAGGAATATAAGTTTGGCTGAATCCTTATTCCCTTCTCCTAATGCTTTGTGTAGGCATTCAAATAACGTAACCAGGAAGTGGATATCATTTGAGATATAAATGAATGGAATGATTTAAAAAAAAAAAAGCTAAGGGTAAATGGCAGGTACATTGTAACCAATAAGGCAGGAAATAATATTCTTCCTGGAGATTTTATAAAACTCCAAAATATTCCCTCAGTAGAACACTACCTACTAAATAATACCAGGAATTCTTGCCAATCTTAGAAAACCAGGCTTGCCCTATTCATTCCTCCTTATCTCTAAGTATCAGCTACTCTCTTCAAATGCTCAAGACAAAAGAAATGTGATAGAAATATTACTTTAAAACTAGAAAGAACATTTTTTTCTGCTATATTTTTGCAACATCTGCTACTTTCATAAATAAAGATAAAATGTGTTATCAAAGTCATGTAAATCAAGTTCAAAAAGACTATATATCAGGTTTCAAGAGTTCTCCAAACACTTATTCAAGTTTTCTTATTTCTACCCTCTTTCTTTTGGTCCCTAGGCCTTAAATAGACTAATTAACTTTGTGAAACAACAGATAAATAATTTGGTAGCAAAACCTATTCAGATACATTATCATAAGTTAGCTATGGAGGACCACGAGACTCAAGATGAGGTTGTTACTCTATCCAGGGTGCTCCCAAAACATATCTCCACCCAACCTAAAAAAGGGGACTTTTGTCCCTAGACCAAGCAGAGAGGCGCCACCCAGAACCCCCTCTGACTGGCGATCTGAATTCTTGCCTTCAATTACTGGAGGTCAGGCCTCTATCCCCGCCTTCGCAAGATTAGAATTGCCACAGCCCTTCTATACTTAGAGAAGGGAGGAGATGTCAGGGACATCTCTGCTTACACACTGAAGGCCTAAAATCAGCCATAGGCCTAAAATCAGCAATAGGCCTGTCATACATGTATACTAACACCAAGTCTTGGGTCTTTGTGGAAAAACATTGAAACAGATGGCTATAAGCTATTATAAACAGGCAGCTTTCGTGGAAATGTACCAGCCTGAGAAGTCATAGACCTTGTAAATAGGTAGCCTTGGTGGATAATACCAACTTAGATAAGGACAATTGAATCATAGACAGAGTCATAGTGGCCTGTCCCCTGAACCCTGTTCTGAAAGATATCTGTATTCCCCCTGAACACCCACACTCCAGTGTCATCCCCTTCCCCATGTCCTGCCTTTTTGTGTTTATAACCTCTGTGTGAATAAGTAAAAATTATGATTTGATTTAAAAAAATAAATAAAAATATATTTTAAAAAATGTCTGCAATATAGTTAAAATTTACAGACAGAAGTGTTAGAGAGAACATTAGAATATACATACAGGTAATGATTAAAAAATCATTTTTCATAAAGATCATGATAAATTTTATAAATACTTATAAAATACTGAAATTAAAAGTTATATAATCCCAAGTGTAGAGTTCTTTATTTTGTTTCCTGTTGTCCACAAACTCACTATACAGCTGAGGGTGATTCATTTTTTCCTTACGGATATCTTCTAAACGTTAAAAATAAACCTTATCTTAATAACACATACTATATAGACACAGGTATGGCTTACCTATTAAAGATTTGATGTTTTCTAATATTAAATCACTAGTAATATTTCCAGATAAATCTTGCCCCAGTTCAGCAATCAGCTTGGCATAACCTTCGTTTTCTTCTCTTAATAAATTGAATTTTTGCTGCTTATAACTGAAATCAGAAATATCATTAAAAGGATAAAATTAATTTCAATTTTCAAGCTTGCACAATGTAGTGTATACTCTCACTGAATATCACTAACTTAAAACAATCATGAGAATGGCTGTTTTAACCTTTTATATATCTTTTAGTATAAAAAGCATTATTAGTTAACAAGAGAACACACTAACATACCAATATTTCCACCATTATGAATATGCTCTGAATATAGCTATGGTTATAAAATACTTAATGCTAATAACCAGAGAGTTTAATATAGGTCTGGAGATGTAGTTCAGTAGTTTAAAAGCACTTGCTCTTCTTCCAGAGGACTCAAGTTCGGTTCCCAGCATTTATATACTTCCCTGTAATTCCAGCTCCAGGGAGAATCCAACACCTCTGATCTCTGAAGGCATCTTCACACCACCACCACCACACACACACACACACACACACACACACACACTCATGTGCACATGATCACACAAACACATTTAAAATAAGTCTTCTTAAAAAGAATCTCAAACTCAAATATGGACAAAGTTAACACAAAGATAGCTCACTGAAAACTCAATAATTTAAGTGTTCTATAAAAAAGCTAACCACAAACAAAAAATAGCCTTTAAAGAGTCTTTAGAAACTGCTACTATTCAAAAACAGAAATCAACATTCAGCTTCTTGATCTATAGCATAAGCTACATATACTTACAAGAGTTTTGTCTTGATTTTAACTGACTTTTGGTTGAACTGCTGTGACTGTTTGATAAGCCCTAAGGATTCCAATGTTTCTGGATCCAATCGTTCCTTCAGAACTGTGTCTGAAACTAAATACTGCATTAAAAAATATTAAAGACCATTTATTCTTTAGCATTTCAACTATGTACACACAATCTTAAATATATTCAAAATAATTTTCCAATGTAAGAATACAAAATCATGTCTCTTTATAAGTCTAGAATTTCAATTCAACAAAATGACTCTCCAAATTCTGAAAAATACATTATATAGGTCTTTCAAAAATTACTTTACAATTACGTGTTAGCAAACACAGCTTATAGAATAAAACTACAGATTAAATTTTATTACATTGACCCTGTCTTAACTCAATTTTCACTTAATATAGTACTTCAGCACTCTACATTTTATACAGTAAGCCAAACTGTAACAAAGGCGAGGACAGTCTTGTCTTCTACTTCCTAGTAATAGTATTTTTCCTAGGCTCTAGTTTTATAAACATGAAGTGGCTTACTAGACAATTGTGACTTCTATTTTTGTGGGGAAGGGTTGTTGCTATTTGTTTAAAGACAGTGTCTCATGTATCCCAGGCTGTCTTTGAACTCATTGTAGTTAAGGATGATCTTGAACTTCTGATCCTGTCTCCATCTCCCAAGTGCTGAGACTACAAACAAGTGTCACCATGCCCGGTTTATAGGGTACTAGAGATAGTATCCAGGATTTTGTATATGCTAGGCAAGCACTTTATCAACTAAATCACATCCACAGCACAATTTGTAATTATTTTTTTAAACTACCTCCATCATTTTATCCCTAATAAAGCTAACAAAAAAAATCAGTTTAAGAACAACCTACAATAAATTCTACTTACTTCATCATTGCTTAAAATTTCTAAGTTAGGAACTGAGGGTTTTTATAGGTATAGATTAAGTAATTTAGATTATGATTATTTCACAGAAATTGCATAATTTCACAAAACATTACATTTCAAGATCTAAATCTCACCTTATCATGAAGTCAACTGAATGTTAGTATCTTCCTTCATTCAAAATTATCAACTATGATTATACTTATTCAATGAAAAATTGAGAAGGGGAAAATATATTTAAAAACTTACCAAACATGCTAATACCAATTGTGTAAAATAGTCTCTCTTGCTTTTTTCTTCTAAACAATTTGTCTCAATATCTATAATGGGAAGAAAAGAGATACAAATTTCATTTTTCTATACTCTCTCCTAGTAAAAGATGCATCTTCTTTAAAACTTAGTTTAAAATGTCTTTTGTATCGGGTATGGTACTACACAGCTGTAAGTAAACTCAGCACTCAGGAGCAGGGGGCATAAGGCTCACAGGCTAAAGGCCAACCTAGTCTACAGTATGAGCTCCAGGTCAGACCAGGTACACAACAATACCTAATCTCAAAAATAAATATAATTGATTAAAAATAAAATAACTTTTGGAATTCGGAAAAACTATAAACTGTAATAATTTATCTTTCATATACTTCATAAAAACCTTTAATTTTTCTTAATACTGATGACTAACCCTGTAACCTATAACATGCATCCAGAAATAAGTTTGTATCACAGGAAACACTGAAAACAAAATTGCAGAAATAAAAATAATACTTTCAAAAAGAAAAAATTTTAACAAAGTTTAAATGGCCACTTGTCAGAGGTGCCAAAATAGAGTCTCATCCCATAATGGCCAAGTTGAACTGTGAAACAACAAAAATCTCTTCTACATTAGTTGGGCTTGGTAGTACACAATTGTAATCACAGCCCTCAGAAGGCTGAAGCAGAAGGATCATGAGTTCAAGACCAGCCTGGACTAAATAGTAACTTAACAACAACAGCAAAATGGCCCATTTTTGTTGGTGGTTGGTTGGTTTTGTCTCCCAAGCCCTTTGTGAGTGGGTATATATGTGCACTGTGCATACTCAGGAGTGTGGTATTAACATTGGCGTGTATGGAGGCCAGAGGATGATGTTGAGTGTCTTCCTCAATTGTTCTCCACTGTATTGAGGCAGAGTCTCTCTCACTGAACTCAAAGTTTGCTAACTGGCTAATATAACTAGCCAACTTGCCAAAGATATCCTGTCTATGCCTCTCATGCACTAGAGTAACAGGCAAGCCACCATACTGGTCCCTTCCCCGCTTTTAAGCCAGAGTCTCACTACATGATACAGATGACCTCAAACTCAAACATGTGTGCACCACAGCCCTTACCCTGCTTTCTTGTGGGTACTGGGGATCTAAACTCTAATTTTCATGCTTTAGCAAAAGCTTTATCCACTAAGCCAGCTTCTCAGTCTGGGGGGGTGGGGGTTGTTGTTGTTGTTTATAACAAAAAGGTCTCATTATGTAGCACAGGCTTGTCTTCAACTTGCTCTGAACTCCAGGCTGACCTTCAAATCATATCAATTCTCTTTTCTCAGTTTCCCAGGGGCTTGCACAAAAAAATGTTTCCTAACTTTAAAAGTCACTTAAAAATGAAGCTGAAAGTCTAATGCCACCAAGTCTATGAAAAGTCAGTATTAAAAGGTGTATTTAAAATTCTATTTTGACTAGTCACTAAATAAAAATACTCAATGTTGGTATTTTATTCCTACTGAAATATATGAAAACTAAGACTTCTTTTAGAAAATTGTTCAGAAAACTTATCCAAGCTTAAATCTGAGGTGTGGAAAAAATAAAAGCAAATAATGCAAAATGCCAAACATCAAAATTTTCAAATAAGATTAGCAGAATTACACAAAGGTTGATTTCAGATTGTTGCATTGCTTTAACTGAGTTTTTTTCCTATTTGAGACAGAGTCTCTTGCAGCCAAATCACTAAATAACCAAGATGACCTTAAATTTCTGATCCTCTTGCTGCTACCTCCCAAGTGCTTAGAATTACGTATTTTTAAAGTCAACTGGTAATTTAGACTACAATAAATGTCATCAGTCCTACTGAAGTAATAACTAGTACCTCTAAGTAGATCTTACAAAATATCATAACCTTACCATAGTTTTTTTACTTTAATTTACATTTTACTGTCAACATGAAGAATCAAAGAGATTGAAAGAATCAAAGATTTATCATCAAACACAACTCTTAGCATCAAAAGTTTTCCTGGCCCTTCACTATTCCTTCTTGACAACTGCCATTTGCCCATATCTTAGCTACTGAAGCACAAAGTTAGCACTAGTACATTAAGAAAATTTTAGGGGCTATGGCTGTGGCTTAGTGATACAAGCACTTGCTTAGAATCTGTGAGATCATGGGTTCTATACACTATAGCACAGAAGAAAAAATAAAACGGAAAATTTAGGGTATGATTTATGCAACGTTAACTTACAATACTAACTCAACTGTTTTTTTCCTGACATGGGGTTTCATAATGCATCCCTGGCAAGTCTGGAACTTCCATGTAGACCAGGCTGATGACCACAAGCTCACAGAGATCCACCTACCTCTGCCTCCAGAGTGCTGGGACTGTTAGAAGCATATACCCCCATGCCCAGTTAATCTCTACTTTTTAGTGGTGTTTTCTCCAAGACTTAATTGATCTCATTAATTTTTTCCAAGGGTTCCCAGTTATCACTGAGTCTTAAAGATGTTAAGATGACATACATCACTAAAGTCCTTAAGTTCAGGCACGTGATGCCTAAGTCCTCTTAGCTACCTGACCTGATTATGGTACTGTTCTCTCAGCTTGTGATTATGGTAATAATACTGAACAGGACCTCAGTAAATCTGTTAGTTAACCTGTCTCAACACTCAGTTTAGTAGTTTTATCCCAATTATACTTTCTCTATTTTTATTATTGCTTTTCTTCTAACTCAAAACACCATTCAAATTAACATTTCATCATACCTTACTCCTGTATCCTTAGTTAGCACTTAGTACATTCTTTTTAATTTTCCCTATGATTTTCTAAAAAGCCTTCGGCTTCCTTCTATTTCTGTCTCCTATATCACCAACCAATTGGCCCACCTCCTAGGTCTCATCAGTGCATCATGTTACTTCAGAATCAGCCTCTCAAGTTACTCAGGCTCCCTAACCCTCATGTCATTAGTCTTTTTAAAAGGTGTCTTAACCTGAAAAGTATAGGAATATATTGTCTTATTACTCTTAACACATTAAAAAGACAACATGATATAGTAAAAAGATCACGGGCTCTGGAGACAAAGAGACTGAAGTTCAAAGGCTGCCTTACTAGCTGCATTGCCTTGAAAAAAAAATCTTGCTAAAGCTCATTTTGCCAATCTGTATACCTACCATACAGTTGTTATAAAGATTAAGATGAAAAGCTTTAACATGATGCCAAAAATATGAAAGGTGCTCTAAAAACAGCACCTATGCCATAATATTAGTATCATCATCATTACGCATAATTCTCATTCTTTTTAAAGATTAATTTCTGTGCATGACTTTTAACTGCATATATGTATATGTACCACATTCACGCATGGTACCTATGGAGGTAGACTCCTCTTCAATTGGACCTAAGGATGATGAGGAGCTGCCATGTGGGTGCTGGGAACTAAATCTCTGTTCTCTGAAAGAGCAACAAGTGCTATTAACCACTGAGCCATCTTCCCAGCCAGCTAGAACACAATCCTTTTTTGTTGTTTAGGAGTTAATTATTTATCATGTATACAGAGCTCTGTCTGCATGTATGCCTGCACATCAGAAGAGAGCATCAAATCTCATTAGAGATGATTGTGAGCCACCATCTGGTTGCTGGGAACTGAACTTAGGACCTCTGGAAGTACAGCCTGTACTCTTTTAAGCTCTGGACTATCTCTAGCACCCTAGATCACACTCTTAATCCTAATTTCTCTCCTTGTTCTGGAGTCACCCTTGTATAATTTTTTTCCTGCCAAGGATGAGTGTGCATCAGAGGGAAGATGAAGCATAGTCTTATCCAAGTATGGGATTCTAATCATGTCTGTAAAAATGGGTTGGATAGTATGAAATAAATTTCCCCCAAAGTAATCAAATATCATCATCATAAATTCATGCTACAGTAAAATGCAATGACCTATAGAAATAATTCATGTCTAAAAAATGGACAGCTATATTTCAACAAAATAAGTCAATTTAAGAAAAACTACTGAACAGAGTAAAAAGGCTACTAACTGATAACTGCTAAAGAAAGACAACACTAGTAAACAACACCATCTTTCAAAAATAGCTCCTATAAACTAGTTTCCTGTATATAAAATTTGTGGAAAAAACCAATTGTTTTTACATTGGAATTTGTTTTGTGTTAAATATATTTGTTAGTAACATTTTCAAATATTAAGTATCTTTTGTCATTTTGTGTAAACCAATCAATTAAATACCATGAAGCTGTACTTTATCATTCAAACGAGGACAGTTCAGTGTAAAAGATGACACTATTAATGACTTTGCCAGGAGGGGAAAAACTAGGACACATGGCCAACTCATGAGTGGTTTGTCTTTCACATTTATCACTCATATATTTTAAGCTATTCCCAAAATTCCCACTCTTCTGAAACCGAAACATTCTCAAAACTATATATAAGAATTCATATTAGCTAAGACCAAACTCTAGATATTCAGTGAGCCATTTAAGTAACTCACCTAATCCTAGGAATTAAGAGTAATAAACTAAAGTAACTCCAACATGACAAACCCTCAGAGGATAGTCTTGTTTTAAAGGTAATAAATGTCTAGCAATGTTATCTGTTAGGACTCAAAGTTATAGAAAGCAAAAAAACTGACGGGGAAGTTATTTAATCAATAGCTAAAATTAGACAAATAATTTTGTAAAACCTATTATTTGTAAATCCATGTTTTCCTCAGAAACACTACCTTTAATTAGAAATCAAAAAGGTATTCTTTTTTTGAGAAAAAAAAAAAGTCTTATATGAATTCTTAACCTGGATAAATACAACACAAATTTCTTATCCTCAAAACAAAAGTACTTTTAATGACTAATACTCATTTTAAAATTAAGAATCAAAAGGGAACAACAGCTAAGAACGTTTGAGATTCAGAGAAATCTCATTGAATGACATGATATAGTTACTAAAATTGCAGAAATGCAGACAAATGTCAGAAAACTTGACTTTACTTCCAATTAGCCCACTTAGCTCAAACTTATATAAATATACATTATCAAACACTCAAAATATTATACTGTAAAGTTAATTTATAAAATTTATAGATTGATGACACTTTATTTACAAAACTATATTCTGTATAAAGTTAAAAATGATTAAAGATTTGCAGAAATATTTGCACATTGAAAGAAAGCATTTAACATGAACTTATCACAAAGTTGTTACATGCAAAATAAACATTTCCTACCTACCTAATATGCAGAACACGTCAGCAAGAATAGAAGGCATATCCTCACGGAATTCCTACAATAAAAAGAAATTTACAATCAGTTCCAGACTAGCACAGAAAAAGTGTTATTATTTCAAAATAATTCTCATCAATCACCTAGAAGTCATCTAAACTCCAACATTAGAATTCTCCAAGGTAAGTTTCATAAATATAAGAACATCAGTTAGAAAAAAGTACTTGTGCTGGATGTAGTGGTACAGGCCTTTAATCCTGGGATTAAAGGCAGAGGAAGGCAGGCTTCTGTGATTTCAAAGGCAGTATGGTCTGGAAACACCTGGCTAGCCAGGGCTACATATACACAGTAAGACCCTGTCTCAAAAAAAAATCATAGTATCAGAAGACCAGAAATCTAAAATTATATCAATTAAAAGCAATTATTCCATAATTCAAGATTCTGTAAAGATAAAATAATTATCAATTTTTCTTTTTACTTTCTTTATTCACTTTGTTTATAGCTTTTGGGAGGAAAAGCTGACCCAAAATCTTGTTTCTGAATGAAAGCACCAGCATTATTCTACATTTGCCTCTTGACTTGCTACTTCCATGATCAATTTTAGAGCCATTTCCCATTAGTAAGGATCACAGTTCAGTTACTGTAATTAGTAGTTTTCTGGCACTATAGCAACCCTAAAATTCATCTATTTTCGAGAGTGTAAGAAAGAAATTCTAAAGAAAAAGGCTGGCAGCTGCTAGGAGTCATATAAATTCATTTGTGTGGTTAAGATACAGGACAAATATATATTAGTATGAAAAAGCCATGACAAAGGCAATGCAGTATAGACGCATATACATATAAAGAGGTATTCAAAATAAAGGACACACTAACTTCTAAAAACACAGTATACATAACATTTATTTAGACTATTTTCATAAATGGGAAAATAATTATAGTCAATTGTGCATACAGACTAAAATTATACGAACTCTCAATTTACAGAATGAAATTCTCTTAGTTGTTCAAGGGCTATGAAACAAATACTCAGATTAATGGAGAAAGATGTAAGAGTTTTTCCAAAGAAATATACCACTTCAATATGAACTATCTTAACTGGAGACAGTTTCAGGAAGGAAATGTGTATTAAAATTCGTACTGCTCAAATGTACTTAGGGGTGAGGTAGGGAGTGTCATAACAGCTAAACTTAAAACTTCCATTAAAACTACCCAAGAAGCCGGGTGGTGGTGGCACACGCCTTTAATCCCAGCACTTGGGAGGCAGAGGCCAGCCTGGTCTACAGAGTGAGTTCCAGGACAGCTCGGGCTATAAAGAGAAACCCTGTCTTGAAAAACCAAAAACCAAAAAAACAAACAAACAAACAAACAAAAAACTACCCAAGAAAAGTGAAAACTACCCAACAAAATTCATATGAAGCAAATTCCAAACTCCCACAGAAAAGAACTATAGAAACATATATCGTACAGAAAATTCACAAAAATTCCCAAATACCATCTCAATATTTATTCAAAAAGTTGGACAAATAATTTACACAAATGTAAAGACCAGCCTAACAAGAGAACAGCACACCACTTGAAATTATGAGTTTACAAGTTTACAATAAACACCCTAACAATTAACAGTCCCTCTTCCAGTTCAAATTATCAAACCACCAACAGCATGAGTCATTAGCAATCTACACTGAATCTGCATTTTAAAGTATCTGCTCTGAATCTAACCTAAATCCTCCAATAAATATAAGTAAAATTGAATTAGCCACTTAAGGTTTTAAAAAAATATATAGTTGTTATATTCTAAAGTAGAAAGCAAATACAAACAAATGAGAATCAGAGTTGTGTAACCACAATTTAAAATTTAATTCTTAAAATTTTAATCATAATTATCAAAAAGTAACATTATTTGAAGAAAATACTTTCTTTCTAGAGTCAAAATATTAGTTAAAAGGACTTTGACTTCATTCCAGTACTTCTGTCTTGCTCAACCCAGTTTCTATAACTTTTTCTTCCTTACAACCAGAAGGAAAGACTAAATTATCAATTTCTGTAGAGCAAAAATGACTTACCAATATTACCTTTAAAACAACTATTATTTTGACAAAATACATATTATACATTTCAAAGAGCTTTGTAGCAAAAGTGAAAAGATATGCAACAATTACTGTTTTAAATATATATATACTTACGCTAATGTCATTAAGAACACTAGATGCCTGTTCGTGCTTTAAATTTCCTTTAATGACATGGTATGACAACTCATAGAGAGCTTGTTGAAAATCTGTTGAACATAAAAGACATAGTGTAAGATAGTATCTTTAACAAGAAACCCAAACTCCTGGAAATCTAATCTTTCTTATTTCTCACAATTATTATAAAACATCAGTAATAAAACATATATTTATAATAGTTTACTGTAGGATTTTATCTTTTTACTTCTACAAAAACAACATTAATGGGTTTAGGAAAAGCTAACCATTTGTTCTCCACTGTAATACGACTAGAGGTTAAGCATTCCCTTCTCTTTTTTCCACAGCTACAAATTTCACATATTCACACATTTACTATGTACATCATTTCATATTTTGATTCCTCTTTAATACTTCTTTTTCTTTTCTGAGAGTCCTCGAGCCTAATGTGTGCTAAGCAAGTGCTCTATCAATAAGCTACATTACCAGCCACTTTCAATTTTAGACAATGACTCATTAAGTTGTGAAGGACAATCCTGTCTCAATGTCCCAGGTACTGGATTTACAAACATGTACTAACACACCTGACCCACTAACACATTATAAAGCATTTTCTCAGTGTCTTCAGAAATATTTTAAATGAGTACACTGTACCCCAACAAGATATAAACATAATTAACCATTATGTTTATACCACTAGTCACCTTCACAGATTTGTCGAAATGAATTCAGAGTATACTCTATTCAATCTTGGGGCTACAATGAAACCTAAGGAGTAGAGTTAAGCATGATAGGAAATTTCTTCCAAAATCTAAACTTCTTTTTCTCTTCAACTTATATCATCAGAATTCAAAAAAAAATAAGAAATATGTACAAGTAAAACTATATATGTGCAAACAAAAATTGCTATTTAATGAGAATTGTCAACTACAAGTAATCCATGCTATTGTTACCGCCTCATTTCCTCAACAAAAAGTCTTTTATTGAATGGGGAGTTAGAAGTTGACTGAACATCTTCAAGTCATTTTTTCTTTATTTCTGTATAATTTTTTTTCTCCTTCCGATCATTAAAAGTTGAAAAACAACCGGACAGTGGTGGCGCACACCTTTAATCCCAGCACTTGGGAGGCAGAGGCAGGTGGGTTTCTGAGTTCAAGGCCAGCCTGGTCTACAGAGTGAGTTCCAGGACAGCCAGGGCTACACAGAGAAACCCTGTCTCGAAGAAAAAAAAAAAAGTTGAAAAACAAGGAGTGCTAAAAAACACTAATAGAGGGATACTGACATAAATCAGTTGGTAAAGTTCTTGCCTACTATGCAAGAAGCTCTGTATTCTATTCACACATGACATGAAACTGGGCATCATAGCCTGTGATCCAAGCACTTGGGAGATAGAGGTAGACAGACAGATCTGCAGTCTATTTCAGCACACATACATATCAAGTTCCAGATCAGCATGGGCTACATGACACATTCTCAAAAAAGTAAAACACAAATATAAAATAAAGCCTAGGAACTAGAGAAATATAGACCAACTAGTGGAGTGATTCCCTAGCATTTCTGAGATCCTGAATTCAATACCCAAGATGACAAAATAGAAAAATACTCAAAGGAAACTTATTCTAAAACATACAAATACCAGGTATGGTGGTGTACAACCAGTCCACAGTCCCAGCACACATTCAGAAAGCAGGGACAGGAAGAGCAGGAGTTTAAAGCCATCTCATCTACACAGCAAGTTGCAGGCCAACCTGACTATATGGGATCCTGCCCCATGCCATTTCACTCTCAAAGAAATTAAAATAAAGCCTAGTTATAATCCCCTTTTAGGAAAAAAAAAATCAAAAAAATTTTTCAGGACAAAAAAAAAGAAGTGAAAAAAGAAATTCTTTAAAAAAAATCCTGGGGCTGGAGAGATGGCTCAGCGGTTAAGAGCACTGACTGCTCTTCCAGAGGTCCTGAGTTCAAATCCCAGCAATCACATGGTGGCTCACAACCATCTGTAATGAGATTGGATGCCCTATTCTGGTGTGTCCGAAGACAGCAACAGTGTACACTGTACTCATAAATAAAATAAATAAATAAATCTTTAAAAAAAAGAAAAAAATCCTCTGATATAATTACTAATCACAAAACAGAAACAAAATAAAATCAAAATATACTGTCTATCTTCTTTTAGACAATAAAGATATCATTTACCAATGAAATAAATGTGTCCATAAATTCATTTTCTAAACAAATGTGACATTGACTCTTCATGAAGAATTTATTATTTTAAGTATTCTGCCATTATAAACACTATGTCTTCACTGTGTTTAAAAATAAATAAGCCATATAAACAACAACAACAACAAAAACGTGTTGCTATGGTAGAAATAAGATCAACTTTATATTTTTCACTTACGTTAACAAAATTTCTTACAAAATATACAATGTTACTTATTTTAAATTATCCATATGACTTTTTTAAGCAATCAATTAAAAGAACAAAACAGCTCTCATTAATTGCAGTCTTGGAGTATGTTATATACTGTTCACTGGAACTATCTTAACCACAGAAGATTAAAATAGAGAAAAGTGACCCAGGTCATTTTGTTGAAGAAATGAAATATAAAATGAGCCAAATTATAATCCACAAAGTAGCCAAGAAAGATTCTAATTTGCAACTTTTCTGAGTAAATATTTTTAAATGATCATGAATTTCTATTACATTTAAAGAAATGGTAAATACAAGTTGCTTTCGTTTCATGATATTTTATCATAGCAATAGAAACCCAAAATTAGACAGAAACTGGTATCAGATCATGAGGCATTGCTATGACAGACATGACCATGTGTTTTGACATTTACAATCTGAGTTGAAAAGGACAGTGAAAGCTCAGAGATCAGGGAACTTAGATGATAAGACTGTTGAAAGCAATGCAGATGATAGTGGCTGGGCTTGTGATGTTTCAAAGGGAAGCAAAGACTCTACCAGGGCCATTTGTGTGGTATTTTGTGTTAATCATCTGTAGGTCAGCTGGAGTGGAAGCGATAACTGAAATTAACAAGAGATCAGAACCTAGGACAATTGATGCTTGTTGGCTGGAGCAGAGAAATATGTGGTGATTAAGAAGAGACCAGTATAGGAAAGCTAGTTCTGCCCCTATCAGCTGTGGCACTCAGGAGAGCTGCTTCCACCCCTTACCTAGGCAAGTAAGGGAGAGCTAGTGGGCTGACCAATTCAGCTACCAGCCAGGCCCAGGTCCAGAGCTTTGAGTTGGCCCACCCCAACATCTATCCTATCTATGAGTTGCTGAAGGGACCAGTCCTGTAGATCCAAAGCTGCAGAATTTCCATGACTCGGGGCAACAATCCTGGTGAGAATCCACTACTGATGGTATAGCAGAAGCCTGAGGCCTCAAATCAGACCAATGAATCACTGCAATGAAAATTTGCAAGTAAAGCTATTTGGGCAACATGGTATACCATGTGACACACCAAAGCTTCCACACCAAGAAGTTTGTGGTCTGTTTAATTTTTAGTTTTTAGTTTTTGTTTTCTTTTGTAGGGGAGGACAAAAGGGTAGGGGACAGATATGGAAGGACTGGGAGATGAATGGGATTGGAGAACACAATGGGTAATTTACAAAGAATCAATAATTTTTTTAAAATATAAGAAAAGCAGATAAAAGTAAGGAACAGAAGACATGAATGGAAATAAAGCAAAAAAATGTGGATTTACTGATTGTTGTGGGCTGAGAGGTGTTAAGATTAGCCCTATCTTCTTATATATTTCCTCTTTCAACACAAAGTGCCCATATCTAAGAATTCTCCTATGATGCCTATTATTTTCATATTATCAATTATTCTTGAAGCCAAGAATATGTGAAACATGAGACTCCTTTCGTTCCTGCATTCAATACTATCTGGGGCTTGAGTGGTTTCAAGTAGGATGTGGGAGTCATAGACATTTTTCTTTTCTGCAATTCCTTTAATAAAGCAAACATCCACTATAATCCACTCTAATTGGGCTGAGTTGCAGGGAGGGGAACCATACACTTGGCCTGGCCTAGCTGTCTTGAGGGGTACGCTTCATAGACTTTCAGGTTAGAGTCTATGGCTTATGGAACACAATATGCCTTGCAGTTCCTGAGAGACTAATACACTCCCTCAGACAGTGAAGGGTTCAGGCCACTTTGTGCTTCTCTGTATGTTCCCTCAGAAGTCAAGGAAGTATGTAAGCTTGAGAGGACAATTGGTCTTAAGACATTAATCTTGTGTACCCTGAATAGCTTATGAACATCATTATATCCTGGCAACTACAACTGTATTGATCCTGGCAACTTCCATTATATTCTATTGCTGATAAAGGTATAAAAAGCCTGATTGCTCTCAATAAAAACTGTCACAGTGGCGAAAGAGGTAGCCTAGCAGTTAAGAGCACTGGCTATTCTTCTAGAGGATCCAGGTTCAATTCCCAGCACCCACATGAAAGTTCACAACTGTCTGTAACTCCAGTTCCAGAGGATCTGGCACATTCACACATACACACAAAAAGGCAAAACACCAATGCACATAAAATGAAAATAAAACGAATAATTTAAAAATTAACAAAAAATAAGTCACAGCCTCAAAAGAAGAAGAGGAGGAGGAAGAAGAAAAAAAGACCAGCATCAATGAAGCAAAATCTTTTGAGGAATATTTCCTTGGAGTATGCAAACAAAAGCTGTGGTCCAGAGGGGGCCAAGATTGTATCTCATGCTGGCAGAAGAACTAAGTAATTTTGAAGTTTCCTAATGATTTTATAGGTATTAAAGCAGTGGTTCTCAACCTTCCTAATGCTAAGACCCTTAATACAATTCTTTACGTTGTGGTGACCCCCAACCAAAACATTATTTTTATTGCTACTTCATAACTGTAGTTTTGCTCTTATAAATTATAATGTAAATATCTGATATGTAGGATACCTGGATATGCAACCCCTGTAAAAGGGTTGTTTGATCCACAAAGAGGTGGTGACCCACAGACTGGGAACCACTGCATTAGAGAATTATGAAGATCAACAATCTGAGAGGTCAGGAGAGGCCATAGGTAAAAGCCTGGCCTCCGCTGCAGTGAAAATCCCAGGAATGGAGAAGACATGGAGAGCAGCTGAGGCTTGACATCATGGGAGACCAAAACAGGCCATGGGTGAATGTACAGCCTCGACTGAAATAGAAGCCCCAGGAATGAAGCAGTCATGGAGACAAGAAGGCTTCATGCCTTGTGGCAGGATCAAAGACCCTGAAGAGAACTCAAGAAAGGACAGTGGTGAAGATGCAACCCAGTTATAACAAGCAGGAGACCCCAGCATTTTGGAGAAGCCAGATGAATGCCAAGGGCAGCAAAGCTATGGAGTGGAGCCAGCCCGAGCCTAGGAAACTAGCTGGATAAGCTGTGGCTGGCAGAACCAGAAGTGCTGCTGTTAAGGCCCTTTGGTGCCCAGATGATGAGTAGGTCCCAGACATCAAGCACTGAACTCTGTTCACTGTTAAACTTTAGTTTTGCTTTTCTTAGACTGTGCCTTGGTTATCTCCTCTTGGAGTAAAAAACTATGTAATTTTTTTAAACAGGAACATACAGTTGAGAGACTGAATTTTTAAAGTGACTAGAGTTTTTAGAAGGACTAGATACTTTGGAGACTATGGACATTTTGGGGAATTTGAATATTTTATAGATGCTTGAACTCTGAAAGAGACTTAAGCTGTTTTAAAGAGACTGAACTTTTAAAGTGTTTGAATTTTTAAAGACTGAGACTTTTAAAGTTGGAATATTTTATATTCTGATATTAACATTAATATGAGATCTTGAGGATGAAAAGAAATGTTAGGGTCTAACAATGCTGTGTTTGTGTGTCAAGTTGACAAGGGGTCAATTGTGCTAGCTAGTTTTAATGCTAATTTGACACAAACTAGAATCACTTGGGAAGACCAAACCTCAACTGAGAAAATGTCCCCTACCAGACTGGCCTGTGGGCAAGCCTGTGGTACATTTTCATGATTGATTTTTGATGACTGCTATAGAAGAGCCTAGTTCACTGTAGGCATGGTGACCCTTGGGCTGGTGATCCCAGGTGCTCTAAGAAAGCAGGATAAATACACATAAATTTTCAATCAAACAAGATCAAAATTAAATAAGCCTAAAACTAATAAGCATGGAAAAGAAAAAATAAGTAATCCAGTGGTTTGGGAGTGCTTCCTTTTTTGGAGGAGGGGTCTCACAATGTATCCCAGAGTGGCTTCAAACCTCCTGCCTCTGCATTTCCAGTACCAGAATTTTTTATAACCAGGCAAGGCCCTTCAATTTATAATCTGACCTGCCTGCAAGATGCGCTGGGGCAATAGTGGCACAGAACTTGTGGGAATGATCAACCAAAGACTGGTTCAGCAGGAGGCCCACATGAGGGAGCCCATGCCTGATATAGCCTGGATGGTCAGGAAATAAAAGGCAGAACAACCCAGAGGCCTATGATAGAACCAAACACAATTGGCAAGAAACAAACAAACAAAAAAAATCAATGAAATGATTCCTAATGATATTTTGCTATACTCATACATCGATGCCTAGCCCAATTGTCATCCAGCAACTGATGGAACAGATGCAAAGACCCATAGCCAAATATTAGGCAGAGCCTAGGATATCCTGTGGAAGAGCAAGAGGAAGGATTGTAGGAGCCAGAAGGAATGAAGATACAACAAGAACACAACCCACAGAATCAACTAAGCAGGGTTCATAGGAGTTCACAGAGACTGAAGCAACAAACGCAGATCCTATATGGGTCTGATGAGCTAGGTCCTCTGCATATACATTATATATACCTTGGTGTTCTTATGGGACTCCCAACAGTGGGAGTAGAATGTGTCTGACTCTTTTGCCTGTGCATAGGACCCTTTTCCTCCAACTGGACTGCCACTTCCAGCTATGATATGAAGGTTAATATACAGTCCCTATTGTAGCTTGTTAGGCCATGTTCAAGTACAGTAGATATTCCTGGAACCTGATGGTGTTTTTGGTTTTTTGTTTGTTTTTGGTTTTTTGGGTTTTTTTGGAAAGGAGACAGTAGATCTAGGGGAAATGGAAGGCTGGAAGGGGAACTGGGAGAAATGGAGGCAGAGAAAACTGTGGTTGGGATGTAATGTATGAGAGAAGAATTTTATACACATATACATATATGAATACTTTTATACTTTCCTAAATTTCCAGCAGTCAACTTTACATAGGAAAAACAAAACAAATGTATGTGTGAGCATACACATACACTTGAAAGTCATTATGAGTAATCACACAGATTTTCTTGGAATACTAGAAACAAAAAAAATGGGGCTTCCAATTTGCCTGGACAGTGCTCTACGCTGAGCTATACATTTATACAGCCCAATTATATGATTTTATAAACAAGGTAAAAATCTAGTATTTGTGGGTGTCATGTTAGACACATTAAAAGACTTTTTTACTTTTTTGTTTGTTATTTGGTTGGCTGTTTTTGAGACAGAATTCTACTATGCAGCTCAGATTGGCCTAGAACTCGCTTTATAGCCCAGGCTAGCTTTGAAATCACAATCCTCATCTCAGCATCCAAAGTTCTAGGGTTACAGGAATGTGCCACCAAACCCAGCTGAGATGTTAAGTCTTAAAACAGAGCTTCCTAAAACAACAGAAACCAAAACTTGGCATTTCATTTGTAAAAAACACTTTCCCCTCAAGTCTCCAAATGTTCCATCTAATAAATATATTATCTCAAATTAAGGTAATACTCAATTTTTGATAAAAACCAAAATAAGTTTTCTATAGGAAAAATACTGTTCTTTTTTGTTTGTTTTTTGTTTTTTTTTTTTTTTGAGACAGGGTTTCTCTGTGTAGCCCTGGCTGTCCTGGAACTCACTCTGTAGACCAGGCTAGCCTTGAACTCTCGAACTCAGAAATCCACCTGCCTCTGCCTCCCAAGTGCTGGGATTAAAGGCGTGCACCACCACCACCTGGCAAAAAACACTGTTCTTAATCATCTATTCACAATACCATGTAACTACAATAATTGGTATATATTTATTTTGTTAGGCTATTAATTATAAAAATACTGATTTCATACCAAAAAGTACAGGATTATTTTCAATAAAAGCTATAAATAAAAACACTATAAATCAGACACAATTGCTTTTATTTTGGCTTGTCTTTTGCCAAATCCATGTTCCTAGTTTTAAATTAGTGAAAGCTAAAGAGTAAAATCCTATAACAGTAAAATCTGTATCCTGCTTAATTATGGAACATTTTTACTTAATATAGCCTATCTGTGTATGCAGCAAACACTCCTTTGCTTATATTTTCCATGACAACTACCTTTAACAAGCTCCCCAGATACCACCTGAATACAACCAGCTTAAGCAAAAACACTGAACTGAGTTGGTGTAAATTTTCTAGTGCAAATATGGCCAAAACAGTTTTTTTTTCCAGGATAGCTTTCTTTCACATTTATGACTGGTACAGCTAACTACAAAAATTTAAACAAATGTACAATCAATTATAAAAGTCAAACAGATGAAATAATGTGGGTATCCAAGATGTCTTACTGTAACTACATTTTTATTACTGACTATAAGGTCTTAATTACATGTACTCTTATATCTTTGGTTTTCATACATAAGATCAAATAAAGATTTATAATTTTAAACAGACCAAAAATAATAGCTATGATACTTTTAAAAAATCATACCTCTGTAGGTCGAACTGTCATGGCTTTTATTTTCACTGAGAATCCGGCATAAATGCAAACTAGAATAAAAAAATAAACAAAAAAAAACTATCAATTTCCAATCCCAAAACAGTTGATTCCTAAGAAACAAGTTTTATCTCCTAAAATGTATATGGAAATGTCCCAAATGTATTTAAATATCTATGATCATGACAAAATCTTCTAACCCATCAGAAGTAGAGTTCAATCAACCCATCTTTCTGAAAATTGGCAAATCATTTTTTACATAAAAATTTTTCTGCCTCTCATTATAAACATTGGGTAACTCAATAATAAATAAGAAATGTCTCTACTTGGCATAGTGATGCATGATTGTAATCCTAGGGTTTAGGAGTTAAAGAAAGGAGAACCAGCCTCTGCTACCATAGTAAATTTGAGACCCTATCTCAAATAAAATGACTCCATTTTGAACTATTTCAGCCAACAGAGGGAATGGTGGATGAGAAATCAAGATTCCTCTCCCTCTCTCTCTCTCTCTCTCTCTCTCTCTCTCTCTCTCTCCCTCCCTCACTCCCTCCCTCCCTCCCTCCCTCCCTCCCTC